>NW_025725917.1:4157732-4457732 GCF_021461395.2 Schistocerca americana | reverse complement strand
GAATCTGAAACTGGACTCACAGGAGGTGTTCAAATCATAGAAATTTAGAGAGTCAGTCCTCTTGTACTTATGTCGGCATTGTGCCTTTCGAATTTAATTCGGATGCAATTTCTGTGTTTCATCGTCAATATGAAGGTCCAAGGTTTTCAGGAAACCTGAATTGAAGCATCGCAATCTAAAACTGGACTCACAGGAGAGGTTCAAATCATAGAAAGTGAGAGTTTCAGTCCTCTTTTCCTTAAGTCGGCATTGTGCCTTTTGTATTAAATTCGGATGCAATTTCTGTGTTTCATCGTCAATAAGAAGGTCCAAGGGATACAGTAGACCTGAAGTGAAGCATCAGAATCTGAAACTGGACTCACAGGAGGTGTTCAAATCATAGAAATTTAGAGAGTCAGTCCTCTTGTACTTATGTCGGCATTGTGCCTTTTGTATTAAATTCGGATGCAATTGCTGTGTTTCATCGTCAATAAGAAGGTCCAGGGTATACAGGAAACCAGAAGTGAAGCATCAGAATCTAAAACTTGGCTCACAGGAGAGGTTCAAATCATAGAAAGTGAGAGTGTCTATCCTCTCGTACAAAAGTCTGCATTATTCCTTTTGTATTAAATTGGGATGCGATTTCTGTGTTTCATCGTCAATTAGAGGGTCCAAGGGATACAGTAAACCTGAAGTGAAGCATCGGAATCTAAAACTGGACTCACAGGAGACGTTCAAATCATAGAAAGGCAGAGTGTCAGTCCTCTTGTTCTTAAGTCGGCATTGTGCCTTTTGAATTTAATTCCGATGCAATTTCTGTGTTTCATCGTCAATAAGAACGTCAAAGGTATACACGAAACTTGAAGTCAAGCATCGGAATCTGAAACTGGACTCACAGGAGATGTTCAAATCATAGAAAGTGATAGTGTCAGTCCTGTTGTACTCAAGTTGGCATTGTGCCTTGTGTATTAAATTCGGATGCAATTGCTGTGTTTCATCGTCAATAAGAAGGTCCAAGGTATACAGGAAACCAGAAGTGAAGCATCGGAATCTAAAACTGGGCTCACAGGAGAGGTTCAAATCATAGAAAGTGAGAGTGTCTATCCTCTCGTACTTATGTCGGCATTATGCCTTTTGTATTAAATTCGGGTGCGATTTCTGTGTTTCATCGTCAACATGAGGGTCCAAGGGATACAGTAAACCTGAGGTGAAGCATCGGAATCTGAAACTGGACTCACAGGAGAGGTTCAAATCATAGAAAGTGAGAGTGTCAGTCCTCTTGTACTTAAGTTGGCATTGTGACGTTTGTATTAAATTCGGATGCAATTTCTGTGTTTCATCGTCAATAAGGAGGTCCAAGGTATACAGTAAACCTGAAGTGAACCATCGGAATCTAAAACTGGACTCACAGGGGAGGTTCAATTCATAGAAAGTGAAAGTGTCAGTCCTCTTGTACTTAAGTCGGCATTGTGCCTTTTGTATTAAATTCGGATGCAATTGCTGTGTTTCATCGTCAATAAGAAAGTCCAAGGGATACAGTAAACCTGAAGTGAATCATCGGAAACTAAAACTGGACTCACAGAAGAGGTTCAAATCATAGAAAGTTAGAGAGTCAGTCCTCTTGTACTTATGTCGGCATTGTGCCTTTCGAATTTATTTCGGATGCAATTTCTGTGTTTCATCGTCAATAAGAAGGTCCAAGGTTTTCAGGAAACCTGAAGTGAAGCATCGCAATCTAAAACTGGACTCACAGGAGTGGTTCAAATCATAGAAAGTGAGAAATTCAGTCCTCTTTTCCTTAAGTCGGCATTGTGCCTTTTGTATTAAATTCGGATGCAATTTCTGTGTTTCATCGTCAATAAGAAGGTCCAAGGGATACAGTAGACCTGAAGTGAAGCATCAGAATCTAAAACTGGACTCACAGGAGAGGTTCAAATCATAGAATGTGAGAGTGTCAGTCCTCTTGTACTTAAGTCGGCATTGTGAATTTTGTATTAAATTCGGATACAATTTCTGTTATTCATGGTCAATAAGAAGGTCCAAGGTATACAGTAAACCTGAAGTGAAGCATCGGAATCTAAAACTGGACTCACAGGAGAGGTTCAAATCATAGAAAGTGAGAGTGTCAGTCCTCTTGTACATAAGTCGGCATTGTGCCTTTTGTACTAAATTCGGATGCAATTTCTGTGTTCCATCGTCAATAAGAAGGTCGAAGGTATACAGTAAACCTGAAGTGAAGCATCGGAATCTAAAACTGGACTCACAGGAGAGGTTCAAATCATAGAAAGTGAGAGTGTCAGTCCTCTTGTACTTATGTCGGCATTGTGCTTTTTGTTTTAAATTCGGATGCAATTTCTGTGTTTCATCGTCAATAAGAAGGTCCAAGGTATAAAGTAAACCTGAAGTGAAGCATCGGAATCTAAAACTGGACTCACAGGGGAGGTTCAATTCATAGAAAGTTAAAGTGTCAGTCCTCTTGTACTTAAGTCGGCATTGTGCCTTTTGTATTAAATTCGGATGCAATTGCTGTGTTTCATCGTCAATAAGATGGTCCAAGGTATACAGTAGACCTGAAGGGAAGCATCAGAATCTAAAACTGGGCTCACAGGAGAGGTTCAAATCATAGAAAGTGAGAGTGTCAGTCCTCTTGTACTTAAGTCGGCATTGTGTCTTTTGAATTTAATTCCGATGCAATTTCTGAGCTGCATCGTCAAAAAGAAGGTCCAACGGATACAAAAAACCTGAAGTAAAAAATCGGAATCTAAAACTGGACTCACAGGAGAGGTTCAAATCATAGAAAGAGAGAGTGTCAGTCCTCTTGTACTCAAGTCGGCATTATGCCTTTTGTATTAAATTCGGATGCAATTTCTGTGTTTCATCGTCATTAAGAAGGTCCAAGGTATACAGTAAACCTGAAGTGAAGCATCGGAATCTAAAACTGGACTCACAGGGGAGGTTCAATTCATAGAAAGTGGAAGTGTCAGTCCTCTTGTACTTAAGTCGGCATTGTGCCTTTTGTATTAAATTCGGATGCAATTGCTGTGTTTCATCGTCAATAAGAAGTTCCAAGGTATACAGGAAACCAGAAGTGAAGCATCGGAATCTAAAACTGGGCTCACAGGAGAGGTTCATATCATAGAAAGTGAGAGTGTCAGTCCTCTTGTACTTAAGTCGGCATTGTGTCTTTTGAATTTAATTCCGATGCAATTTCTGAGCTTCATTGTCAAAAAGAAGGTCCAACGGATACAAAAAACCTGAAGTAAAAAATCAGAATCTAAAACTGGACTCACAGGGGAGTTTCAATTCCTAGAAAGAGAAAGTGTCAGTCCTCTTGTACTTAAGTCAGCATTGTGCTTTTTGTATTAAATTCGGATGCAATTGCTGTGTTTCATCGTCAATAAAAAGGTCCATGGTGTACAGGATACCAGAAGTGAAGCGTCGGAATCTAAAACTGGGCTCACAGGAGAGGTTCAAATCATAGAAAGTGAGAGTGTCTATCCTCTCGTACGTAAGTCGGCATTATGCCTTTTGTATTAAATTGGGATGCGATTTCTGTGTTTCATCGTCAATTAGAGGGTCCAAGGGATACAGTAAACATGAAGTGAAGCATCGGAATCTAGAACTGGACTCACAGGAGACGTTCAAATCATAGAAAGGTGGAGTGTCAGTCCTCTTGTTCTTAAGTCGGCATTGTGCAGTTTGAATTTAATTCAGATGCAATTTCTGTGTTTCATTGTCAATAAGAACGTCCAAGGTATACACGAAACCTGAAGTCAAGCATCGGAATCTGAAACTGGACTCACAGCAGGTGTTCAAATCATAGAAAGTGAAAGTGTCAGTCCTGTTGTACTCAAGTTGGCATTGTGCCTTGTGTATTAAATTCGGATGCAATTTCTGTGTTTCATCGTCAATAAGAACGTCCAAGGTGTAAACAAAACCTGAAGTCCAGCATCGGAATCTAAAACTGGACTCACAGGAGAGGTTCAAATCATAGAAAGTGAGAGTGTCAGTCCTCTTGTACTTAAGTCGGCATTGAGAATTTTGTATTAAATTCGGATACAATTCCTGTGTATCATGGTCAATAAGAAGGTCCAAGGGATACAGTAAAACTGAAGTGAAGCATCGGAATCTAAAACTGGACTCACAGGAGAGGTTCAAATCATAGAAAGTGAGAGTGTCAGTCCTCTTGTACTTAAGTTGGCATTTTGCCTTTTGTATTAAAATTCGGATGCAATTTCTTTGTTTCATCGTCAATAAGAAGGTCCAAGGTATACATTAAACCTGAAGTGAAGCATCGGAATCTAAAACTGGACTTACAGAGGAGGTTCAATTCATAGATAGTGTAAGTGTCAGTCGTCTTGTACTTAAGTCGGCATTGTGCCTTTTGTATTGAATTCGGATGCAATTGCTGTGTTTCATCGTCAATAAGAAGGTCCAAGGTATACAGGAAACCAGAAGTGAAGCATCGGAATCTAAAACTGGGCTAACAGGAGAGGTTCAAATCATAGAAAGTGAGAGTGTCTATCCTCTCGTACTTATGCCGGCATTATGCATTTTGTATTAAATTCGGGTGCGATTTCTGTGTTTCATCGTCAATATGAGGGTCCAAGGGATACAGTAAACCTGAAGTGAAGCATCGGGATCTAAAACTGGACTCACTGGAGAGGTTCAAGTCATAGAAAGTGTGTGTGTCACTCCTCTTGTACTTAAGTCGGCATTGTGCCTTTTGTATGAAATTCCGATACAATTTCTGTGTTTCATCGTCACTAAGAAGGTCCAAGGGATACAGTAAACCTGAAGTGAAGCATCGGAATCTAAAACTGGACTCACAGGAGAGGTTCAAATCATAGAAAGTGAGAGTGTCAGTCCTCTTGTACTTAAGTTGGCATTGTGCCGTTTGTATTAAATTCGGATGCAATTTCTGTGTTTCATCGTCAATAAGAAGGTCCAAGGTTTTCAGGAAACCTGAAGTGAAGCATCGGAATCTAAAACTGGACTCACAGGAGAGGTTCAAATCGTAGAAAGTGAGAGTTTCAGTCCTCTTTTCCTTAAGTCGGCATTGTGCCTTTTGTATTAAATTCGGATGCAATTTCTGTGTTTCATCGTCAATAAGAAGGTCCAAGGTATACAGTAAACCTGAAGTGAAGCATCGGAATCTAAAACTGGACTCACAGGGGAGGTTCAATTCATAGAAAGTGAAAGTGTCAGTCCTCTTGTACTTAAGTCGGCATTGTGCCTTTTGTATTAAATTCGGATGCAATTGCTGTGTTTCATCGTCAATAAGAAAGTCCAAGGGATACAGTAAACCTGAAGTGAATCTTCGGAAACTAAAACTGGACTCACAGAAGAGGTTCAAATCATAGAAAGTTAGAGAGTCAGTCCTCTTGTACTTATGTCGGCATTGTGCCTTTCGAATTTAATTCGGATGCAATTTCTGTGTTTCATCGTCAATAAGAAGGTCCAAGGTTTTCAGGAAACCTGAAGTGAAGCATCGGAATCTAAAACTGGACTCACAGGAGAGGTTCAAATCATAGAAAGTGAGAGTTTCAGTCCTCTTTTCCTTAAGTCGGCTTTGTGCCTTTTTTATTAAATTCGGATGCAATTTCTAAGTCTCATCGTCAATAAGAAGGTCCAAGGTATAAAGTAAACCTGAAGTGAAGCATCGGAATCTAAAACTGGACTCACAGGGGAGGTTCAATTTATAGAAAGTGAAAGTGTCAGTCCTCTTGTATTTAAGTCGGCATTGTGCCTTTTGTATTAAATTCGGATGCAATTGCTGTGTTTCATCGTCAATAAGATGGTCCAAGGTATACAGGAAACGAGAAGTGAAGCATCAGAATCTAAAACTGGGCTCACAGGAGGGGTTCAAATCATAGAAAGTGAGAGTGTCAGTCCTCTTGTACTTAAGTCGGCATTGTGTCTTTTGAATTTAATTCCGATGCAATTTCTGAGCTTCATCGTCAAAAAGAAGGTCCAACGGATACAAAAAACCTGAAGTAAAAAATCGGAATCTAAAACTGGACTCACAGGAGAGGTTCAAATCATAGAAAGTGAGAGTGTCAGTCCTCTTGTACTCAAGTCGGCATTATGCCTTTTGTATTAAATTCGGATGCAATTTCTGTGTTTCATCGTCATTAAGAAGGTCCAAGGTATACAGTAAACCTAAAGTGAAGCATCGGAATCTAAAACTGGACTCACAGGGGAGGTTCAATTCATAGAAAGTGAAAGTTTCAGTCCTCTTGTACTTAAGTCGGCATTGTGCCTTTTGTATCAAATTCGGATGCAATTGCTGTGTTTCATCGTCAATAAGAAGTTCCAAGGTATACAGGAAACCAGAAGTGAAGCATCGGAGTCTAAAACTGGGCTCACAGGAGAGGTTCATATCATAGAAAGTGAGAGTGTCAGTCCTCTTGTACTTAAGTCGGCATTGTGCTTTTTGTATTAAATTCGGATGCAATTTCTGTGTTTCACCGTCAATAAGAAAGTCCAAGGGATACAGTAAACCTGAAGTGAATCAGCGGAATCTAAAACTGGACTCACAGGAGAGGTTCAAATCATGGAAAGTTAGATAGTCAGTCCTCTTGTACTTTTGTCGGCATTGTGCCTTTTGTATTATATTCGGATGCAATTTCTGTGTTTCATCGTCAATAAGAAGGTCCAAGGTATAAAGTAAACCTGAAGTGAAGCATCGGAATCTAAAACTGGACTCACAGGGGAGGTTCAATTCATAGAAAGTGAAAGTGTCAGTCCTCTTGTATTTAAGTCGGCATTGTGCCTTTTGTATTAAATTCGGATGCAAGTGCTGTGTTTCATCGTCAATAAGATGGTCCAAGGGATACAGGAAACGAGAAGTGAAGCTTCAGAATCTAAAACTGGGCTCACAGGAGAGGTTCAAATCATTGAAAGTGAGAGTGTCAGTCCTCTTGTACTTAAGTCGGCATTGTGCCTTTTGTATTAAATTCGGATGCAATTTCTGTGTTTCATCGTCATTAAGAAGGTCCAAGGTATACAGTAAACCTGAAGTGAAGCATCGGAATCTAAAACTGGACTCACAGGGGAGGTTCAATTCATAGAAAGTGAAAGTGTCAGTCCTCTTGTACTTAAGTCGGCATTGTGCCTTTTGTATCAAATTCGGATGCAATTGCTGTGTTTCATCGTCAATAAGAAGTTCCAAGGTATACAGGAAACCAGAAGTGAAGCGTCGGAATCTAAAACTGGGCTCACAGGAGAGGTTCATATCATAGAAAGTGAGAGTGTCAGTCCTCTTGTACTTAAGTCGGCATTGTGCTTTTTGTATTAAATTCGGATGCAATTTCTGTGTTTCACCGTCAATAAGAAAGTCCAAGGGATACAGTAAACCTGAAGTGAATCAGCGGAATCTAAAACTGGACTCACAGGAGAGGTTCAAATCATGGAAAGTTAGATAGTCAGTCCTCTTGTACTTTTGTCGGCATTGTGCCCTTTGAATTTAATTCGGATGCAATTTCTGTGTTTCTTCGTCAATAAGAAGGTCCAACGGATACAAAAAACCTGAAGTAAAAAATCGGAATCTAAAACTGGACTCACAGGAGAGGTTCAAATCATAGAAAGTGAGAGTGTCAGTCCTCTTGTACTCAAGTCGGCATTATGCCTTTTGTATTAAATTCGGATGCAATTTCTGTGTTTCATCGTCATTAAGAAGGTCCAAGGTATACAGTAAACCTAAAGTGAAGCATCGGAATCTAAAACTGGACTCACAGGGGAGGTTCAATTCATAGAAAGTGAAAGTTTCAGTCCTCTTGTACTTAAGTCGGCATTGTGCCTTTTGTATCAAATTCGGATGCAATTGCTGTGTTTCATCGTCAATAAGAAGTTCCAAGGTATACAGGAAACCAGAAGTGAAGCATCGGAGTCTAAAACTGGGCTCACAGGAGAGGTTCATATCATAGAAAATGAGAGTGTCAGTCCTCTTGTACTTAAGTCGGCATTGTGCTTTTTGTATTAAATTCGGATGCAATTTCTGTGTTTCACCGTCAATAAGAAAGTCCAAGGGATACAGTAAACCTGAAGTGAATCAGCGGAATCTAAAACTGGACTCACAGGAGAGGTTCAAATCATGGAAAGTTAGATAGTCAGTCCTCTTGTACTTTTGTCGGCATTGTGCCTTTTGTATTATATTCGGATGCAATTTCTGTGTTTCATCGTCAATAAGAAGGTCCAAGGTATAAAGTAAACCTGAAGTGAAGCATCGGAATCTAAAACTGGACTCACAGGGGAGGTTCAATTCATAGAAAGTGAAAGTGTCAGTCCTCTTGTATTTAAGTCGGCATTGTGCCTTTTGTATTAAATTCGGATGCAAGTGCTGTGTTTCATCGTCAATAAGATGGTCCAAGGGATACAGGAAACGAGAAGTGAAGCTTCAGAATCTAAAACTGGGCTCACAGGAGAGGTTCAAATCATTGAAAGTGAGAGTGTCAGTCCTCTTGTACTTAAGTCGGCATTGTGCCTTTTGTATTAAATTCGGATGCAATTTCTGTGTTTCATCGTCATTAAGAAGGTCCAAGGTATACAGTAAACCTGAAGTGAAGCATCGGAATCTAAAACTGGACTCACAGGGGAGGTTCAATTCATAGAAAGTGAAAGTGTCAGTCCTCTTGTACTTAAGTCGGCATTGTGCCTTTTGTATCAAATTCGGATGCAATTGCTGTGTTTCATCGTCAATAAGAAGTTCCAAGGTATACAGGAAACCAGAAGTGAAGCGTCGGAATCTAAAACTGGGCTCACAGGAGAGGTTCATATCATAGAAAGTGAGAGTGTCAGTCCTCTTGTACTTAAGTCGGCATTGTGCTTTTTGTATTAAATTCGGATGCAATTTCTGTGTTTCACCGTCAATAAGAAAGTCCAAGGGATACAGTAAACCTGAAGTGAATCAGCGGAATCTAAAACTGGACTCACAGGAGAGGTTCAAATCATGGAAAGTTAGATAGTCAGTCCTCTTGTACTTTTGTCGGCATTGTGCCCTTTGAATTTAATTCGGATGCAATTTCTGTGTTTCTTCGTCAATAAGAAGGTCCAAGGTATACAGTAAACCTGAAGTGAGGCATCGGAATCTAAAACTGGACTCACAGGAGAGGTTTAAATCATAGAAAGGTAGAGTGTCAGTCCTCTTGTACTTAAGTCGGCATTGTGCCTTTTGAATTTCATTCCGATGCAATTTCTGAGCTTCAACGTCAAAAAGAAGGTCCAACGGATACAGTAAACCTGAAGTGAAAAATCGGAATCTAAAACTGGACTCACAGGTGAGGTTCACGTCATAGAAAGTGAGAGTGTCAGTTCTCTTGTACTTAAGTCGGCATTATGCATTTTGTATTAAATTCGGATGCAATTTCTGTGTTTCATCGTCATTAAGAAGGTCCAAGGTATACAGTAAACCTGAAGTGAAGCATCGGAATCTAAAACTGGACTCACAGGGGCGTTTCAATTCATAGAAAGTGAAAGTGTCAGTCCTCTTGTACTTAAGTCGGCATTGTGCCTTTTGTATTAAATTCGGATGCAATTTCTGTGTTCCATCGTCAATAAGAAGGTCGAAGGTATACAGTAAACCTGAAGTGAAGCATCGGAAACTAAAACTTGACTCACAGGAGAGGTTCAAATCATAGAAAGTGAGAGTGTCAGTCCACTTGTACTTATGTCGGCATTGTGCCTTTTGTATTATATTCGGATGCAATTTCTGTGTTTCATCGTCAATAAGAAGGTCCAAGGTATAAAGTAAACCTGAAGTGAAGCATCGGAATCTAAAACTGGACTCACAGGGGAGGTTCAATTCATAGAAAGTGAAAGTGTCAGTCCTCTTGTATTTAAGTCGGCATTGTGCCTTTTGTATTAAATTCGGATGCAATTGCTGTGTTTCATCGTCAATAAGATGGTCCAAGGGATACAGGAAACGAGAAGTGAAGCTTCAGAATCTAAAACTGGGCTCACAGGAGAGGTTCAAATCATTGAAAGTGAGAGTGTCAGTCCTCTTGTACTTAAGTCGGCATTGTGTCTTTTGAATTTAATTCCGATGCAATTTCTGAGCTTCATCGTCAAAAAGAAGGTCCAACGGATACAAAAAACCTGAAGTTAAAAATCGGAATCTAAGACTGGACTCACAGGAGAGGTTCAAATCATAGAAAGTGAGAGTGTCAGTCCTCTTGTACTCAAGTCGGCATTATGCCTTTTGTATTAAATTCGGATGCAATTTCTGTGTTTCATCGTCATTAAGAAGGTCCAAGGTATACAGTAAACCTGAAGTGAAGCATCGGAATCTAAAACTGGACTCACAGGGGAGGTTCAATTCATAGAAAGTGAAAGTGTCAGTCCTCTTGTACATAAGTCGGCATTGTGCCTTTTGCATCAAATTCGGATGCAATTGCTGTGTTTCATCGTCAATAAGAAGTTCCAAGGTATACAGGAAACCAGAAGTGAAGCATCGGAATCTAAAACTGGGCTCACAGGAGAGGTTCATATCATAGAAAGTGAGAGTGTCAGTCCTCTTGTACTTAAGTCGGCATTGTGCTTTTTGTATTAAATTCGGATGCAATTTCTGTGTTTCACCGTCAATAAGAAAGTCCAAGGGATACAGTAAACCTGAAGTGAATCAGCGGAATCTAAAACTGGACTCACAGGAGAGGTTCAAATCATGGAAAGTTAGATAGTCAGTCCTCTTGTACTTTTGTCGGCATTGTGCCCTTTGAATTTAATTCGGATGCAATTTCTGTGTTTCTTCGTCAATAAGAAGGTCCAAGGTATACAGTAAACCTGAAGTGAGGCATCGGAATCTAAAACTGGACTCACAGGAGAGGTTTAAATCATAGAAAGTGAGAGTGTCAGTCCTGTTGTACTTACGTCGGCGTTGTGAATTTTATATTAAATTCGGATACAATTTCTGAGTTTCATCGTCAATAAGAAGGTACAAGGGATACAGTAAACCTGAAGTGAAGCATCGGAATCTAAAACTGGACTCACAGGAGAGGTTCAAATCATAGAATGTGAGAGTGTCAGTCCTCTTGTACTTAAGTCGGCATTGTGCCTTTTGAATTAAATTCGGATGCAATTTCTGTCTTTCATCGTCAATAAGAAGGTCCAAGGTATACAGTAAACCTGAAGTGAAGCATCGGAATCTAAAACTGGACTCACAGGGGAGGTTCAATTCATAGAAAGTGAAAGTGTCAGAACTCTTGTACTTAAGTCGGCATTGTGCCTTTTGTGTTAAATTCAGATGCAATTGCTGAGTTTCATCGTCAATAAGTAGGTCCAAGGTATACAGGAAACCAGAGGTGAAGCATCGGAATCTAAAACTGGGCTCATAGGAGAGGTTCAAATGATAGAAAGTGAGAGTGTCTATCCTCTCGTACTTATGTCGGCATTATGCCTTTTGTATTAAATTCGGATGCAATTTCTGTGTTTCATCGTAAACATGAGGGTCCAAGGGATACAGTAAATCTGAAGTGAAGCATAGGAATCTAAAACTGGACTCACAAGAGAGGTTTAAATCATAGAAAGGTAGAGTGTCAGTCCTCTTGTACTTAAGTCGGCATTGTGCCTTTTGAATTTAATTCCGATGCAATTTCTGAGCTTCAACGTCAAAAAGAAGGTCCAACGGATACAGTAAACCTGAAGTGAAAAATCGGAATCTAAAACTGGACTCACAGGTGAGGTTCACGTCATAGAAAGTGAGAGTGTCAGTTCTCTTGTACTTAAGTCGGCATTATGCATTTTGTATTAAATTCGGATGCAATTTCTGTGTATCATCGTCATTAAGAAGGTCCAAGGTATACAGTAAACCTGAAGTGAAGCATCGGAATCTAAAACTGGACACACAGGGGCGGTTCAATTCATAGAAAGTGAAAGTGTCAGTCCTCTTGTACTTAAGTCGGCATTGTGCCTTTTGTATTAAATTCGGATACAATTGCTGTGTTTCATCGTCAAAAAGAAGGTCCAAGGTATACAGGAAAGCAGATGTGAAGCATCGGAATCTAAAACTGGGCTCACAGGAGAGGTTAAAATCATAGAAAGTGAGAGTGTCTATCCTCTCGTACTTAAGTCGGCATTATGCCTTTTGTATTAAATTCGGATGCGATTTCTGTGTGTCATCGTCAATAAGAGGGTCCAAGGGATACAGTAAACCTGAAGTGAAGCATCGGAATGTAAAACTGGACTCACAGGAGAGGTTCAAATCATAGAAAGGTAGAGTGTCAGTCCTCTTGTACTTAAGTCGGCATTGTGCCTTTTGTATTAAATTCGAATGCAATTTCTGTGTTTCATCGTCAATAAGAACGTCCAAGGTGTACACGAAACCTAAAGTCAATCATCGGAATCTAAAACTGGACTCACAGGAGAGGTTCAAATCATAGAAAGTGCGAGTGTCAGTCCTCTTGTACTTAAGTCGGCATTGTGCCTTTTGTATTAAATTCGGATGCAATTTC
This sequence comes from Schistocerca americana, assembly GCF_021461395.2. Taxonomy (NCBI): domain Eukaryota; kingdom Metazoa; phylum Arthropoda; class Insecta; order Orthoptera; family Acrididae; genus Schistocerca; species Schistocerca americana. The sequence goes on along the minus strand of NW_025725917.1, from coordinate 4,445,307 downwards.
TGTGTTTCACAGTCAATAAGAAAGTCCAAAGGATACAGCAAACCTGAAGTGAATCATCGGAATCTAAAACTGGACTCACAGGAGAGGTTCAAATCATGGAAAGTTAGAGAGTCAGTCCTCTTGTACTTTTGTCGGCATTGTGCCCTTTGAATTTCATTCGGATGCAATTTCTGTGTTTCATCGTCAATAAGAAGGTCCAAGGTATACAGTAAACCTGAAGTGAGGCATCGGAATCTAAAACTGGACTCACAGGAGAGGTCCAAAATATAGAAAGTGAGAGTGTCAGTCCTCTTGTACTTAAGTCGGCGTTGTGAATTTTATATTAAATTCGGATACAATTTCTGAGTTTCATCGTCAATAAGAAGGTACAAGGGATACAGTAAACCTGAAGTGAAGCATCGGAATCTAAAACTGGACTCACAGGAGAGGTTTAAATCATAGAATGTGAGAGTGTCAGTCCTCTTGTACTTAAGTCGGCATTGTGCCTTTTGAATTAAATTCGGATGCAATTTCTGTGTTTCATCGTCAATAAGAAGGTCCAAGGTATACAGTAAACCTGAAGTGAAGCATCGGAATCTAAAACTGGACTCACAGGGGAGGTTCAATTCATAGAAAGTTAATGTGTCAGCACTCTTGTACTTAAGTCGGCATTGTGCCTTTTGTATTAAATTCAGATGCAATTGCTGTGTTTCATCGTCAAAAAGAAGGTCCAAGGTATACAGGAAACCAGAAGTGAAGCATCGGAATCTAAAACTGGGCTCATAGGAGAGGTTCAAATGATAGAAAGTGAGAGTGTCTATCCTCTCGTACTTATGTCGGCATTATGCCTTTTGTATTAAATTCGGATGCGATTTCTGTGTTTCATCGTAAACATGAGGGTCCAAGGGATACAGTAAATCTGAAGTGAACCATAGGAATCTAAAACTGGACTCACAAGAGAGGTTTAAATCATAGAAAGGTAGAGTGTCAGTCCTCTTGTACTTAAGTCGGCATTGTGCCTTATGAATTTAATTCCGATGCAATTTCTGAGCTTCAACGTCAAAAAGAAGGTCTAACGGATACAGCAAACCGGAAGTGAAAAATCGGAATCTAAAACTGGACTCACAGGAGAGGTTCAAATCATAGAAATTGAGAGTGTCAGTTCTCTTGTACTTAAGTCGGCATTATGCATTTTGTATTAAATTCGGATGCAATTTCTGTGTTTCATCGTCAATAAGAAAGTCCAAGGGATACAGTAAACCTGAAGTGAATCATCGGCATCTAAAACTGGACTCACAGAAGAGGCTCAAATCATAGAAAGTTAGAGAGTCAGTCCTCTTGTACTTACGTCGGCATTGTGCCTTTTAAATTTAATTCGGATGCAATTACTGTGTTTCATCGATAACAAGAGGGTCCAAGGGATACAGTAAACCCGAAGTGAAGCATCGGAATCTAAGACTGGACTCACAGGAGAGGTTCAAAAATTAGAAAGGTAGAGTGTCAGTCCTCTTGTACTTAAGTCGGCACTGTGCCTTTTGAATTTAATTCCGATGCAATTTCTGTGCTTCATCGTCAAGAAGAAGGTCCAACGGATACAGTAAATCTGATGTGAAAAATCTGAATCTATGACTGGACTCACAGGAGAGGTTCAAACCATAGAAAGTGAGAGTGTCAGTCCTCTTGTACTTAAGTCGGCATTGTGACTTTTGTATTAAATGCGGATGCAATCTCTGTGTTTCCTCGCCATTATGAAGGTTCAAGGGATACAGTAAACCGGAAGTGAAGCATCGGAATCTAAAACTGGACCCACAGGAGAGTTTCAAATCATAGAAAGTTAGAGTGACAGTCCTCTTGTACTTAAGACGGCATTGTGCATTTTGTATTTAATTTCGATGCAATTGCTGTGTTTCATCGTCAATAAGAAGGTTCAAGGTATAAAGGAAACCTGAAGTGAAGCATCGGAATCTGTAACTGCACTCACAGGAGTGCTTCAAATCATAGAAAGTGAGAGTGTCAGTCCTCTTGTACTTATGTCAGCATTGTGCCTTTTGTATCAAATTCGGATGCAATATCTGTGTTTCAGGATCAATAAGAAGGACCAAGGGATACAGTAAACCTGAACTGAAGCATCGGAATCTAAAACTGGGCTCACAGGAGAGGTTCAAATCATAGAAAGGGTGTCAGTCCACTTGTACCTAAGTCGGCATTGTGCCTTTTGAATTTTTATTCCGATGCAATTACTGTGTTTCATCATCATTAAGAAGTTCCAAGGTATACAGTAAACCCATAGTGAAGCATCGGAATCTAAAACTGGACCCACAGGAGAGTTTCAAATCATAGAAAGTTAGAGTGACAGTCCTCTTGTACTTAAGTCGGCATTGTGCATTTTGTATTAAATTTCGATGCAATTGCTGTGTTTCATCGTCAATAAGAAGGTTCAAGGTATAAAGGAAACCTGAAGTGAAGCATCGGAATCTGAAACTGGACTCACAGGAGTGCTTCAATTCATAGAAAGTGAGAGGGTCAGTCCTCTTGTACTTATGTCAGCATTGTGCCTTTTGTATCAAATTCGGATGCAATATCTGTGTTTCAGGATCAATAAGAAGGTCCAAGGGATACAGTAAACCTGAACTGAAGCATCGGAATCTAAAACTGGGCTCACAGGAGAAGTTCAAATCATAGAAAGTAAGAGTGTCAGTCCTTTCGTACTTAAGTTGGCATTGTGCCTTTTGTATTAAAATCGGATGCAATTTCTGTGTTTCATCGTCATTAAGAAGGTCCAAGGTATACAGGAAACCGGAAGCGAAGCATCGGAATCTAAAACTGGACTCACAGGAGTAGTTCAAATCATAGAAACTGAGAGTGTCAGTCCTCTTGTACTTAAATCGGCATTGTGTCTTTTGTATTAAATTCGGATGCAATTTCTGTGTTTCATCGTCAATAAGAAGGTCCAAGAGATACAGTAATCCTGAAGTGAGGCATCGGAATCTAAAACTGGACTCACAGGAGAGGTTCAAATCATAGAAAGTTAGAGTGTCAGTCTTCTTGTACTTAAGTCGGCATTGTGCCTTTTGTATTAAATTCGGATGCAATTTCTGTGTTTCATCATCAATAAGAAGGTACAAGGGATACAGTTAACCTGAAGTGAAGCATCGGAATCTAAAACTGGACTCACAGGAGAGGTTCAAATCATAGAAAGTTAGAGTGTCAGTCCTCTTGTACTGAAGTCGGCATTGTGCCTTTTGAATTTAATTCCGATGCAATTTCTGTGTTTGATCGTCAATAATTAGGTCCAAGGTATACAGTAAACTTGAAGTGAAGCATCGGAATCCAAAACTGGACTTACAGGAGAGATTGAAATCATAGAAAGTTTGAGTGTCAGTCCTCTTGTACTTAAGTGGGCATTGTGCCTTTTGTATTAAATTCGGATGCAATATCTGTGTTTCATCATCAATAAGAAGGTCCAAGGTATACTGTAAACTTGAAGTGAAGCATCGTAATCTAAAACTGGACTCACAGGAGAGATTCAAATCATAGAAAGTTAGAGTGTCAGTCCTCTAGTACTTAAGTCGCCATTGTGCCTTTTGTATTAAATTCGGATGCAATTTCTGTGTTTCATCATCAATAAGAAGGTCCAAGGGATACAGTAAACCTGACGTGAAGCATCGGAATCCAAAACTGGCCCCACAGGAGAGGTTCAAATCATAGAAAGTTAGAGTGTCAGTCCTCTTGTACTTAAGTCGGCATTGTGCCTTTTGAATTTTTATTCCGATGCAATTACTGTGTTTCATCGTCAATAAGAAGTTCCAAGGTATACAGCAAACCTGTAGTGAAGCATCGGAATCTATAACTGGACTCACAGGAGAGTTTCAAATCATAGAATGTTAGAGTGTCAGTCCTCTTGTACTTAAGTCGGCATTGTGCCTTTTGTATTAAATTCCGAAGCAATTTCTGTGTTTCACCGTCAATAAGAAGGTTCAAGGGATACAGTAAACCTGAAGTGAAGCATCGGAATCTAAACCTGGAAACACAGAAGAGGTTCAAATCTTAGAAAGTGAGAGTGTCAGTCCTCTTGTACTTAAGTCGGCATTGTGCCTTTTGGATTAAATTCGGATGCAATTTCTGTGTTTCATCGTCAATAAGAAAGTCCAAGGGATACAGTAAACCTGAAGTGAAGCATCAGAATCTAAAACTGGACTCACAGGAGAGGTTCAAATCATAGGAAGTTAGAGTGTCAGTCCTCTTGGACATAGGTCGGCATTGTGCCTTTTGTATTAAACTCGGATGCAATTTCTGTGTTTCATCGTCAATAAGAAGGTCCAAGGTATACAGGAAACCTGAAGTGAAGCATCGGAATCTAAAACTGGACTCACAGGAGAGGTTCAAATCATAGAAAGGTAGAGTGTCAGTCCTCTTGTACTTAAGTCGGCATTCTGCCTTTTGAATTTAATTCCGATGCAATTTCCGTGTTTCATCGTCAATAAGAACGTCCAAGGTATACACGAAACCTGAAGTCAAGCATCGAAATCTGAAACTGGACTCACAGGAGGTGTTCAAATCATAGAAAGTGAGAGTGTTAGTCCTCTTGTACTTAAGTCGGCATTGTGCCTTTTGTATTAAATTCGGCTGCAGTTTCTGTGTTTCATCGTCAATAAGAACGTCCAAGGTGTACACGAAACCTAAAGTCAATCATCGGAATCTAAAACTGGACTCACAGGAGAGGTTCAAATCACAGAAAGTGCGAGTGTCAGTCCTCTTGTACTTAAGTCGGCATTGTGCCTTTTGTATTAAATTCGGATGCAATTTCTGTGCTTCATCGTCAATAAGAATGTCCAAGGGATACAGTAAACCTGAAGTGAATCATCGGCATCTAAAACTGGACTCACAGAAGAGGTACAAATCATAGAAAGTTAGAGAGTCAGTCCTCTTGTACTTATGTCGGCATTGTGCCTTTTGAATTTAATTCGGATGCAATTACTGTGTTTCATCGTCAATAATAAGGTCCAAGGGATACAGTAAACCTGAAGTGAAGCAACGGAATGTAAAACTGGACTCACAGGAGAGGTTGAAATCATAGAAAGTGGGAGTGTCAGTCCTCTTGTACTTAAGTTGGCATTGTGCCTTTTGTATTAAATTCGGATGCAATTTCTGTGTTTCATCGATAACAAGAGGGTCCAAGGGATACAGTAAACCTGAAGTGAAGCATCGGAATCTAAAACTGGACTCACAGGAGAGGTTCAAAACATAGAAAGGTAGAGTGTCAGCCCTCTTGTACTTAAGTCGGCACTGTGCCTTTTGAATTTAATTCCGATGCAATTTCTGTGCTTCATCGTCAAAAGAAGGTCCAACGGATTCAGTAAATCTGATGTGAAAAATCTGATCTATGACTGGACTCACAGGAGAGGTTCAAACCATAGAAAGTGAGAGTGTCAGTCCTCTTGTACTTAAGTCGGCATTGTGACTTTTGTATTAAATTCGGATGCAATTTCTGTGTTTCCTCGTCACTATCAAGGTCCAAGGGATACAGTAAACCGGAAGTGAAGCATCGGAATCTAAAACTGGACTCACAGGAGCAGTTCAAATCATAGAAAGTTAGAGTGTCAGTCCACTTGTACTTAAGTCGGCATTGTGCCTTTTGAATCTTTATTCCGATGCAATTACTGTGTTTCATCATCATTAAGAAGTTCCAAGGTATACAGTAAACCTGTAGTGAAGCATCGGAATCTAATACTGGACCCACAGGAGAGTTTCAAATCATAGAAAGTTAGAGTGACAGTCCTCTTGTACTTAAGACGGCATTGTGCATTTTGTATTAAATTCCGATGCAATTTCTGTGTTTCATCGTCAATAAGAAGGTTCAATGGATACAGTAAACCTGAAGTGAAGCATCGGAATCTAAACCTGGACACACAGCAGAGGTTCAAATCATAGAAAGTGAGAGTGTCAGTCCTCTAGTACTTATGTCGGCATTGTGCCTTTTGAATTAAAAACGGATGCAATTTCTGTGCTTCATCGTCAATAAGATGGTCCAAGGGATACAGTAATCCTGAAGTGACGCATCGGAAACTAAAACTGGTCTCACTGGAGAGGTTCAAATCATAGAAAGTTAGAGTGTCAGTCCTCTTGTACTTAAGTCGGCATTGTGCCTTTTGTACTAAATTCAGGTGCAATTTCTGTGTTTTATCGTCAATAAGAAGGTCCAAGGTATACAGGAAACCTGAAGTGAAGCTTCGCAATCTGAAACTGAACTCACAGGAGTGCTTCAAATCATAGAAAGTGAGAGTGTCAGTCCTCTTGTACTTAAGTCGGCATTGTGTCTTTTGTATTAAAATCGGAAGCAATTTCTGTGTTTCATCGTCATTAAGAAGGTCCAAGGTATACAGGAAACCGGAAGTGAAGCATCGGAATCTAAAACTTGACTCACAGGAGAGGTTCAAATCATAGAAATTGAGAGTGTCAGTCCTCTTGTACTTAAATCGGCATTGTGCCTTTTGTATTAAATTCGGATGCAATTTCTGTGTTTCATCGTCAATAAGAAGGTCCGAGGGATATAGTAACCCTGAAGTGAGGCATCGGAATCCAAAACTGGACTCAAAGGAGAGGTTCAAATCATAGAAAGTTATTGTGTCAGTCCTCTAGTACTTAAGTCGCCATTGTGCCTTTTGTATTAAATTCGGATGCAATTTCTGTGTTTCATCATCAATAAGAAGGTCCAAGGGATACAGTAAACCTGACGTGAAGCATCGGAATCCAAAACTGGGCCCACAGGAGAGGTTCAAATCATAGAAAGTTAGAGTGTCAGTCCTCTTGTCCTTAAGTCGGCATTGTGCCTTTTGAATTTTTATTCCGATGCAATTACTGTGTTTCATCGTCAATAAGAAGTTCCAAGGTATACAGCAAACCTGTAGTGAAGCATCGGAATCTAAAACTGGACTCACAGGAGAGATTCAAATCATAGAAAGTGAGAGTGTTAGTCCTCTTGTACTTAAGTCGGCATTGTGCCTTTTGTATTAAATTCGGATGCAATTTCTGTGCTTCATCGTCAATAAGAAAGTCCAAGGGATACAGTAAACCTGAAGTGAATCATCGGCATCTAAAACTGGACTCACAGAAGAGGTACAAATCATAGAAAGTTAGAGAGTCAGTCCTCTTGTACTTATGTCGGCATTGTGCCTTTTGAATTTAATTCGGATGCAATTACTGTGTTTCATCGTCAATAATAAGGCCCAAGGGATACAGTAAACCTGACGTGAAGCAACGGAATGTAAAACTGGACTCACAGGAGAGGTTCAAATCATAGAAAGTGGGAGTGTCAGTCCTCTTGTACTTAAGTTGGCATTGTGCCTTTTGTATTAAATTCGGATGCAATTTCTGTGTTTCGTCGATAACAAGAGGGTCCAAGGGATACAGTAAACCTGAAGTGAAGCATCGGAATCTAAAACTGGACTCACAGGAGAGGTTCAAAACATAGAAAGGTAGAGTGTCAGTCCTCTTGTACTTAAGTCGGCACTGTGCCTTTTAAATTTAATTCCGATGCAATTTCTGTGCTCCATCGTCAAAAGAAGGTCCAACGGATACAGTAAATCTGATGTGAAAAATCTGAATCTATGACTGGACTCACAGGAGAGGTTCAAACCATAGAAAGTGAGAGTGTCAGTCCTCTTGTACTTAAGTCGGCATTGTGACTTTTGTATTAAATGCGGATGCAATCTCTGTGTTTCCTCGTCATTATGAAGGTTCAAGGGATACAGTAAACCGGAAGTGAAGCATCGGAATCTAAAACTGGACCCACAGGAGAGTTTCAAATCATAGAAAGTTAGAGTGACAGTCCTCTTGTACTTAAGACGGCATTGTGCATTTTGTATTTAATTTCGATGCAATTGCTGTGTTTCATCGTCAATAAGAAGGTTCAAGGTATAAAGGAAACCTGAAGTGAAGCATCGGAATCTGTAACTGCACTCACAGGAGTGCTTCAAATCATAGAAAGTGAGAGTGTCAGTCCTCTTGTACTTATGTCAGCATTGTGCCTTTTGTATCAAATTCGGATGCAATATCTGTGTTTCAGGATCAATAAGAAGGACCAAGGGATACAGTAAACCTGAACTGAAGCATCGGAATCTAAAACTGGGCTCACAGGAGAGGTTCAAATCATAGAAAGGGTGTCAGTCCACTTGTACCTAAGTCGGCATTGTGCCTTTTGAATTTTTATTCCGATGCAATTACTGTGTTTCATCATCATTAAGAAGTTCCAAGGTATACAGTAAACCCATAGTGAAGCATCGGAATCTAAAACTGGACCCACAGGAGAGTTTCAAATCATAGAAAGTTAGAGTGACAGTCCTCTTGTACTTAAGTCGGCATTGTGCATTTTGTATTAAATTTCGATGCAATTGCTGTGTTTCATCGTCAATAAGAAGGTTCAAGGTATAAAGGAAACCTGAAGTGAAGCATCGGAATCTGAAACTGGACTCACAGGAGTGCTTCAAATCATAGAAAGTGAGAGGGTCAGTCCTCTTGTACTTATGTCAGCATTGTGCCTTTTGTATCAAATTCGGATGCAATATCTGTGTTTCAGGATCAATAAGAAGGTCCAAGGGATACAGTAAACCTGAACTGAAGCATCGGAATCTAAAACTGGGCTCACAGGAGAAGTTCAAATCACAGAAAGTAAGAGTGTCAGTCCTTTTGTACTTAAGTTGGCATTGTGCCTTTTGTATTAAAATCGGATGCAATTTCTGTGTTTCATCGTCATTAAGAAGGTCCAAGGTATACAGGAAACCGGAAGCGAAGCATCGGAATCTAAAACTGGACTCACAGGAGTAGTTCAAATCATAGAAACTGAGAGTGTCAGTCCTCTTGTACTTGAATCGGCATTGTGTCTTTTGTATTAAATTCGGATGCAATTTCTGTGTTTCATCGTCAATAAGAAGGTCCAAGAGATACAGTAATCCTGAAGTGAGGCATCGGAATCTAAAACTGGACTCACAGGAGAGGTTCAAATCATAGAAAGTTAGAGTGTCAGTCTTCTTGTACTTAAGTCGGCATTGTGCCTTTTGTATTAAATTCGGATGCAATTTCTGTGTTTCATCATCAATAAGAAGGTACAAGGGATACAGTTAACCTGAAGTGAAGCATCGGAATCTAAAACTGGACTCACAGGAGAGGTTCAAATCATAGAAAGTTAGAGTGTCAGTCCTCTTGTACTGAAGTCGGCATTGTGCCTTTTGAATTTAATTCCGATGCAATTTCTGTGTTTGATCGTCAATAATTAGGTCCAAGGTATACAGTAAACTTGAAGTGAAGCATCGGAATCCAAAACTGGACTTACAGGAGAGATTGAAATCATAGAAAGTTTGAGTGTCAGTCCTCTTGTACTTAAGTCGGCATTGTGCCTTTTGAATTTTTATTCCGATGCAATTACTGTGTTTCATCGTCAATAAGAAGTTCCAAGGTATACAGCAAACCTGTAGTGAAGCATCGGAATCTATAACTGGACTCACAGGAGAGTTTCAAATCATAGAATGTTAGAGTGTCAGTCCTCTTGTACTTAAGTCGGCATTGTGCCTTTTGTATTAAATTCCGAAGCAATTTCTGTGTTTCACCGTCAATAAGAAGGTTCAAGGGATACAGTAAACCTGAAGTGAAGCATCGGAATCTAAACCTGGAAACACAGAAGAGGTTCAAATCTTAGAAAGTGAGAGTGTCAGTCCTCTTGTACTTAAGTCGGCATTGTGCCTTTTGGATTAAATTCGGATGCAATTTCTGTGTTTCATCGTCAATAAGAAAGTCCAAGGGATACAGTAAACCTGAAGTGAAGCATCAGAATCTAAAACTGGACTCACAGGAGAGGTTCAAATCATAGGAAGTTAGAGTGTCAGTCCTCTTGGACATAGGTCGGCATTGTGCCTTTTGTATTAAACTCGGATGCAATTTCTGTGTTTCATCGTCAATAAGAAGGTCCAAGGTATACAGGAAACCTGAAGTGAAGCATCGGAATCTAAAACTGGACTCACAGGAGAGGTTCAAATCATAGAAAGGTAGAGTGTCAGTCCTCTTGTACTTAAGTCGGCATTCTGCCTTTTGAATTTAATTCCGATGCAATTTCCGTGTTTCATCGTCAATAAGAACGTCCAAGGTATACACGAAACCTGAAGTCAAGCATCGAAATCTGAAACTGGACTCACAGGAGGTGTTCAAATCATAGAAAGTGAGAGTGTTAGTCCTCTTGTACTTAAGTCGGCATTGTGCCTTTTGTATTAAATTCGGCTGCAGTTTCTGTGTTTCATCGTCAATAAGAACGTCCAAGGTGTACACGAAACCTAAAGTCAATCATCGGAATCTAAAACTGGACTCACAGGAGAGGTTCAAATCACAGAAAGTGCGAGTGTCAGTCCTCTTGTACTTAAGTCGGCATTGTGCCTTTTGTATTAAATTCGGATGCAATTTCTGTGCTTCATCGTCAATAAGAATGTCCAAGGGATACAGTAAACCTGAAGTGAATCATCGGCATCTAAAACTGGACTCACAGAAGAGGTACAAATCATAGAAAGTTAGAGAGTCAGTCCTCTTGTACGTATGTCGGCATTGTGCCTTTTGAATTTAATTCGGATGCAATTACTGTGTTTCATCGTCAATAATAAGGTCCAAGGGATACAGTAAACCTGAAGTGAAGCAACGGAATGTAAAACTGGACTCACAGGAGAGGTTGAAATCATAGAAAGTGGGAGTGTCAGTCCTCTTGTACTTAAGTTGGCATTGTGCCTTTTGTATTAAATTCGGATGCAATTTCTGTGTTTCATCGATAACAAGAGGGTCCAAGGGATACAGTAAACCTGAAGTGAAGCATCGGAATCTAAAACTGGACTCACAGGAGAGGTTCAAAACATAGAAAGGTAGAGTGTCAGCCCTCTTGTACTTAAGTCGGCACTGTGCCTTTTGAATTTAATTCCGATGCAATTTCTGTGCTTCATCGTCAAAAGAAGGTCCAACGGATTCAGTAAATCTGATGTGAAAAATCTGATCTATGACTGGACTCACAGGAGAGGTTCAAACCATAGAAAGTGAGAGTGTCAGTCCTCTTGTACTTAAGTCGGCATTGTGACTTTTGTATTAAATTCGGATGCAATTTCTGTGTTTCCTCGTCACTATCAAGGTCCAAGGGATACAGTAAACCGGAAGTGAAGCATCGGAATCTAAAACTGGACTCACAGGAGCAGTTCAAATCATAGAAAGTTAGAGTGTCAGTCCACTTGTACTTAAGTCGGCATTGTGCCTTTTGAATCTTTATTCCGATGCAATTACTGTGTTTCATCATCATTAAGAAGTTCCAAGGTATACAGTAAACCTGTAGTGAAGCATCGGAATCTAATACTGGACCCACAGGAGAGTTTCAAATCATAGAAAGTTAGAGTGACAGTCCTCTTGTACTTAAGTCGGCATTGTGCATTTTGTATTAAATTCCGATGCAATTTCTGTGTTTCATCGTCAATAAGAAGGTTCAATGGATACAGTAAACCTGAAGTGAAGCATCGGAATCTAAACCTGGACACACAGCAGAGGTTCAAATCATAGAAAGTGAGAGTGTCAGTCCTCTAGTACTTATGTCGGCATTGTGCCTTTTGAATTAAAAACGGATGCAATTTCTGTGCTTCATCGTCAATAAGATGGTCCAAGGGATACAGTAATCCTGAAGTGACGCATCGGAAACTAAAACTGGTCTCACTGGAGAGGTTCAAATCATAGAAAGTTAGAGTGTCAGTCCTCTTGTACTTAAGTCGGCATTGTGCCTTTTGTATTAAATTCAGGTGCAATTTCTGTGTTTTATCGTCAATAAGAAGGTCCAAGGTATACAGGAAACCTGAAGTGAAGCTTCGCAATCTGAAACTGAACTCACAGGAGTGCTTCAAATCATAGAAAGTGAGAGTGTCAGTCCTCTTGTACTTAAGTCGGCATTGTGTCTTTTGTATTAAAATCGGAAGCAATTTCTGTGTTTCATCGTCATTAAGAAGGTCCAAGGGATACAGTAAACAGGAAGTGAAGCATCGGAATCTAAAACTGGACTCACAGGAGCAGTTCAAATCATAGAAAGTTAGAGTGTCAGTCCACTTGTACTTAAGTCGGCATTGTGCCTTTTGAATTTTTATACGGATGCAATTACTGTGTTTCATCATCATTAAGAAGTTCCAAGGTATACAGTAAACCTGTAGTGAAGCATCGGAATCTAATACTGGACCCACAGGAGAGTTTCAAATCATAGAAAGTGAGAGTGTTAGTCCTCTTGTACTTAAGTCGGCATTGTGCCTTTTGTATTAAATTCGGATGCAATTTCTGTGCTTCATCGTCAATAAGAAAGTCCAAGGGATACAGTAAACCTGAAGTGAATCATCGGCATCTAAAACTGGACTCACAGAAGAGGTACAAATCATAGAAAGTTAGAGAGTCAGTCCTCTTGTACTTATGTCGGCATTGTGCCTTTTGAATTTAATTCGGATGCAATTACTGTGTTTCATCGTCAATAATAAGGCCCAAGGGATACAGTAAACCTGACGTGAAGCAACGGAATGTAAAACTGGACTCACAGGAGAGGTTCAAATCATAGAAAGTGGGAGTGTCAGTCCTCTTGTACTTAAGTTGGCATTGTGCCTTTTGTATTAAATTCGGATGCAATTTCTGTGTTTCATCGATAACAAGAGGGTCCAAGGGATACAGTTAACCTAAAGTGAAGCATCGGAATCTAAAACTGGACTCACAGGAGAGGTTCAAAACATAGAAAGGTAGAGTGTCAGTCCTCTTGTACTTAAGTCGGCACTGTGCCTTTTAAATTTAATTCCGATGCAATTTCTGTGCTTCATCGTCAAAAGAAGGTCCAACGGATACAGTAAATCTGATGTGAAAAATCTGAATCTATGACTGGACTCACAGGAGAGATTCAAACCATAGAAAGTGAGAGTGTCAGTCCTCTTGTACTTAAGTCGGCATTGTGACTTTTGTATTAAATTCGGATGCAATTTCTGTGTTTCCTCGTCATTATGAAGGTCCAAGGGATACAGTAAACAGGAAGTGAAGCATCGGAATCTAAAACTGGACTCACAGGAGCAGTTCAAATCATAGAAAGTTAGAGTGTCAGTCCACTTGTACTTAAGTCGGCATTGTGCCTTTTGAATTTTTATACGGATGCAATTACTGTGTTTCATCATCATTAAGAAGTTCCAAGGTATACAGTAAACCTGTAGTGAAGCATCAGAATCTAATACTGGACCCACAGGAGAGTTCCAAATCATAGAAAGTTAGAGTGACAGTCCTCTTGTACTTAAGTCGGCATTGTGCATTTTGTATTAAATTCCGATGCAATTTCTGTGTTTCATAGTCAATAAGAAGGTTCAATGGATACAGTAAACCTGAAGTGACGCATCGGAATCTAAACCTGGACACACAGCAGAGGTTCAAATCATAGAAAGTGAGAGTGTCAGTCTTCTAGTACTTATGTCGGCATTGTGCCTTTTAAATTAAATTCGGATGCAATTTCTGTGCTTCATCGTCAATAAGATGGTCCAAGGGATACAGTAATCCTGAGGTGACGCATCGGAAACTAAAACTGGACTCACTGGAGAGGTTCAAATCATAGAAAGTTAGAGTGTCAGTCCTCTTGTACTTAAGTCGGCATGGTGCCTTTTGTATTAAATTCTGATGCAATTTCTGTGTTTTATCGTCAATATGAAGGTCCAAGGTATACAGGAAACCTGAAGTGAAGCTTCGGAATCTGAAACTGGACTCACAGGATTGCTTCAAATCATAGAAAGTGAGAGTGTCAGTCCTCTTGTACTTAAGTCGGCATTGTGTCTTTTGTATTAAAATCGGAAGCAATTTCTGTGTTTCATCGTCATTAAGAAGGTCCAAGGTATACAGGAAACCGGAAGTGAAGCATCGGAATCTAAAACTGGACTCACAGGGGAGGTTCAAATCATAGAAATTGAGAGTGTCAGTCCTCTTGTACTGAAGTCGGCATTGTGCCTTTTGAATTTAATTCCGATGCAATTTCTGTGTTTCATCATCAATAAGAAGGTCCAAGGTATACAGTAAACTTGAAGTGAAGCATCGGAATACAAAACTGGACTTACAGGAGAGATTGAAATCATAGAAAGTTAGAGTGTCAGTCCTCTTGTACTTAAGTCGGCATTGTGCCTTTTGTATTAAATTCCGATCCAATTTCTGTGTTTCATCGTCAATAAGAAGGTTCAAGGGATACTGTAAACCTGAAGTGACGCATCGGAATCTAAACCTGGACCCACAGGAGAGGTTCAAATCTTAGAAAGTGAGAGTGTCAGTCCTCTTGTACTTAAGTCGCCATTGTGCCTTTTGTATTAAATTCGGATGCAATTTCTGTGTTTCATCATCAATAAGAAGGTCCAAGGGATACAGTAAACCTGACGTGAAGCATCGGAATCCAAAACTGGGCCCACAGGAGAGGTTCAAATCATAGAAAGTTAGAGTGTCAGTCCTCTTGTCCTTAAGTCGGCATTGTGCCTTTTGAATTTTTATTCCGATGCAATTACTGTGTTTCATCGTCAATAAGAAGTTCCAAGGTATACAGCAAACCAGTAGTGAAGCATCGGAATCTAAAACTGTACTCACAGGAGAGATTCAAATCATAGAAAGTGAGAGTGTTAGTCCTCTTGTACTTAAGTCGGCATTGTGCCTTTTGTATTAAATTCGGATGCACTTTCTGTGCTTCATCGTCAATAAGAAAGTCCAAGGCATACAGTAAACCTGAAGTGAATCATCGGCATCTAAAACTGGACTCACATAAGAGGTACAAATCATAGAAAGTTAGAGAGTCAGTCCTCTTGTACTTATGTCGGCATTGTGCCTTTTGAATTTAATTCGGATGCAATTACTGTGTTTCATCGTCAATAATAAGGTCCAAGGGATACAGTAAACCTGACGTGAAGCAACGGAATGTAAAACTGGACTCACATTAGAGGTTCAAATCATAGAAAGTGGGAGTGTCAGACCTCTTGTACTTAAGTTGGCATTGTGCCTTTTGTATTAAATTCGGATGCAATTTCTGTGTTTCATCGATAACAAGAGGGTCCAAGGGATACAGTAAACCTGAAGTGAAGCATCGGAATCTAAAACTGGACTCACAGGAGAGGTTCAAAACATAGAAAGGTAGAGTGTCAGTCCTCTTGTACTTAAGTCGGCACTGTGCCTTTTGAAATTAATTCCGATGCAATTTCTGTGCTTCATCGTCAAAAGAAGGTCCAACGGATACAGTAAATCTGATGTGAAAAATCTGAATCTATGACTGGACTCACAGGAGAGGTTCAAACCATAGAAAGTGAGAGTGTCAGTCCTCTTGTACTTAAGTCGGCATTGTGACTTTTGTATTAAATTCGGATGCAATTTCTGTGTTTCCTCGTCATTATGAAGGTCCAAGGGATACAGTAAACCGGAAGTGAAGCATCGGAATCTAAAACTGGACTCACAGGAGCAGTTCAAATCATAGAAAGTTAGAGTGTCAGTCCACTTGTACTTAAGTCGGCATTGTGCCTTTTGATGTTTTATACCGATGCAATTACTGTGTTTCATCATCATTAAGAAGTTCCAAGGTATACAGTAAACCTGTAGTGAAGCATCGGAATCTAATACTGGACCCACAGGAGAGTTCCAAATCATAGAAAGTTAGAGTGACAGTCCTCTTGTACTTAAGTCGGCATTGTGCATTTTGTATTAAATTCCGATGCAATTTCTGTGTTTCATCGTCAATAAGAAGGTTCAATGGATACAGTAAACCTGAAGTGAAGCATCGGAATCTAAACCTGGACACACAGCAGAGGTTCAAATCATAGAAAGTGAGAGTGTCAGTCCTCTAGTACTTATGTCGGCATTGTGCCTTTTGAATTAAATTCGGATGCAATTTCTGTGCTTCATCGTCAATAAGATGGTCCAAGGGATACAGTAACCCTGAGGTGACGCATCGGAAACTAAAACTGGACTCACTGGAGAGGTTCAAATCATAGAAAGTTAGAGTGTCAGTCCTCTTGTACTTAAGTCGGCATTGTGCCTTTTGTATTAAATTCTGATGCAATTTCTGTGTTTTATCGTCAATAAGAAGGTCTAAGGTATACAGGAAACCTGAAGTGAAGCTTCGGAATCTGAAACTGGACTCACAGGATTGCTTCAAATCATAGAAAGTGAGAGTGTCAGTCCTCTTGTACTTAAGTCGGCATTGTGTCTTTTGTATTAAAATCGGAAGCAATTTCTGTGTTTCATCGTCATTAAGAAGGTCCAAGGTATACAGGAAACCGGAAGTGAAGCATCGGAATCTAAAACTGGACTCACAGCTGAGGTTCAAATCATAGAAATTGAGAGTGTCAGTCCTCTTGTACTTAAATCGGCATTGTGCCTTTTGTATTAAATTCGGATGCAATTTCTGTGTTTCATCGTCAATAAGAAGGTCCAAGGGATACAGTAATCCTGAAGTGAGGCATCGGAATCCAAAACTGGACTCACAGGAGAGGTTCAAATCATAGAAAGTTAGAGTGTCAGTCTTCTTGTACTTAAGTCGGCATTGTGCCTTTTGTATTAAATTCGGATGCAATATCTGTGTTTCATCATCAATAAGAAGGTACAAGGGATACAGTAAACCTGAAGTGAAGCATCGGAATCTAAAACTGGACTCACAGGAGAGGTTCATATCATAGAAAGTTAGAGTGTCAGTCCTCTTGTACTGAAGTCGGCATTGTGCCTTTTGAATTTAATTCCGATGCAATTTCTGTGTTTCATCATCAATAAGAAGGTCCAAGGTATACAGTAAACTTGAAGTGAAGCATCGGAATCCAAAACTGGACTTACAGGAGAGATTGAAATCATAGAAAGTTAGAGTGTCAGGCCTCTTGTACTTAAGTCGGCATTGTGCCTTTTGTATTAAATTCCGATCCAATTTCTGTGTTGCATCGTCAATAAGAAGGTTCAAGGGATACAGTAAACCTGAAGTGACGCATCGGAATCTAAACCTGGACCCACAGGAGAGGTTCAAATCTTAGAAAGTGAGGGTGTCAGTCCTCTTGTACTTAAGTCGGCATTGTGCCTTTTGGATTAAATTCGGATGCAATTTCTGTGTTTCATCGTCAATAAGAAGGTCCAAGGGATACAGAAAACCTGAAGTGAAGCATCGGAATCTAAAACTGGACTCACAGGAGAGGTTCAAATCATTGAAAGTTAGAGTGTCAGTCCTCTTGAACTTAGGTCGGCATTGTGCCTTTTGTATTAAACTCGGATGCAATTTCTGTGTTTCATCGTCAATAAGAATGTCCAAGGTATACAGGATACCTGAAGTGAAGCATCGGAATCTGAAACTGGACTCACAGGAGAGGTTCAAATCATAGAAAGTGAGAGTGTCAGTCCTCTTCTACTTAAGTCGGCATTGTGCATTTTGAATTTAATTCCGATGCAATTTCTGTGTTTCATCGTCAATAAGGACGTCCAAGGTATACACGAAACCTGAAGTCAAGCATCGGAATCTGAAACTGGACTCACAGGAGGTGTTCAAATCATAGAAAGTGAGAGTGTTAGTCCTCTTTTACTTAAGTCGGCATTGTGCCTTTTGTATTAAATTTGGCGGCAGTTTCTGTGTTTCATCGTCAATAAGAAGGTTCAATGGATACAGTAAACCTGAAGTGAAGCATCGGAATCTAAACCTGGACACACAGCAGAGGTTCAAATCATAGAAAGTGAGAGTGTCAGTCCTCTAGTACTTATGTCGGCATTGTGCCTTTTGAATTAAAAACGGATGCAATTTCTGTGCTTCATCGTCAATAAGATGGTCCAAGGGATACAGTAATCCTGAAGTGACGCATCGGAAACTAAAACTGGTCTCACTGGAGAGGTTCAAATCATAGGAAGTTAGAGTGTCAGTTCTCTTGTACTTAAGTCGGCATTGTGCCTTTTGTATTAAATTCGGATGCAATTTCTGTGTTTTATCGTCAATAAGAATTTCCAAGGTATACAGGAAACCTGAAGTGAAGCTTCGCAATCTGAAACTGGACTCACAGGAGTGCTTCAAATCATAGAAAGTGAGAGTGTCAGTCCTCTTGTACTTAAGTCGGCATTGTGTATTTTGTATTAAAATCGGAAGCAATTTCTGTGTTTCATCGTCATTAAGAAGGTCCAAGGGATACAGTAATCCTGAAGTGAGGCATCGGAATCCAAAACTGGACTCACAGGAGAGGTTCAAATCATAGAAAGTTATTGTGTCAGTCCTCTAGTACTTAAGTCGCCATTGTGCCTTTTGTATTAAATTCGGATGCAATTTCTGTGTTTCATCATCAATAAGAAGGTCCAAGGGATACAGTAAACCTGACGTGAAGCATCGGAATCCAAAACTGGGCCCACAGGAGAGGTTCAAATCATAGAAAGTGAGAGTGTTAGTCCTCTTGTACTTAAGTCGGCATTGCGCCTTTTGTATTAAATTCGGATGCAATTTCTGTGCTTCATCGTCAATAAGAAAGTCCAAGGGATACAGTAAACCTGAAGTGAATCATCGGCATCTAAAACTGGACTCACAGAAGAGGTACAAATCATAGAAAGTTAGAGAGTCAGTCCTCTTGTACTTATGTCGGCATTGTGCCTTTTGAATTCAATTCGGATGCAATTACTGTGTTTCATCGTCAATAATAAGGTCCAAGGGATACAGTAAACCTGACGTGAAGCAACGGAATGTAAAACTGGACTCACAGGAGAGGTTCAAATCATAGAAAGTGGGAGTGTCAGTCCTCTTGTACTTAAGTTGGCATTGTGCCTTTTGTATTACATTCGGATGCAATTTCTGTGTTTCATCGATAACAAGAGGGTCCAAGGGATACAGTAAACCTGAAGTGAAGCATCGGAATCTAAAACTGGACTCACAGGAGTGGTTCAAAACATAGAAAGGTAGAGTGTCAGTCCTCTTGTACTTAAGTCGGCACTGTGCCTTTTGAATTTAATTCCGATGCAATTTCTGTGCTTCATCGTCAAAAGAAGGTCCTACGGATACAGTAAATCTGATGTGAAAAATCTGAATCTATGACTGGACTCACAGGAGAGGTCCAAACCATAGAAAGTGAGAGTGTCAGTCCTCTTGTACTTAAGTCGGCATTGTGACTTTTGTATTAAATTCGGATGCAATTTCTGTGTTTCCTCGTCATTATGAAGGTCCAAGGGATACAGTAAACCGGAAGTGAAGCATCGGAATCTAAAACTGGACTCACAGGAGCAGTTCAAATCATAGAAAGCTGGAGTGTCAGTCCACTTGTACTTAAGTCGGCATTGTGCTTTTGAATTTTTATACCGATGCAATTACTGTGTTTCATCATCATTAAGAAGTTCCAAGGTATACAGTAAACCTGTAGTGAAGCATCGGAATCTAATACAGGACCCACAGGAGAGTTCCAAATCATAGAAAGTTAGAGTGACAGTCCTCTTGTACTTAAGTCGGCATTGTGCATTTTGTATTAAATTCCGATGCAATTTCTGTGTTTCATCGTCAATAAGAAGGTTCAATGGATACAGTAAACCTGAAGTGAAGCATCGGAATCTAAACCTGGACACACAGCAGAGGTTCAAATCATAGAAAGTGAGAGTGTCAGTCCTCTAGTACTTATGTCGGCATTGTGCCTTTTGAATTAAATTCGGATGCAATTTCTGTGCTTCATCGTCAATAAGATGGTCCAAGGGATACAGTAATCCTGAGGTGACGCATCGGAAACTAAAACTGGACTCACTGGAGAGGTTCAAATCATAGAAAGTTAGAGTGTCAGTCCTCTTGTACTTAAGTCGGCATTGTGCCTTTTGTATTAAATTCGGATGCAATTTCTGTGTTTTATCGTCAATAAGAAGGTCCAAGGTATACAGGAAACCTGAAGTGAAGCTTCGGAATCTGAAACTGGACTCACAGGATTGCTTCAAATCATAGAAAGTGAGAGTGTCAGTCCTCTTGTACTTAAGTCGGCATTGTGTCTTTTGTATTAAAATCGGAAGCAATTTCTGTGTTTCATCGTCATTAAGAAGGTCCAAGGTATACAGGAAACCGGAAGTGAAGCATCGGAATCTAAAACTGGACTCACAGGAGAGGTTCAAATCATAGAAATTGAGAGTGTCAGTCCTCTTGTACTTAAATCGGCATTGTGCCTTTTGTATTAAATTCGGATGCAATTTCTGTGTTTCATCGTCAATAAGAAGGTCCAAGGGATACAGTAATCTTGAAGTGAGGCATCGGAATCCAAAACTGGACTCACAGGAGAGGTTCAAATCATAGAAAGTTAGAGTGTCAGTCTTCTTGTACTTAAGTCGGCATTGTGCCTTTTGTACTAAATTCGGATGCAATATCTGTGTTTCATCATCAATAAGAAGGTACAAGGGATACAGTAAACCTGAAGTGAAGCATCGGAATCTAAAACTGGACTCACAGGAGAGGTTCATATCATAGAAAGTTAGAGTGTCAGTCCTCTTGTACTGAAGTCGCCATTGTGCCTTTTGAATTTAATTCCGATGCAATTTCTGTGTTTCATCATCAATAAGAAGGTCCAAGGTATACAGTAAACTTGAAGTGAAGCATCGGAATCCAAAACTGGACTTACAGGAGAGATTGAAATCATAGAAAGTTAGAGTGTCAGTCCTCTTGTACTTAAGTCGGCATTGTGCCTTTTGTACTAAATTCCGATGCAATTTCTGTGTTTCATCGTCAATAAGAAGGTTCAAGGGATACAGTAAACCTGAAGTGAAGCATCGGAATCTAAACCTGGACCCACAGGAGAGGTTCAAATCTTAGAAAGTGAGAGTGTCAGTCCTCTTGTACTTAAGTCGGCATTGTGCCTTTTGGATTAAATTCGGATGCAATTTCTGTGTTTCATCGTCAATAAGAAGGTCCAAGGGATACAGTAAACCTGAAGTGAAGCATCGGAATCTAAAACTGGACTCACAGGAGAGGTTCAAATCATAGAAAGTTAGAGTGTCAGTCCTCTTGAACTTAGGTCGGCATTGTGCCTTTTGTATTAAACTCGGATGCAATTTCTGTGTTTCATCGTCAATAAGAATGTCCAAGGCATACAGGATACCTGAAGTGAAGCATCGGAATCTGAAACTGGACTCACAGGAGAGGTTCAAATCATAGAAAGTGAGAGTGTCAGTCCTCTTCTACTTAAGTCGGCATTGTGCATTTTGAATTTAATTCCGATGCAATTTCTGTGTTTCATCGTCAATAAGGACGTCCAAGGTATACACGAAACCTGAAGTCAAGCATCGGAATCTGAAACTGGACTCACAGGAGGTGTTCAAATCATAGAAAGTGAGAGTGTTAGTCCTCTTTTACTTAAGTCGGCATTGTGCCTTTTGTATTAAATTTGGCGGCAGTTTCTGTGTTTCATCGTCAATAAGAAGGTTCAATGGATACAGTAAACCTGAAGTGAAGCATCGGAATCTAAACCTGGACACACAGCAGAGGTTCAAATCATAGAAAGTGAGAGTGTCAGTCCTCTAGTACTTATGTCGGCATTGTGCCTTTTGAATTAAAAACGGATGCAATTTCTGTGCTTCATCGTCAATAAGATGGTCCAAGGGATACAGTAATCCTGAAGTGACGCATCGGAAACTAAAACTGGTCTCACTGGAGAGGTTCAAATCATAGGAAGTTAGAGTGTCAGTCCTCTTGTACTTAAGTCGGCATTGTGCCTTTTGTATTAAATTCGGATGCAATTTCTGTGTTTTATCGTCAATAAGAATTTCCAAGGTATACAGGAAACCTAAAGTGAAGCTTCGCAATCTGAAACTGGACCCACTGGAGTGCTTCAAATCATAGAAAGTGAGAGTGTCAGTCCTCTTGTACTTAAGTCGGCATTGTGTATTTTGTATTAAAATCGGAAGCAATTTCTGTGTTTCATCGTCATTAAGAAGGTCCAAGGGATACAGTAATCCTGAAGTGAGGCATCGGAATCCAAAACTGGACTCACAGGAGAGGTTCAAATCATAGAAAGTTATTGTGTCAGTCCTCTAGTACTTAAGTCGCCATTGTGCCTTTTGTATTAAATTCGGATGCAATTTCTATGTTTCATCATCAATAAGAAGGTCCAAGGGATACAGTAAACCTGACGTGAAGCATCGGAATCCAAAACTGGGCCCACAGGAGAGGTTCAAATCATAGAAAGTGAGAGTGTTAGTCCTCTTGTACTTAAGTCGGCATTGTGCCTTTTGTATTAAATTCGGATGCAATTTCTGTGCTTCATCGTCAATAAGAAAGTCCAAGGGATACAGTAAACCTGAAGTGAATCATCGGCATCTAAAACTGGACTCACAGAAGAGGTACAAATCATAGAAAGTTAGAGAGTCAGTCCTCTTGTACTTATGTCGGCATTGTGCCTTTTGAATTTAATTCGGATGCAATTACTGTGTTTCATCGTCAATAATAAGGTCCAAGGGATACAGTAAACCTGACGTGAAGCAACGGAATGTAAAACTGGACTCACAGGAGAGGTTCAAATCATAGAAAGTGGGAGTGTCAGTCCTCTTGTACTTAAGTTGGCATTGTGCCTTTTCTATTAAATTCGGATGCAATTTCTGTGTTTCATCGATAACAAGAGGGTCCAAGGGATACAGTAAACCTGAAGTGAAGCATCGGAATCTAAAACTGGACTCACAGGAGTGGTTCAAAACATAGAAAGGTAGAGTGTCAGTCCTCTTGTACTTAAGTCGGCACTGTGCCTTTTGAATTTAATTCCGATGCAATTTCTGTGCTTCATCGTCAAAAGAAGGTCCTACGGATACAGTAAACCTGATGTGAAAAATCTGAATCTATGACTGGACTCACAGGAGAGGTTCAAACCATAGAGAGTGAGAGTGTCAGTCCTCTTGTACTTAAGTCGGCATTGTGACTTTTGTATTAAATTCGGATGCAATTTCTGTGTTTCCTCGTCATTATGAAGGTCCAAGGGATACAGTAAACCGGAAGTGAAGCATCGGAATCTAAAACTGGACTCACAGGAGCAGTTCAAATCATAGAAAGTTAGAGTGTCAGTCCACTTGTACTTAAGTCGGCATTGTGCCTTTTGAATTTTTATACCGATGCAATTACTGTGTTTCATCATCATTAAGAAGTTCCAAGGTATACAGTAAACCTGTAGTGAAGCATCGGAATCTAATACTGGACCCACAGGAGAGTTCCAAATCATAGAAAGTTAGAGTGACAGTCCTCTTGTACTTAAGTCGGCATTGTGCATTTTGTATTAAATTCCGATGCAATTTCTGTGTTTCATCGTCAATAAGAAGGTTCAATGGATACAGTAAACCTGAAGTGAAGCATCGGAATCTAAACCTGGACACACAGCAGAGGTTCAAATCATAGAAAGTGAGAGTGTCAGTCCTCTAGTACTTATGTCGGCATTGTGCCTTTTGAATTAAATTCGGATGCAATTTCTGTGCTTCATCGTCAATAAGATGGTCCAAGGGATACAGTAATCCTATGGTGACGCATCGGAAACTAAAACTGGACTCATTGGAGAGGTTCAAATCATAGAAAGTTAGAGTGTCAGTCCTCTTGTACTTAAGTCGGCATTGTGGATTTTGTATTAAATTCGGATGCAATTTCTGTGTTTTATCGTCAATAAGAAGGTCCAAGGTATACAGGAAACCTGAAGTGAAGCTTCGGAATCTGAAACTGGACTCACAGGATTGCTTCAAATCATAGAAAGTGAGAGTGTCAGTCCTCTTGTACTTAAGTCGGCATTGTGTCTTTTGTATTTAAATCGGAAGCAATTTCTGTGTTTCATCGTCATTAAGAAGGTCCAAGGTATACAGGAAACCGGAAGTGAAGCATCGGAATCTAAAACTGGACTCACAGGAGAGGTTCAAATCATAGAAATTAAGAGTGTCAGTCCTCTTGTACTTAAATCGGCATTGTGCCTTTTGTATTAAATTCGGATGCAATTTCTGTGTTTCATCGTCAATAAGAAGGTCCAAGGGATACAGTAATCTTGAAGTGAGGCATCGGAATCCAAAACTGGACTCACAGGAGAGGTTCAAATCATAGAAAGTTAGAGTGTCAGTCTTCTTGTACTTAAGTCGGCATTGTGCCTTTTGTACTAAATTCGGATGCAATATCTGTGTTTCATCATCAATAAGAAGGTACAAGGGATACAGTAAACCTGAAGTGAAGCATCGGAATCTAAAACTGGACTCACAGGAGAGGTTCATATCATAGAAAGTTAGAGTGTCAGTCCTCTTGTACTGAAGTCGGCATTGTGCCTTTTGAATTTATTTCCGATGCAATTTCTGTGTTTCATCATCAATAAGAAGGTCCAAGGTATACAGTAAACTTGAAGTGAAGCATCGGAATCCAAAACTGGACTTACAGGAGAGATTGAAATCATAGAAAGTTAGAGTGTCAGTCCTCTTGTACTTAAGTCGGCATTGTGCCTTTTGTATTAAATTCCGATGCAATTTCTGTGTTTCATCGTCAATAAGAAGGTTCAAGGGATACAGTAAACCTGAAGTGAAGCATCGGAATCTAAACCTGGACCCACAGGAGAGGTTCAAATCTTAGAAAGTGAGAGTGTCAGTCCTCTTGTACTTAAGTCGGCATTGTGCCTTTTGGATTAAATTCGGATGCAATTTCTGTGTTTCATCGTCAATAAGAAGGTCCAAGGGATACAGTAAACCTGAAGTGAAGCATCGGAATCTAAAACTGGACTCACAGGAGAGGTTCAAATCATAGAAAGTTAGAGTGTCAGTCCTCTTGAACTTAGGTCGGCATTGTGCCTTTTGTATTAAACTCGGATGCAATTTCTGTGATTCATCGTCAATAAGAATGTCCAAGGTATACAGGATACCTGAAGTGAAGCATCGGAATCTGAAACTGGACTCACAGAAGAGGTTCAAATCATAGAAAGTGAGAGTGTCAGTCCTCTTCTACTTAAGTCGGCATTGTGCATTTTGAATTTAATTCCGATGCAATTTCTGTGTTTCATCGTCAATAAGGACGTCCAAGGTATACACGAAACCTGAAGTCAAGCATCGGAATCTGAAACTGGACTCACAGGAGGTGTTCAAATCATAGAAAGTGAGAGTGTTAGTCCTCTTTTACTTAAGTCTTCATTGTGCCTTTTGTATTAAATTTGGCGGCAGTTTCTGTGTTTCATCGTCAATAAGAACGTCCAAGGTGTACACGAAACCTAAAGTCAATCATCGAAATCTAAAACAGGACTCACAGGAGAGGTTCAAATCACAGAAAGTGCGAGTGTCAGTCCTCTTGTACTTAAGTCGGCATTGTGCCTTTTGTATTAAATTCGGATGCAATTTCTGTGCTTCATCGTCAATAACAAAGTCCAAGGGATACAGTAAACCTGAAGTGAATCATCGGCATCTAAAACTGGACTCACAGAAGAGGTACAAATCATAGAAAGTTAGAGAGTCAGTCCTCCTGTACTTATGTCGGCATTGTGCCTTTTGAATTTAATTCGGATGCAATTACTGTGTTTCATCGTCAATAAGAAGGTCCAAGGGATACAGTAAACCTGAAGTGAAGCAACGGAATGTATAACTGGACTCACAGGAGAGGTTCAAATCATAGAAAGTGGGAGTGTCAGTCCTCTTGTACTTAAGTTGGCATTGTGCCTTTTGTATTAAATTCGGATGCAATTTCTGTGCTTCATCGATAACAAGAGTGTCCAAGGGATACAGTAAACCTGAAGTGAAGCATCGGAATCTAAAACTTGACTCACAGGAGAGATTCAAAACATAGAAAGGTAGAATGTCAGTCCTCTTGTACTTAAGTCGGCATTGTGCCTTTTGAATTTAATTCCGATGCAATTTATGTGCTTCATCGTCAAAACAAGGTCCAACGGATACAGTAAATCTGATGTGAAAAATCTGAATCTATGACTGGACTCACAGGAGAGGTTCAAACCATAGAAAGTGAGAGTTTCAGTCCTCTTGTACTTAAGTCGGCATTGTGACTTTTGTATTAAATTCGGATGCAATTTCTGTGTTTACTCGTCATTATGAAGGTCCAAGGGATACAGTAAACCAGAAGTGAAGCATCGGAATCTAAAACTGGACTCACAGGAGAGGTTCAAATCATAGAAAGTTAGAATGTCAGTCCACTTGTACTTAGGTCGGCATTGTGCCTTATGAATTTTTATTCCGATGCAATTCCTGTGTTTCATCATCATTAAGAAGTTACAAGGTATACAGTAAACCTGTAGTGAAGCATCGGAATCTAATACTGGACCCACAGGAGAGTTTCAAATCATAGAAAGTTAGAGTGTCAGTCCTCTTGTACTTAAGTCGGCATTGTGCATTTTGTATTAAATTCCGATGCAATTTCTGTGTTTCATCGTCAATAAGAAGGTTCAATGGATACAGTAAACCTGAAGTGAAGCATCGGAATCTAAACCTGGACACACAGCAGAGGTTCAAATCATAGAAAGTGAGAGTGTCAGTCCTCTAGAACTTAAGTCGGCATTGTGCCTTTTGGATTAAATTCCGATGCAATTTCTGTGTTTCATCGTCAATAAGAAGGTCCAAGGGATACAGTAAACCTGAAGTGAAGCATCGGAATCTAAAACTGGACTCACAGGAGAGGTACAAATCATAGAAAGTTAGAGTGTCAGTCCTCTTGAACTTAGGTCGGCATTGTGCCTTTTGTATTAAACTCGGATGCAATTTCTGTGTTTCATCGTCAGTAAGAATGTCCAAGGTATACAGGATACCTGAAGTGAAGCATCGGAATCTGAAACTGGACTCACAGGAGAGGTTCAAATCATAGAAAGTGAGAGTGTCAGTCCTCTTCTACTTAAGTCGGCATTGTGCATTTTGAATTTAATTCCGATGCAACATCTGTGTTTCATCGTCAATAAGGACGTCCAAGGTGTACACGAAACCTGTAGTCAAGCATCGGAATCTGAAACTGGACTCACAGGAGGTGTTCAAATCATAGAAAGTGAGAGTGTTAGTCCTCTTTTACTTAAGTCGGCATTGTGCCTTTTGTATTAAAGTTGGCGGCAGTTTCTGTGTTTCATCGTCAATAAGAACGCCCAAGGTGTACACGAAACCTAAAGTCAATCATCGGAATCTAAAACTGGACTCACAGGAGAGGTTCAAATCACAGAAAGTGCGAGTGTCAGTCCTCTTGTACTTAAGTCGGCATTGTGCCTTTTGTATTAAATTCGGATGCAATTTCTGTGCTTCATCGTCAATAAGAAAGTCCAAGGGATACAGTTAACCTGAAGTGAATCATCGGCATCTAAAACTAGACTCACAGAAGAGGTACAATTCATAGAAAGTTAGAGAGTCAGTCCTCCTGTACTTATGTCGGCATTGTGCCTTATGAATTTAATTCGGATGCAATTACTGTGTTTCATCGTCAATAAGAAGGTCCAAGGGATACAGTAAACCTGAAGTGAAGCAACGGAATGTAAAACTGGACTCACAGGAGAGGTTCAAATCATAGAAAGTGGGAGTGTCAGTCCTCTTGTACTTAAGTTGGCATTGTGCCGTTTGTATTAAATTCGGATGCAATTTCTGTGTTTCATCGATAACAAGAGGGTCCAAGGGATACAGTAAACCTGAAGTGAAGCATCGGAATCTAAAACTGGACTCACAGGAGAGGTTCAAAACATGGAAAGGTAGAGTGTCAGTCCTCTTGTAGTTAAGTCGGCATTGTGCCTTTTGAATTTAATTCCGATGCAATTTATGTGCTTCATCGTCAAAAGAAGGTCCAACGGATACAGTAAATCTGATGTGAAAAATCTGAATCTATGACTGGACTCACAGGAGAGGTTCAAACCATAGAAAGTGAGAGTGTCAGTCCTCTTGTACTTAAGTCGGCATTGTGACTTTTGTATTAAATTCGGATGCAATTTCTGTGTTTCCTCGTCATTATGAAGGTCCAAGGGATACAGTAAACCGGAAGTGAAGCATCGGAATCTAAAACTGGACTCACAGGAGCGGTTCAAATCATAGAAAGTTAGAATGTCAGTCCACTTGTACTTAAGGCGGCATTGTGCCTTTTGAATTTTTATTCCGATGCAATTCCTGTCTTTCATCATCATTAAGAAGTTACAAGGTATACAGTAAACCTGTAGTGAAGCATCGTAATCTAATACTGGACCCACAGGAGAGTTTCAAATCATAGAAAGTTAGAGTGACAGTCCTCTTGTACTTAAGTTGGCATTGTGCATTTTGTATTAAATTCCGATGCAATTTCTGTGTTTCATCGTCAATAAGAAGGTTCAATGGATACAGTAAACCTGAAGTGAAGCATCGGAATCTAAACCTGGACACACAGCAGAGGTTCAAATCATAGAAAGTGAGAGTGTCAGTCCTCTAGTACTTATGTCGGCATTGTGCCTTTTGAATTAAATTCGGATGCAATTTCTGTGCTTCATCGTCAATAAGATGGTCCAAGGGATACAGTAATCCTGAAGTGACGCATCGGAAACTAAAACTGGACTCACTGGAGAGGTTCAAATCATAGAAAGTTAGAGTGACAGTCCTCTTGTATTTAAGTCGGCATTGTGCCTTTTGTATTAAATTCGGATGCAATTTCTGTGTTTTATCGTCAATAAGAAGGTCCAAGGTAAACAGGAAACCTGAAGTGAAGCTTCGGAATCTGAAACTGGACTCACAGGAGTGCTTCAAATCATAGAAAGTGAGAGTGTCAGTCCTCTTGTACTGAAGTCGGCATTGTGCCTTTTGTATTAAAATCGGAAGCAATTTCTGTGTTTCATCGTCATTAAGAAGGTCCAAGGTATACAGGAAACCGGAAGTGAAGCATCGGAATCTAAAACTGGACTCACAGGAGAGGTTCAAATCATAGAAATTGAGAGTGTCAGTCCTCTTGTACTTAAATCGGCATTGTGCCTTTTGTATTAAATTCGGATGCAATTTCTGTGTTTCATCGTCAATAAGAAGGTCCAAGGGATACAGTAATCCTGAAGTGAGGCATCGGAATCCAAAACTGGACTCACAGGAGAGGTTCAAATCATAGAAAGTTAGAGTGTCAGTCTTCTTGTACTTAAGTCGGCATTGTGCCTTTTGTATTAAATTCGGATGCAATATCTGTGTTTCATCATCAATATGAGGGTACAAGGGATACAGTAAACCTGAAGTGAAGCATCGGAATCTAAAACTGGACTCACAGGAGAGGTTCAAATCATAGAAAGTGAGAGTGTCAGTCCTTTTGTACTTAAGTCGGCATTGTGCCTTTTGGATTAAATTCGGATGCAATTTCTGTGTTTCATCGTCAATAAGAAGGTCCAAGGTATACAGTAAACTTGAAGTGAAGCATCGAAATCCAAAACTGGACTTACAGGAGAGATTGAAATCATAGAAAGTTAGAGTGTCAGTCCTCTTGCACTTAAGTCGGCATTGTGCCTTTTGTATTAAATTCCGATGCAATTTCTGTGTTTCATCGTCAATAAGAAGGTTCAAGGGATACAGTAAACCTGAAGTGAAGCATCGGAATCTAAACCTGGACCCACAGGAGAGGTTCAAATCTTAGAAAGTGAGAGTGTCAGTCCTCTTGTACTTAAGTCGGCATTGTGCCTTTTGGATTAAATTCGGCTGCAATTTCTGTGTTTCATCGTCAATAAGAAGGTCCAAGGTATACAGTTAACTTGAAGTGAAGCATCGGAATATAAAACTGGACTTACAGGAGAGATTGAAATCATAGAAAGTTAGAGTGTCAGTCCTCTTGTACTTAAGTCGGCATTGTGACTTTTGTATTAAATTCCGATGCAATTTCTGTGTTTCATCGTCAATAAGAAGGTTCAAGGGATACAGTAAACCTGAGGTGAAGCATCGGAATCTAAACCTGGACCCACAGGAGAGGTTCAAATCTTAGAAAGTGAGAGTGTCAGTCCTCTTGTACTTAAGTCGGCATTGTGTCTTTTGTATTAAACTCGGATGCAATTTCTGTGTTTCATCGTCAATAAGAATGTCCAAGGTATACAGGATACCTGAAGTGAAGCATCGGAATCTGAAACTGGACTCACAGGAGAGGTTCAAATCATAGAAGGTGAGAGTGTCAGTCCTCTTCTACTTAAGTCGGCATTGTGCATTTTGAATTTAATTCCGATGCAATTTCTGTGTTTCATCGTAAATAAGAACGTCCAAGGTATACACGAATCCTGAAGTCAAGCATCGGAATCTGAAACTGGACTCACAGGAGGTGTTCAAATCATAGAAAGTGAGAGTCTTAGTCCTCTTGTACTTAAGTCGGCATTGTGCCTTTTGTATTAAATTCGGCGGCAGTTTCTGTGTTTCATCGTCAATAAGAACGTCCAAGGTGTACACGAAACCTAAAGTCAATCATCGGAATCTAAAACTGGACTCACAGGAGAGGTTCAAATCACAGAAAGTGCGAGTGTCAGTCCTCTTGTACTTAAGTCGGCATTGTGCCTTTTGTATTAAATTCGGATGCAATTTCTGTGCTTCATCGTCAATAAGAAAGTCCAAGGGATACAGTAAACCTGAAGTGAATCATCGGCATCTAAAACTGGACTCACAGAAGAGGTACAAATCATAGATAGTTAGAGAGTCAGTCCTCTTGTACTTATGTCGGCATTGTGCCTTTTGAATTTAATTCGGATGCAATTACTGTGTTTCATCGTCAATAAGAAGGTCCAAGGGATACAGTAAACCTGAAGTGAAGCAACGGAATGTAAAACTGGACTCACAGGAGAGGTTCAAATCATAGAAAGTGGGAGTGTCAGTCCTCTTGTACTTAAGTTGGCATTGTGCCTTTTGTATTAAATTCGGATGCAATTTCTGTGTTTCATCGATAACAAGAGGGTCCAAGGGATACAGTAAACCTGAAGTGAAGCATCCGAATCTAAAACTGGACTCACAGGAGAGGTTCAAATCATAGAAAGTTAGAGTGTCAGTCCACTTGTACTGAAGTCGGCATTGTGCCTTTTGAATTTAATTCCGATGCAATTTCTGTGTTTTATCGTCAATAAGAAGGTCCAAGGTATACAGTAAACTTGAAGTGAAGCATCTTAATCCAAAACTCGACTTACAGGAGAGATTGAAATCATAGAAAGTTAGAGTGTCAGTCCTCTTGTACTTAAGTCGGCATTGTGGCTTTTGTATTAAATTCCGATGCAATTTCTGTGTTTCATCGTCAATAAGAAGGTTCAAGGGATACAGTAAACCTGAAGTGAAGCATCGGAATCTAAACCTGGACCCACAGGAGAGGTTCAAATCTTAGAAAGTGAGAGTGTCAGTCCTCTTGTACTTAAGTCGGCATTGTGCCTTTTGGATTAAATTCGGCTGCAATTTCTGTGTTTCATCGTCAATAAGAAGGTCCAAGGTATACAGTAAACTTGAAGTGAAGCATCGGAATCCAAAACTGGACTTACAGGAGAGATTGAAATCATAGAAAGTTAGAGTGTCAGTCCTCTTGTACTTAAGTCGGCATTGTGACTTTTGTATTAAATTCCGATGCAATTTCTGTGTTTCATCGTCAATAAGAAGGTTCAAGGGATACAGTAAACCTGAGGTGAAGCATCGGAATCTAAACCTGGACCCACAGGAGAGGTTCAAATCTTAGAAAGTGAGAGTGTCAGTCCTCTTGTACTTAAGTCGGCATTGTGTCTTTTGTATTAAACTCGGATGCAATTTCTGTGTTTCATCGTCAATAAGAATGTCCAAGGTATACGGGATACCTGAAGTGAAGCATCGGAATCTGAAACTGGACTCACAGGAGAGGTTCAAATCATAGAAGGTGAGAGTGTCAGTCCTCTTCTACTTAAGTCGGCATTGTGCATTTTGAATTTAATTCCGATGCAATTTCTGTGTTTCATCGTAAATAAGAACGTCCAAGGTATACACGAAACCTGAAGTCAAGCATCGGAATCTGAAACTGGACTCACAGGAGGTGTTCAAATCATAGAAAGTGAGAGTCTTAGTCCTCTTGTACTTAAGTCGGCATTGTGCCTTTTGTATTAAATTCGGCGGCAGTTTCTGTGTTTCATCGTCAATAAGAACGTCCAAGGTGTACACGAAACCTAAAGTCAATCATCGGAATCTAAAACTGGACTCACAGGAGAGGTTCAAATCACAGAAAGTGCGAGTGTCAGTCCTCTTGTACTTAAGTCGGCATTGTGCCTTTTGTATTAAATTCGGATGCAATTTCTGTGCTTCATCGTCAATAAGAAAGTCCAAGGGATACAGTAAACCTGAAGTGAATCATCGGCATCTAAAACTGGACTCACAGAAGAGGTACAAATCATAGATAGTTAGAGAGTCAGTCCTCTTGTACTTATGTCGGCATTGTGCCTTTTGAATTTAATTCGGATGCAATTACTGTGTTTCATCGTCAATAAGAAGGTCCAAGGGATACAGTAAACCTGAAGTGAAGCAACGGAATGTAAAACTGTACTCACAGGAGAGGTTCAAATCATAGAAAGTGGGAGTGTCAGTCCTCTTGTACTTAAGTTGGCATTGTGCCTTTTGTATTAAATTCGGATGCAATTTCTGTGTTTCATCGATAACAAGAGGGTCCAAGGGATACAGTAAACCTGAAGTGAAGCATCGGAATCTAAAACTGGACTCACAGGAGAGGTTCAAATCGTAGAAAGTTAGAGTGTCAGTCCACTTGTACTGAAGTCGGCATTGTGCCTTTTGAATTTAATTCCGATGCAATTTCTGTGTTTTATCGTCAATAAGAAGGTCCAAGGTATACAGTAAACTTGAAGTGAAGCATCTTAATCCAAAACTGGACTTACAGGAGAGATTGAAATCATAGAAAGTTAGAGTGTCAGTCCTCTTGTACTTAAGTCGGCATTGTGGCTTTTGTATTAAATTCCGATGCAATTTCTGTGTTTCATCGTCAATAAGAAGGTTCAAGGGATACAGTAAACCTGAAGTGAATCATCGGCATCTAAAACTGGACCCACAGAAGAGGTACAAATCATAGAAAGTTAGAGAGTCAGTCCTCTTGTACTTATGTCGGCATTGTGCCTTTTGAATTTAAAGCGGATGCAATTACTGTGTTTCATCGTCAATAAGAAGGTCCAAGGGATACAGTAAACCTGAAGTGAAGCAACGGAATGTAAAACTGGACTCACAGGAGGGGTTCAAATAATAGAAAGTGGGAGTGTCAGTCCTCTTGTACTTAAGTTGGCATTGTGCCTTTTGTATTAAATTCGGATGCAATTTCTGGGTTTCATCGATAACAAGAGGGTCCAAGGGATACAGTAAACCTGAAGTGAAGCATCGGAATCTAAAACTGGACTCACAGGAGAGGTTCAAAACATAGAAAGGTAGAGTGTCAGTCCTCTTGTACTTAAGTCGGCACTGTGCCTTTTGAATTTAATTCCGATGCAATTTCTGTGCTTCATCGTCAAAAAGAAGTTCCAACGGATACAGTAAATCTGATGTGAAAAATCTGTATCTATGACTGGACTCACAGGAGAGGTTCAAACCATAGAAAGTGAGAGTGTCAGTCCTCTTGTACTTAAGTCGGCATTGTGACTTTTGTATTAAATTCGGATGCAATTTCTGTGTTTCCTCGTCATTATGAAGGTCCAAGGGATACAGTAAACCGGAAGTGAAGCATCGGAATCTAAAACTGGACTCACAGGAGAGGTACAAATCATAGAAAGTTAGAGTGTCAGTCCTCTTGTACTTATGTCGGCATTGTGCCTTTTGAATTTAATTCGGATGCAATTACTGTGTTTCATCGTCAATAATAAGGTCCAAGGGATACAGTAAACCTGAAGTGAAGCAACGGAATGTAAAACTGGACTCACAGGAGAGGTTCAAATCATAGAAAGTGGGAGTGTCAGTCCACTTGTACTTAAGTCTTCATTGTGCCTTTTGAATTTTTGTTCCGATGCAATTCCTGTGTTTCATCATCATTAAGAAGTTACAAGGTATACTGTAAACCTGTAGTGAAGCATCGGAATCTAATACCGGACCCACAGGAGATTTTCAAATCATAGAAAGTTAGAGTGACAGTCCTCTTGTACTTAAGTCGGCATTGTGCCTTTTGTATTATATTCGGATGCAATTTCTGTGCTTCATCGTCAATAAGAAAGTCCAAGGGATACAGTAAACCTGAAGTGAATCATCGGCATCTAAAACTGGACTCACAGAAGAGGTACAAATCATAGAAAGTTAGAGAGTCAGTCCTCTTGTACTTATGTCGGCATTGTGCCTTTTGAATTTAATTCGGATGCAATTACTGTGTTTCATCGTCAATAAGAAGGTCCAAGGGATACAGTAAACCTGAAGTGAAGCAACGGAATGTAAAACTGGACTCACAGGAGAGGTTCAAATCATAGAAAGTGGGAGTGTCAGTCCTCTTGTACTTAAGTTGGCATTGTGCCTTTTGTATTAAATTCGGATGCAATTCCTGTGTTTCATCGATAACAAGAGGGTCCAAGGGATACAGTAAACCTGAAGTGAAGCATCGGAATCTAAAACTGGACTCACAGGAGAGGTTCAAATCATAGAAAGTTAGAGTGTCAGTCCACTTGTACTGAAGTCGTCATTGTGCCTTTTGAATTTAATTCCGATGCAATTTCTGTGTTTTATCGTCAATAAGAAGGTCCAAGGTATACAGTAAACTTGAAGTGAAGCATCTTAATCCAAAACTGGACTTACAGGAGAGATTGAAATCATAGAAAGTTAGAGTGTCAGTCCTCTTGTACTTAAGTCGGCATTGTGGCTTTTGTATTAAATTCCGATGCAATTTCTGTGTTTCATCGTCAATAAGAAGGTTCAAGGGATACAGTAAACCTGAAGTGAAGCATCGGAATCTAAACCTGGACCCACAGGAGAGGTTCAAATCTTAGAAAGTGAGAGTGTCAGTCCTCTTGTACTTAAGTCGGCATTGTGCCTTTTGGATTAAATTCGGATGCAATTTCTGTGTTTCATCGTCAATAAGAAGGTCCAAGGGATACAGTAAACCTGAAGTGAAGCATCGGAATCTAAAACTGGACTCACAGGAGAGGTTCAAATCATAGAAAGTTAGAGTGTCAGTCCTCTTGTACTGAAGTCGGCATTGTGCCTTTTGAATTTAATTCCGATGCAATATCTGTGTTTCATCGTCAATAAGAAGGTCCGAGGTATACAGCAAACTTGAAGTGAAGCATTGAAATCCAAAACTGGACTTACAGGAGAGATTGAAATCATAGAAAGTTAGAGTGTCAGTCCTCTTGTACTTAAGTCGTCATTGTGCCTTTTGTATCAAATTCCGATGAAATTTCTGTGTTTCATCGTCAATAAGAAGGTTCAAGGGATACAGTAAACCTGAAGTGAAGCATCGCAATCTAAACCTGGACCCACAGGAGAGGTTCAATCTTAGAAAGTGAGAGTGTCAGTAATCTTGTACTTAAGTCGGCATTGTGACTTTTGTATTAAATTCGGATGCAATTTCTGTGTTTCCTCGTCATTATGAAGGTCCAAGGGATACAGTAAACCGGAAGTGAAGCATCGGAATCTAAAACTGGACTCACAGGAGAGGTACAAATCATAGAAAGTTAGAGAGTCAGTCCTCTTGTACTTATGTCGGCATTGTGCCTTTTGAATTTAATTCGGATGCAATTACTGTGTTTAATCGTCAATAATAAGGTCCAAGGGATACAGTAAACCTGAAGTGAAGCAACGGAATGTAAAACTGGACTCACAGGAGAGGTTCAAATCATAGAAAGTGGGAGTGTCAGTCCTCTTGTACTTAAGTTGGCATTGTGCCTTTTGTATTAAATTCGGATGCAATTTCTGTGTTTCATCGATAACAAGAGGGTCCAAGGGATACAGTAAACCTGAAGTGAAGCATCGGAATCTAAATCTGGACTCACAGGAGAGGTTCAAAACATAGAAAGGTAGAGTGTCAGTCCTCTTGTACTTAAGTCGGCACTGTGCCTTTTGAATTTAATTCCGATGCAATTTCTGTGCTTCATCGTCAAAAGAAGGTCCAACGGATACAGTAAATCTGATGTGAAAAATCTGAATCTATGACTTGACTCACAGGAGAGGTTCAAACCATAGAAAGTGAGAGTGTCAGTCCTCTTGTACTTAAGTCGGCATTGTGACTTTTGTATTAAATTCGGATGCAATTTCTGTGTTTCCTCGTCATTATGAAGGTCCAAGGGATACAGTAAACCGGAAGTGAAACATCGGAATCTAAAACTGGACACACAGGAGAGGTTCAAATCATAGAAAGTTAGAGTGTCAGTCCACTTGTACTTAAGTCGGCATTGTGCCTTTTGAATTTTTATTCCGATGCAATTCCTGTGTTTCATCATCATTAAGAAGTTACAAGGTATACAGTAAACCTGTAGTGAAGCATCGGAATCTAATACTGGACCCACAGGAGAGTTTCAAATCATAGAAAGTTAGAGTGACAGTCCTCTTGTACTTAAGTCGGCATTGTGCCTTTTGTATTAAATTCGGATGCAATTTCTCTGCTTCATCGTCAATAAGAAAGTCCAAGGGATACAGTAAACCTGAAGTGAATCATCGGCATCTAAAACTGGACTCACAGAAGAGGTACAAATCATAGATAGTTAGAGAGTCAGTCCTCTTGTACTTATGTCGGCATTGTGCCTTTTGAATTTAATTCGGATGCAATTACTGTGTTTCATCGTCAATAAGAAGGTCCAAGGGATACAGTAAACCTGAAGTGAAGCAACGGAATGTAAAACTGGACTCACAGGAGAGGTTCAAATCATAGAAAGTGGGAGTGTCAGTCCTCTTGTACTTAAGTTGGCATTGTGCCTTTTGTATTACATTCGGATGCAATTTCTGTGTTTCATCGATAACAAGAGGGTCCAAGGGATACAGTAAACCTGAAGTGAAGC
Source organism: Schistocerca americana (assembly GCF_021461395.2). Taxonomy (NCBI): domain Eukaryota; kingdom Metazoa; phylum Arthropoda; class Insecta; order Orthoptera; family Acrididae; genus Schistocerca; species Schistocerca americana. The sequence continues at coordinate 4,408,492 of NW_025725917.1, read as the reverse complement.
ATCGGAATCTAAAACTGGACTCACAGGAGAGGTTCAAATCATAGAAAGTTAGAGTGTCAGTCCACTTGTACTGAAGTCGGCATTGTGCCTTTTGAATTTAATTCCGATGCAATTTCTGTGTTTTATCGTCAAAAGAAGGTCCAAGGTATACAGTAAACTTGAAGTGAAGCATCTTAATCCAAAACTGGACTTACAGGAGAGATTGAAATCATAGAAAGTTAGAGTGTCAGTCCTCTTGTACTTAAGTCGGCATTGTGGCTTTTGTATTAAATTCCGATGCAATTTCTGTGTTTCATCGTCAATAAGAAGGTTCAAGGGATACAGTAAACCTGAAGTGAAGCATCGGAATCTAAACCTGGACCCACAGGAGAGGTTCAAATCTTAGAAAGTGAGAGTGTCAGTCCTCTTGTACTTAAGTCGGCATTGTGCCTTTTGAATTTAATTCCGATGCAATTTCTGTGTTTCATCGTCAATAAGAAGGTCCAAGGTATACAGCTAACTTGAAGTGAAGCATTGAAATCCAAAACTGGACTTACAGGAGAGATTGAAATCATAGAAAGTTAGAGTGTCAGTCCTCTTGTACTTAAGTCGGCATTGTGCCTTTTGGATTAAATTCGGATGTAATTTCTGAGTTTCATCGTCAATAAGAAGGTCCAAGGGATACAGTAAACCTGAAGTGAAGCATCGGAATCTAAACCTGGACCCACAGGAGAGGTTCAATCTTAGAAAGTGAGAGTGTCAGTCCTCTTGAACTTAGGTCGGCATTGTGCCTTTTGTATTAAACTCGGATGCAATTTCTGTGTTTCATCGTCAATAAGAATGTCCAAGGTATACAGGATACCTGAAGTGAAGCATCGGAATCTGAAACTGGACTCACAGGAGAGGTTCAAATCATAGAAAGTGAGAGTGTCAGTCCTCTTCTACTTAAGTCGGCATTGTGCATTTTTTATTTAATTCCGATGCAATTTCTGTGTTTCATCGTCAATAAGAACGTCCAAGGTAAACACGAAACCTGAAGTCAAGCATCGGAATCTGAAACTGGACTCACAGGAGGTGTTCAAATCATAGAAAGTGAGAGTGTTAGTCCTCTTGTACTTAAGTCGGCATTGTGCCTTTTGTATTAAATTCGGCGGCAGTTTCTGTGTTTCATCGTCAATAAGAACGTCCAAGGTGTACACGAAACGTAAAGTCAATCATCGGAATCTAAAACTGGACTCACAGGAGAGGTTCAAATCACAGAAAGTGCGAGTGTCAGTCCTCTTGTACTTAAGTCGGTATTGTGCCTTTTGTATTAAATTCGGATGCAATTTCTGTGCTTCATCGTCAATAAGAAAGTCCAAGGGATACAGTAAACCTGAAGTGAATCATCGGCATCTAAAACTGGACCCACAGAAGAGGTACAAATCATAGAAAGTTAGAGAGTCAGTCCTCTTGTACTTATGTCGGCATTGTGCCTTTTGAATTTAAAGCGGATGCAATTACTGTGTTTCATCGTCAATAAGAAGGTCCAAGGGATACAGTAAACCTGACGTGAAGCAACGGAATGTAAAACTGGACTCACAGGAGAGGTTCAAATCATAGAAAGTGGGAGTGTCAGTCCTCTTGTACTTAAGTTGGCATTGTGCCTTTTGTATTAAATTCGGATGCAATTTCTGTGTTTCATCGATAACAAGAGGGTCCAAGGGATACAGTAAACCTGAAGTGAAGCATCGGAATCTAAAACTGGACTCACAGGAGAGGTTCAAAACATAGAAAGGTAGAGTGTCAGTCCTCTTGTACTTAAGTCGGCACTGTGCCTTTTGAATTTAATTCCGATGCAATTTCTGTGCTTCATCGTCAAAAAGAAGTTCCAACGGATACAGTAAATCTGATGTGAAAAATCTGAATCTATGACTGGACTCACAGGAGAGGTTCAAACCATAGAAAGTGAGAGTGTCAGTCCTCTTGTACTTAAGTCGGCATTGTGACTTTTGTATTAAATTCGGATGCAATTTCTGTGTTTCCTCGTCATTATGAAGGTCCAAGGGATACAGTAAACCGGAAGTGAAGCATCGGAATCTAAAACTGGACTCACAGGAGAGGTACAAATCATAGAAAGTTAGAGAGTCAGTCCTCTTGTACTTATGTCGGCATTGTGCATTTTGAATTTAATTCGGATGCAATTACTGTGTTTCATCGTCAATAATAAGGTCCAAGGGATACAGTAAACCTGAAGTGAAGAACGGAATGTAAAACTGGACTCACAGGAGAGGTTCAATTCATAGAAAGTGGGAGTGTCAGTCCTCTTGTACTTAAGTTGGCATTGTGCCTTTTGTATTAAATTCGGATGCAATTTCTGTGTTTCATCGATAACAAGAGGGTCCAAGGGATACAGTAAACCTTAAGTGAAGCATCGGAATCTAAAACTGGACTCACAGGAGAGGTTCAAAACATAGAAAGGTAGAGTGTCAGTCCTCTTGTACTTAAGTCGGCACTGTGCCTTTTGAATTTAATTCCGATGCAATTTCTGTGCTTCATCGTCCAAAGAATGTCCAACGGATACAGTAAATCTGATGTGAAAAATCTGAATCTATGACTTGACTCACAGGAGAGGTTCAAACCATAGAAAGTGAGAGTGTCAGTCCTCTTGTACTTAAGTCGGCATTGTGACTTTTGTATTAAATTCGGATGCAATTTCTGTGTTTCCTCGTCATTATGAAGGTCCAAGGGATACAGTAAACCGGAAGTGAAGCATCGGAATCTAAAACTGGACTCACAGGAGAGGTTCAAATCATAGAAAGTTAGAGTGTCAGTCCACTTGTACTTAAGTCGGCATTGTGCCTTTTGAATTTTGGTTCCGATGCAATTCCTGTGTTTCATCATCATTAAGAAGTTACAAGGTATACAGTAAACCTGTAGTGAAGCATCGGAATCTATTACTGGACCCACAGGAGAGTTTCAAATCATAGAAAGTTAGAGAGTCAGTCCTCTTGTACTTATGTCGGCATTGTGCCTTTTGAATTTAATTCGGATGCAATTACTGTGTTTCATCGTCAATTTGAAGGTCCAAGGGATACAGTAAACTTGAAGTGAAGCAACGGAATGTAAAACTGGACTCACAGGAGAGGTTCAAATCATAGAAAGTGGGAGTGTCAGCCCTCTTGTACTTAAGTTGGCATTGTGCCTTTTGTATTAAACTCGGATGCAATTTCTGTGTTTCAACGTCAATAAGAATGTCCAAGGTACACAGGATACCTGAAGTGAAGCATCGGAATCTGAAACTGGACTCACAGGAGAGGTTCAAATCATAGAAAGTGAGAGTGTCAGTCCTCTTCTACTTAAGTCGGCATTGTGCATTTTGAATTTAATTCCGATGCAATTTCTGTGTTTCATCGTCAATAAGAACGTCCAAGGTATACACGAAACCTGAAGTCAAGCATCGGAATCTGAAACTGGACTCACAGGAGGTGTTCAAATCATAGAGAGTGAGAGTGTTAGTCCTCTTGTACTTAAGTCGGCATTGTGCCTTTTGTATTAAATTCGGCGGCAGTTTCGGTGTTTCATCGTCAATAAGAACGTCCAAGGTGTACACGAAACCTAAAGTCAATCATCGGAATCTAAAACTGGACTCACAGGAGAGGTTCAAATCACAGAAAGTGCGAGTGTCAGTCCTCTTGTACTTAAGTCGGCATTGTGCGTTTTGTATTAAATTCGGATGCAATTTCTGTGTTTACTCGTCATTATGAAGGTCCAAGGGATACAGTGAACCGGAAGTGAAGCATCGGAATCTAAAACTGGACTCACAGGAGAGGTTCAAATCATAGAAAGTTAGAATGTCAGTCCACTTGTACTTAAGTCGGCATTGTGCCTTTTGAATTTTTATTCCGATGCAATTCCTGTGTTTCATCATCATTAAGAAGTTACAAGGTATACAGTAAACCTGTAGTGAAGCATCGGAATCTAATACTGGACCCACAGGAGAGTTTCAAATCATAGAAAGTTAGAGTGACACTCCTCTTGTACTTAAGTCGGCATTGTGCATTTTGTATTAAATTCCGATGCAATTTCTGTGTTTCATCGTCAATAAGAAGGTTCAATGGATACAGTAAACCTGAAGTGAAGCATCGGAATCTAAACCTGGACACACAGCAGAGGTTCAAATCATAGAAAGTGAGAGTGTCAGTCCTCTAGTACTTAAGTCGGCATTGTGCCTTTTGGATTAAATTCGGATGCAATTTCTGTGTTTCATCGTCAATAAGAAGGACCAAGGGATACAGTAAACCTGAAGTGAAGCATCGGAATCTAAAACTGGACTCACAGGAGAGGTTCAAATCATAGAAAGTTAGAGTGTCAGTCCTCTTGAACTTAGGTCGGCATTGTGCCTTTTGTATTAAACTCGGATGCAATTTCTGTGTTTCATCGTCAATAAGAATGTCCAAGGTATACAGGATACCTGAAGTGAAGCATCGGAATCGGAAACTGGACTCACAGGAGAGGTTCAAATCATAGAAAGTGAGAGTGTCAGTCCTCTTCTACTTAAGTCGGCATTGTGCATTTTGAATTTAATTCCGATGCAATTTCTGTGTTTCATCGTCAATAAGGACGTCCAAGGTATACACGAAACCTGAAGTCAAGCATCGGAATCTGAAACTGGACTCACAGGAGGTGTTCAAATCATAGAAAGTGTGAGTGTTAGTCCTCTTTTACTTAAGTTCGCATTGTGCCTTTTGTATTAAATTTGGCGGCAGTTTCTGTGTTTCATCGTCAATACGAACGTCCAAGGTGTACACGAAACCTAAAGTCAATCATCGGAATCTAAAACTGGACTCACAGGAGAGGTTCAAATCACAGAAAGTGCGAGTGTCAGTCCTCTTGTACTTAAGTCGGCATTGTGCCTTTTGTATTAAATTCGGATGCAATTTCTGTGCTTCATCGTCAATAAGAAAGTCCAAGGGATACAGTAAACCTGAAGTGAATCATCATCATCTAAAACTGGACTCACAGAAGCGGTACAAATCATAGAAAGTTAGAGAGTCAGTCCTCCTGTACTTATGTCGGCATTGTGCCTTTTGAATTTAATTCGGATGCAATTACTGTGTTTCATCGTCAATAAGAAGGTCCAAGGGATACAGTAAACCTGAAGTGAAGCAACGGAATGTAAAACTGGACTCACAGGAGAGGTTCAAATCATAGAAAGTGGGAGTGTCAGTCCTCTTGTACTTAAGTTGGCATTGTGCCTTTTGTATTAAATTCGGATGCAATTTCTGTGTTTCATCGATAACAAGAGGGTCCAAGGGATACAGTAAACCTGAAGTGAAGCATCGGAATCTAAAACTGGACTCACAGGAGAGGTTCAAAACATAGAAAGGTAGAGTGTCAGTCCTCTTGTACTTAAGTCGGCATTGTGCCTTTTGAATTTAATTCCGATGCAATTTATGTGCTTCATCGTCAAAAGAAGGTCCAACGGATACAGTAAATCTGATGTGAAAAATCTTAATCTATGACTGGACTCACAGGAGAGGTTCAAACCATAGAAAGTGAGAGTGTCAGTCCTCTTGTACTTAAGTCGGCATTGTGACTTTTGTATTAAATTCGGATGCAATTTCTGTGTTTACTCGTCATTATGAAGGTCCAAGGGATACAGTAAACCGGAAGTGAAGCATCGGAATCTAAAACTGGACTCACAGGAGAGGTTCAAATCATAGAAAGTTAGAATGTCAGTCCACTTGTACTTAAGTCGGCATTGTGCCTTTTGAATTTTTATTCCGATGCAATTCCTGTGTTTCATCATCATTAAGAAGTTACAAGGTATACAGTAATCCTGTAGTGAAGCATCGGAATCTAATACTGGACCCACAGGAGAGTTTCAAATCATAGAAAGTTAGAGTGACAGTCCACTTGTACTTAAGTTGGCATTGTGCATTTTGTATTAAGTTCCGATGCAATTTCTGTGTTTCATCGTCAATAAGAAGGTTCAATGGATACAGTAAACCTGAAGTGAAGCATCGGAATCTAAACCTGGACACACAGCAGAGGTTCAAATCATAGAAAGTGAGAGTGTCAGTCCTCTAGTACTTATGTCGGCATTGTGCCTTTTGAATTAAATTCGGATGCAATTTCTGTGCTTCATCGTCAATAAGATGGTCCAAGGGATACAGTAATCCTGAAGTGACGCATCGGAAACTAAAACTGGACTCACTGGAGAGGTTCAAATCATAGAAAGTTAGAGTGACAGTCCTCTTGTATTTAAGTCGGCATTGTGCCTTTTGTATTAAATTCGGATGCAATTTCTGTGTTTTATCGTCAATAAGAAGGTCCAAGGTATACAGGAAACTGAAGTGAAGCTACGGAATCTGAAACTGGACTCACAGGAGTGCTTCAAATCATAGAAAGTGAGAGTGCCAGTCCTCTTGTACTGAAGTCGCCATTGTGCCTTTTGTATTAAAATCGGAAGCAATTTCTGTGTTTCATCGTCATTAAGAAGGTCCAAGGTATACAGGAAAACGGAAGTGAAGCATCGGAATCTAAAAATGGACTCACAGGAGAGGTTCAAATCATAGAAATTGAGAGTGTCAGTCCTCTTGTACTTAAATCGGCATTTTGCCTTTTGTATTAAATTCGGATGCAATTTCTGTGTTTCATTGTCAATAAGAAGGTCCAAGGGATACAGTAATCCTGAAGTGAGGCATCGGAATCCAAAACTGGACTCACAGGAGAGGTTCAAATCATAGAAAGTTAGAGTGTCAGTCTTCTTGTACTTAAGTCGGCATTGTGCCTTTTGTATTAAATTCGGATGCAATATCTGTGTTTCATCATCAATAAGAAGGTCAAGGGATACAGTAAACCTGAAGTGAAGCATCGGAATCTAAAACTGGACTCACAGGAGAGGTTCAAATCATAGAAAGTTAGAGTGTCAGTCCACTTGTACTGAAGTCGGCATTGTGCCTTTAGAATTTAATTCCGATGCAATTTCTGTGTTTCATCGTCAATAAGAAGGTCCAAGGTATACAGTAAACTTGAAGTGAAGCATCTTAATCCAAAACTGGACTTACAGGAGAGATTGAAATCATAGAAAGTTAGAGTGTCAGTCCTCTTGCACTTAAGTCGGCATTGTTCCTTTTGTATTAAATTCCGATGCAATTTCTGTGTTTCATCGTCAATAAGAAGGTTCAAGGGATACAGTAAACCTGAAGTGAAGCATCGGAATCTAAACCTGGACCCACAGGAGCGGTTCAAATCTTAGAAAGTGAGAGTGTCAGTCCTTTTGTACTTAAGTCGGCATTGTGCCTTTTAGATTAAATTCGGATGCAATTTCTGTGTTTCATCGTCAATAAGAAGGTCCAAGGTATACAGTAAACTTGAAGTGAAGCATCGGAATCCAAAACTGGACTTACAGGAGAGATTGAAATCATAGAAAGTTAGAGTGTCAGTCCTCTTGTACTGAAGTCGGCATTGTGCCTTTTGAATTTAATTCCGATGCAATTTCTGTGTTTCATCGTCAATAAGAAGGTCCAAGGTATACAGTAAACTTGAAGTGAACCATTGAAATCCAAAACTGGACTTACAGGAGAGATTGAAATCATAGAAAGTTAGAGTGTCAGTCCTCTTGTACTTAAGTCGGCATTGTGCCTTTTTTATTAAATTCCGATGCAATTTCTGTGTTTCATCGTCAATAAGAAGGTTCAAGGGATACAGTAAACCTGAAGTGAAGCATCGGAATCTAAACCTGGACCCACAGGAGAGGTTCAATCTTAGAAAGTGAGAGTGTCAGTCCTCTTGTACTTAAGTCGGCATTGTGCCTTTTGGATTAAATTCGGATGTAATTTCTGTGTTTCAGCGTCAATAAGAAGGTCCAAGGGATACAGTAAACCTGAAGTGAAGCATCGGAATCTAAAACTGGACTCACAGGAGAGGTTCAAATAATAGAAAGTTAGAGTGTCAGTCCACTTGAACTTAGGTCGGCATTGTGCCATTTGTATTAAACTCGGATGCAATTTCTGTGTTTCATCGTCAATAAGAATGTCCAAGGTATACAGGATACCTGAAGTGAAGCATCGGAATCTGAAACTGGACTCACAGGAGAGGTTCAAATCATAGAAAGTGAGAGTGTCAGTCCTCTTGTACTTAAGTCGGCATTGTGCCTTTTGTATTAAATTCGGCGGCAGTTTCGGTGTTTCATCGTCAATAAGAACGTCCAAGGTGTACACGAAACCTAAAGTCAATCATCGGAATCTAAAACTGGACTCACAGGAGAGGTTCAAATCACAGAAAGTGCGAGTGTCAGTCCTCTTGTACTTAAGTCGGCATTGTGCCTTTTGTATTAAATTCGGATGCAATTTCTGTGCTTCATTGTCAATAAGAAAGTCCAAGGGATACAGTAAACCTGAAGTGAATCATCGGCATCTAAAACTGGACCCACAGAAGAGGTACAAATCATAGAAAGTTAGAGAGTCAGTCCTCTTGTACTTATGTCGGCATTGTGCCTTTTGAATTTAATTCGGATGCAATTACTGTGTTTCATCGTCAATAAGAAGGTCCAAGGGATACAGTAAACCTGAAGTGAAGCAACGGAATGTAAAACTGGACTCACAGGAGAGGTTCAAATCATAGAAAGTGGGAGTGTCAGTCCTCTTGTACTTAAGTTGGCATTGTGCCTTTTGTATTAAATTCGGATGCAATTTCTGTGTTTCATCGATAACAAGAGGGTCCAAGGGATACAGTAAACCTGAAGTGAAGCATCGGAATCTAAAACTGGACTCACAGGAGAGGTTCAAAACATAGAAAGGTAGAGTGTCAGTCCTCTTGTACTTAAGTCGGCACTGTGCCTTTTGAATTTAATTCCGATGCAATTTCTGTGCTTCATCGTCAAAAAGAAGTTCCAACGGATACAGTAAATCTGATGTGAAAAATCTGAATCTATGACTGGACTCACAGGAGAGGTTCAAACCATAGAAAGTGAGAGTGTCAGTCCTCTGTCGGCATTGTGACTTTTGTATTAAATTCGGATGCAATTTCTGTGTTTCCTCGTCATTATGAAGGTCCAAGGGATACAGTAAACCGGAAGTGAAGCATCGGAATCTAAAACTGGACTCACAGGAGAGGTACAAATCATAGAAAGTTAGAGAGTCAGTCCTCTTGTACTTATGGCCGGCATTGTGCCTTTTGAATTTAATTCGGATGCAATTACTGTGTTTCATCGTCAATAATAAGGTCCAAGGGATACAGTAAACCTGAAGTGAAGCAACGGAGTGTAAAACTGGACTCACAGGAGAGGTTCAAATTATAAAAAGTGGGAGTGTCAGTCCTCTTGTACTTAAGTTGGCATTGTGCCTTTTGTATTAAATTCGGATGCAATTTCTGTGTTTCATCGATAACAAGAGGGTCCAAGGGATACAGTAAACCTGAAGTGAAGCATCGGAATCTAAAACTGGACTCACAGGAGAGGTTCAAAACATAGAAAAGTAGAGTGTCAGTCCTCTTGTACTTAAGTCGGCACTGTGCCTTTTGAATTTAATTCCGATGCAATTTCTGTGCTTCATCGTCAAAACAAGGTCCAACGGATACAGTAAATCTGATGTGAAAAATCTGAATCTATGACTTGACTCACAGGAGAGGTTCAAACCATAGAAAGTGAGAGTGTCAGTCCTCTTGTACTTAAGTCGGCATTGTGACTTTTGTATTAAATTCGGATGCAATTTCTGTGTTTCCTCGTCATTATGAAGGTCCAAGGGATACAGTAAACCGGAAGTGAAGCATCGGAATCTAAAACTGGACTCACAGGAGAGGTTCAAATCATAGAAAGTTAGAGTGTCAGTCCACTTGTACTTAAGTCGGCATTGTGCCTTTTGAATTTTTATTCCGATGCAATTCCTGTGTTTCATCATCATTAAGAAGTTACAAGGTATACAGTAAACCTGTAGTGAAGCATCGGAATCTAATACTGGACCCACAGGAGAGTTTCAAATCATAGAAAGTTAGAGTGACAGTCCTCTTGTACTTAAGTCGGCATTGTGCATATTGTATTAAATTCCGATGCAATATCTGTGTTTCATCGTCAATAAGAAGGTTCAATGGATACAGTAAACCTGAAGTGAAGCATCGGAATCTAAACCTGGACACACAGCAGAGGTTCAAATCATAGAAAGTGAGAGTGTCAGTCCTCTAGTACTTATGTCGGCATTGTGCCTTTTAAATTAAATTCGGATGCAATTTCTGTGCTTCATCATCAATAAGATGGTCCAAGGGATACAGTAATCCTGAAGTGACGCATCGGAAACTAAAACTGGACTCACTGGAGAGGTTCAAATCATAGAAAGTTAGAGTGTCATTCCTCTTGTACTTAAGTCGGCATTGTGCCTTTTGTATTAAATTCGGATGCAATTTCTGTGTTTTATCGTCAATAAGAAGGTCCAAGTTATACAGGAAACCTGAAGTGAAGCTTCGGAATCTGAAACTGGACTCACAGGAGTGCTTCAAATCATAGAAAGTGAGAGTGTCAGTCCTCTTGTACTGAAGTCGGCATTGTACCTTTTGTATTAAAATCGGAAGCAATTTCTGTGTTTCATCGTCAGTGAGAAGGTCCAAGGTATACAGGAAACCGGAAGTGAAGCATCGGAATCTAAAACTGGACTCACAGGAGAGGTTCAAATCATAGAAATTGAGAGTGTCAGTCCTCTTGTACTTAAATCGGCATTGTTCCTTTTGTATTAAATTCGGATGCAATTTCTGTGTTTCATCGTCAATAAGAAGGTCCAAGGGATACAGTAATCCTGAAGTGAGGCATCGGAATCCAAAACTGGACTCAAAGGAGAGGTTCAAATCATAGAAAGTTAGAGTGTCAGTCCTCTTGTACTGAAGTCGGCATTGTGCCTTTTGAATTTAATTCCGATGCAATTTCTGTGTTTCATCGTCAATAAGAAGGTCCAAGGTATACAGTAAACTTGAAGTGAAGCATCGGAATCCAAAACTGGACTTACAGGAGAGATTGAAATCATAGAAAGTTAGAGTGTCAGTCCTCTTGTACTTAAGTCGGCATTGTGCCTTTTGTATTAAATTCCGATGCAATTTCTGTGTTTCATTGTCAATGAGAAGGTTCAAGGGTTACAGTAAACCTGAAGTGAAGCATCGGAATCTAAACCAGGACCCACAGGAGAGGTTCAAATCTTAGAAAGTGAGAGTGTCAGTCCTCTTGTACTTAAGTCGGCATTGTGCCTTTTGGATTAAATTCGGATGCAATTTCTGTGTTTCATCGTCAATAAGAAGGTCCAAGGGATACAGTAAACCTGAAGTGAAGCATCGGAATCTAAAACTGGACTCACAGGAGAGGTTCAAATCATAGAAAGTTAGAGTGTCAGTCCTCTTGAACTTAGGTCGGCATTGTGCCTTTTGTATTAAACTCGGATGCAATTTCTGTGTTTTATCGTCAATAAGAAGGTCCAAGGTATACAGGAATCCTGAAGTGAAGCATCGGAATCTGAAACTGGACTCACAGGAGAGGTTCAAATCATAGAAAGTGAGAGTGTCAGTCCTCTTCTACTTAAGTCGGCATTGTGCATTTTGAATTTAATTCCGATGCAATTTCTGTGTTTCATCGTCAATAAGAACGTCCAAGGTGTACACAAAACCTAAAGTCAATCATCGGAATCTAAAACTGGACTCACAGGAGAGGTTCAAATCACAGAAAGTGCGAGTGTCAGGCCTCTTGTACTTAAGTCGGCATTGTGCCTTTTGTATTAAATTCGGATGCAATTTCTGTGCTTCATCGTCAATAAGAAAGTCCAAGGGATACAGTAAACCTGAAGTGAATCATCGGCATCTAAAACTGGACTCACAGAAGAGGTACAAATCATAGAAAGTTAGAGAGTCAGTCCTCTTGTACTTATGTCGGCATTGTGCATTTTGAATTTAATTCGGATGCAATTACTGTGTTTCATCGTCAATAAGAAGGTCCAAGGAATACAGTAAACCTGAAGTGAAGCAACGGAATGTAAAACCTGACTCACAGGAGAGGTTCAAATCATAGAAAGTGGGAGTGTCAGTCCTCTTGTACTTAAGTTGGCATTGTGCCTTTTGTATTAAATTCGGATGCAATTTCTGTGTTTCGTCGATAACAAGAGGGTCCAAGGGATACAGTAAACCTGAAGTGAAGCATCGGAATCTAAAACTGGACTCACAGGAGAGGTTCAAAACATAGAAAGGTAGAGTGTCAGTCCTCTTGTACTTAAGTCGGCACTGTGCCTTTTGTATTTAATTCCGATTCAATTTCTGTGCTTCATCGTCAAAAAGAAGGTCCAACGGATACAGTAAATCTGATGTGAAAAATCTGAATGCATGACTGGACTCACAGGAGAGGTTCAAACCATAGAAAGTGAGAGTGTCAGTCCTCTTGTACTTAAGTCGGCATTGTGACTTTTGTATTAAATTCGGATGCAATTTCTGTGTTTCCTCGTCATTATGAAGGTCCAAGGGATACAGTAAACCGGAAGTGAAGCATCGGAATCTAAAACTGGACTCACAGGAGAAGTTCAAATCATAGAAAGTTAAAGTGTGCGTCATTTTGTACTGAAGTCGGCATTGTGCCTTTTGAATTTCACTTCGATGCAATTTCTGTACTTCATCGTCAATAAGAAGGTCCATGGTATACAGTAAACCTGAAGTGTAGCATCGGAATCTAAAACTGGACTCACAGGAGAGGTCAAATCATAGAAAGTTAGAGTGTCCGTCCTCTTGTACTTAAGTCGGCATTGGGCATTTTGTATTAAATTCCGATGCAATTGCTGTGTTTCATCGTCAATAAGAAGGTTCAAGGGATACAGTAAACCTGAAGTGAAGCATCGGAATCTAAACCTGGACCCACAGGAGAGGTTCAAATCATAGAAATTTAGAGTGTCAGTCCTCTTGTACTTAAGTCGGCACTGCGCCTTTTGTATTAAATTCGGATGCAATTTCTGTGTTTCATCGTCAATAAGAAGGTCCAAGGGATACAGTAAACCTGAAGTGAGGCATCGGAATCTAAAACTGGACTCACAGGAGAGGTTCAAAACTTAGAAAGTTAGAGTGTCAGTCCTCTTGTACTTAAGTCGGCATTGTTCCTTTTGAATTGATTTCGGATGTAATTTCTGTCTTTCATCGTCAATAAGAAGTTCCAAGGTACACAGGAAACCTGAAGTGAAGCATTGGAATCTAAAACTGGACTCACAGGAGAGGTTCAAATCATAGAAAGTTAGAGTGTCACACCTCTTGTACTTTAGTCGGCCTTGTGCCTTTTGAATTTAATTCCGATGCAATTTCTGTATTTCATCGTCAGTAAGATGGTCCAAGGGATACAGTAATCCTGAAGTGAAGCATTGGAATCTAAAACTGGACTTACAGGTGAGGTTCTAATCATAGAAAGTTAGAGTGTCAGTCCTCTTTTACTTAAGTCGGCACTTTGCCTTTTGTATTAAATTCGGATGCAATTTCTGTTTTTCATCGTCAATAAGAACGTCCAAGGGATATAGGGAACAAGAAAAGAAGCATCGGAATCTAAAACTGGACTCCCAGGAGAGGTTCAAATCATAGAATGTTAGAGTCTCAGTCCTCTTCTACTTAAGTCGGCATTGTGCCTTTTGAATTGAATTCCGATTCAATTTCTGTGTTTCGTCGGCAATACGAAGGTCCAAGGTATACAGTAAACCTGAAGTGAATCATCGGATTCTAAAACTGGTCTCACAGGACAGGTTCAAATCATAGACAATTAGAGCGTCAGTCATCTTGTACTTAAGTCGGCATTGTGCCTTTTCGATATCATTCCGATGCAATTTCTGTGCTTCATCGTCAATACGAAGGTTCATGGTGTACAGTAAACCTGAAGTGTGGCATCGGAATCTAAAACTGGACTCAAAGGAGAGGTTCAAATCATATAAAGTTAGAGTGTCAGTCCTCTTGTACTGAAGTCGGCATTGTGCCTTTTGAATTTAATTCCGATGCAATTTCTGTGTTTCATCGTCAATAAGAAGGTCCAAGGTACACAGTAAACTTTACGTGAAGCATCGGAATCTAAAACTTAACTCACAGGAGAGATTCAAAGCATAGAAAGTTAGAGTGTCAGTCCTCTTGTACTTAAGTCGGCATTGTGCCTTTTGTAATTAATTCGGATGCAATTTCTGTGTTTCATCATCGAAAAGATGGTCCAACGGATACAGTAAACCTGAAGTGTAGCATCGGAATCCAAAACTGGGCTCACAGGAGAGGCTCAAATCATGGAAAGTTAGAGTGTCAGTCCTCTTGTACTTATGTCGGCATTGTGCCTTTTGAATTTAATTCGCATGCAATTTCTGTGTTTCATCGTCAATATGAAGGTCCTAGGTATACAGGAAACCTGAAGTGAAGCATCGGAATCTAAAAATGGACTCACAGGAGAGGTTCAAATCATAGAAAGTGAGAGTGTCAGTCTTCTTGTACTTAAGTCGGCATTGTGCCTTTAGTATGAAATTCGGATGCAATTTCTGCGTTTCATCATCAATAAGGAGGCACAAGGGATACAGTAAACCTGAGGTGAGGCATCGGATTCTAAAACAGGACTCACCGGAGAGGTTCAAATCATAGAAAGTTAGAGTGTCAGTCCTCTTGTACTTTAGTCGGCCTTGTGCCTTTTGAATTTAATTCCGATGCAATTTCTGTGTTTCATCGTCAATAAGATGGTCCAAGGGATACAGTAAACCTGAAGTGAAGCATCGGATTCTAAAACTGGACTTACAGGAGAGGTTCAAATCATAGAAATTTAGAGTGTCAGTCCTCTTGTACTTAAGTCGGCATTGTGCCTTTTGTATTACATTCGGATGCAAATTCTGTGTTTCATCGTCAATAAGAAGGTCCAAGGGATACAGTAAACCAGACGTGAATCATCGAATTCTAAAACTGGACTCACATAACAGGTTCAAATCATAGAAAATTTAAGCGTCAGTCATTTTGTACTTAAGTCGGCATCGTGCCTTTTCAATTTCATTCCGAAGCAATTTCTGTGCTTCATCGTCATTAAAAAGGTCCATGGTATACAGTAAACCTGAAGTGTAGAATCGGAATCTAAAACTGGACTCAAAGGAGAGGTTCAAATCATAGAAAGTTAGAGTGTCAGTCCTAGTGTACTGAAGTCGACATTGTGCCTTTTGAATTTAATTCCGATGCAATTTCTGTGTTTCATCGTCAATAAGAAGATCGAAGGTATACAGTAAATTTGAAGTGAAGCATCGGAATCTAAAATTGGACTCACAGGAGAGATTCAAATCATAGAAAGTTAGAGTGTCAGTCCTTTTGTACTTAAGTCGTCATTGTTCCTTTTGTATTAAATTCGGATGCAATTTCTGTGTTTCATCGTCAATAAGAAGGTCCAAGGGATATAGTGAACAAGAAGTGAAGATCGGAATCTAAAACTGGACTCCCAGAAGAGGTTCAAATCATAGAAAGTTAGAGTCCCAGTCCCCTTCTTCTTAAGTCGGCATTGTGCCTTTTGAATTGAATTCCGATGCAATTTCTGTGTTTCATAGGCAATACGAAGGTCCAAGGTATACAGTGAACCTGAAGTGAAGCATCGGACTCTAAAACTAGACTCACAGGAGAGGTTCAAATCATAGGAAGTTAGAGTGACAGTCCTCTTGTACTTAAGTCGGCATTGTGACTTTTGTATTAAATTCAGATGCAATTTCTGTGTTTCCTCGTCAATAAGAAGGTCCAAGGGATACAGTAAACCAGAAGTGAAGCGTCGGAGTCAAAAACTTTACTCACAGTAGAGGTTCAAATCATAGAAAGTTAGACTGTCAATCCTTATGTACTTAAGTCGGCATTGTGCTTTTTTACTTTTATTCCGATGCAATTACTGTGTTTCATTGTCAATTAGAAGTTCCAAAGTATACAGTAAACCTGTAGTGAAGCATCGGAATCTAAAACTGGACTCACAGGAGAGTTTCAAATCATAGGAAGCTAGAGTGTCAGTCCTCTTGTACTTAAGTCGGCATTGTGCCTTTTGTATTAAATTCGGATGCAATTTGTGTGTTTCTTCGTCAATAAGAAGGTCCAAGGGATACAGTAAACCAGAAGTGAAGCATCGGAATCTAAAATTGGACTCACAGGAGAGGTTCAAATCATAGAAACTTAGGGTGTCAGTCCTCTTGTACTTAAGTCGGCATTGTGCCGTTTGCATTAAATTCGGATGCATTTTCTGTGTTTCATCATCAATAAGAAGGTCCAAGGGGTACAGTAAACCTGAAGTGAAGCATCGGAATCTAAAACTGGGCTAACAGGAGAGGTTCAAATCATAGAAATATAGAGTGTCAGTCCTCTTGTACTTAAGTCGGCATTGTGAATTTTGAATTTAATTCGGATGCAATTTCTGTGTCTCATCGTCAATAAGAAGGTCCAAGGTATACAGGAAACCTGAAGTGAAGCATCGGAATCTAAAACTGGACTCACAGGAGAGGTTCAAATCATAGAAAGTGAGAGTGTCAGTCCTCTTGTACTTAAGTCGGCATTGTGCCTTTTGTATTATATTCGGATGCAGTTTCTTTGTTTCATTGTCAATAAAAAGGTCCAAGGTATACAGGAAACCGGAAGTGAAGCATCGGAATCTAAAACTGGACTCACAGGAGAGGTTCAAATCATAGGAAGTGAGAGTGTCTGTCCTCTTGTACTTAAGTCTTCATTGTGCCCTTTGTACTAATTTCGGATGCAATATCTGTGTTTCATCGTCAATATGAAGGTCCAAGGGATACAGTAAACCTGAAGTGAGGCATCGGAATCTAAAACTGGACTCACAGGAGAGGTTCAAATCATAGAAAAATAGAGTGTCAGTCTTCTTGTACTTCAGTCGGCATTGTGCCCTTTGTATTAAATTCGCATGCAATTTCTGTGTTTCATCATCAATAAGAAGGTACAAGGGATACAGTAAACCTGAAGTGAAGCGTCGGAAACTAAAACTGGACTCACCGGAGAGGTTCAAATCATAGAAAGTTAGAGTGTCAGTCCTCTTGTACTTTAGTCGGCCTTGTGCCTTTTGAATTTAATTGCGATGCAATTTCTGTGTTTCATCGTCAATAAGATGGTCCAAGGGGTACAGTAAACCTGAAGTGAAGCATCGGATTCTAAAACTGGACTTACAGGGGAGTTTCAAATCATAGAAAATTAGAGTGTCAGTCCTCTTGTACTTAAGTCGGCATTGTACCTTTTGTATTAAATTCGGATGCGATTTCTGTGTTTCATCGTCAATAAGAAGGTCCAAGGGATACAGTAAACCTGAAGTGAATCATCGGATTCTAAAACTGGACTCACAGGACAGGTTCAAATAATAAAAAATTAGAGCGTCAGTCATCTTGTACTTAAGTCGGCATTGTGCCTTTTCAATTTCATTCCGATGCAATTCATGTGCTTCATCGTCAATAAGAAGGTCCATGGAATATAGTAAACCTGAAGTGTAGCATCGGAATGTAAAACTTGACTCAAAGGAGTGGTTCAAATCATAGAAATTTAGAAAGTCAGTCCACTTGAACTGAAGTCGGAATTGTGCCTTTTGAATTTATTTCCGATGCTATTTCTGTGTTTCGTCGTCAATACGAAGGTCCAAGGTATACAGTAAACTTGAAGTGAAGCATCGGTATCTAAAACTGGACTCACAGAAGAGATTCAAATCATAGACAGTTAGAGTGTCAGTCCTTATGTACTTAAGTCGGCATTGTGCTTTTTTACTTTTATTCCGATGCAATTACTGTGTTTCATTGTCAATTAGAAGTTCCAAAGTATACAGTAAACCTGTAGTGAAGCATCGGAATCTAAAACTGGACTCACAGGAGAGTTTCAAATCATAGGAAGCTAGAGTGTCAGTCCTCTTGTACTTAAGTCGGCATTGTGCCTTTTGTATTAAATTCGGATGCAATTTGTGTGTTTCTTCGTCAATAAGAAGGTCCAAGGGATACAGTAAACCAGAAGTGAAGCATCGGAATCTAAAATTGGACTCACAGAAGAGGTTCAAATCATAGAAAGTTAGAGTCCCAGTCCCCTTCTTCTTAAGTCGGCATTGTGCCTTTTGAATTGAATTCCGATGCAATTTCTGTGTTTCATCGGCAATACGAAGGTCCAAGGTATACAGTGAACCTGAAGTGAAGCATCGGACTCTAAAACTAGACTCACAGGAGAGGTTCAAATCATAGGAAGTTAGAGTGACAGTCCTCTTGTACTTAAGTCGGCATTGTGACTTTTGTATTAAATTCAGATGCAATTTCTGTGTTTCCTCGTCAATAAGAAGGTCCAAGGGATACAGTAAACCAGAAGTGAAGCGTCGGAGTCAAAAACTTTACTCACAGTAGAGGTTCAAATCATAGAAAGTTAGACTGTCAATCCTTATGTACTTAAGTCGGCATTGTGCTTTTTTACTTTTATTCCGATGCAATTACTGTGTTTCATTGTCAATTAGAAGTTCCAAAGTATACAGTAAACCTGTAGTGAAGCATCGGAATCTAAAACTGGACTCACAGGAGAGTTTCAAATCATAGGAAGCTAGAGTGTCAGTCCTCTTGTACTTAAGTCGGCATTGTGCCTTTTGTATTAAATTCGGATGCAATTTGTGTGTTTCTTCGTCAATAAGAAGGTCCAAGGGATACAGTAAACCAGAAGTGAAGCATCGGAATCTAAAATTGGACTCACAGGAGAGGTTCAAATCATAGAAAGTTAGGGTGTCAGTCCTCTTGTACTTAAGTCGGCATTGTGCCGTTTGCATTAAATTCGGATGCATTTTCTGTGTTTCATCATCAATAAGAAGGTCCAAGGGGTACAGTAAACCTGAAGTGAAGCATCGGAATCTAAAACTGGGCTAACAGGAGAGGTTCAAATCATAGAAATATAGAGTGTCAGTCCTCTTGTACTTAAGTCGGCATTGTGAATTTTGAATTTAATTCGGATGCAATTTCTGTGTCTCATCGTCAATAAGAAGGTCCAAGGTATACAGGAAACCTGAAGTGAAGCATCGGAATCTAAAACTGGACTCACAGGAGAGGTTCAAATCATAGAAAGTGAGAGTGTCAGTCCTCTTGTACTTAAGTCGGCATTGTGCCTTTTGTATTATATTCGGATGCAGTTTCTTTGTTTCATTGTCAATAAAAAGGTCCAAGGTATACAGGAAACCGGAAGTGAAGCATCGGAATCTAAAACTGGACTCACAGGAGAGGTTCAAATCATAGGAAGTGAGAGTGTCTGTCCTCTTGTACTTAAGTCTTCATTGTGCCCTTTGTACTAATTTCGGATGCAATATCTGTGTTTCATCGTCAATATGAAGGTCCAAGGGATACAGTAAACCTGAAGTGAGGCATCGGAATCTAAAACTGGACTCACAGGAGAGGTTCAAATCATAGAAAAATAGAGTGTCAGTCTTCTTGTACTTCAGTCGGCATTGTGCCCTTTGTATTAAATTCGCATGCAATTTCTGTGTTTCATCATCAATAAGAAGGTACAAGGGATACAGTAAACCTGAAGTGAAGCGTCGGAAACTAAAACTGGACTCACCGGAGAGGTTCAAATCATAGAAAGTTAGAGTGTCAGTCCTCTTGTACTTTAGTCGGCCTTGTGCCTTTTGAATTTAATTGCGATGCAATTTCTGTGTTTCATCGTCAATAAGATGGTCCAAGGGGTACAGTAAACCTGAAGTGAAGCATCGGATTCTAAAACTGGACTTACAGGGGAGTTTCAAATCATAGAAAATTAGAGTGTCAGTCCTCTTGTACTTAAGTCGGCATTGTACCTTTTGTATTAAATTCGGATGCGATTTCTGTGTTTCATCGTCAATAAGAAGGTCCAAGGGATACAGTAAACCTGAAGTGAATCATCGGATTCTAAAACTGGACTCACAGGACAGGTTCAAATCATAAAAAATTAGAGCGTCAGTCATCTTGTACTTAAGTCGGCATTGTGCCTTTTCAATTTCATTCCGATGCAATTCATGTGCTTCATCGTCAATAAGAAGGTCCATGGAATATAGTAAACCTGAAGTGTAGCATCGGAATGTAAAACTTGACTCAAAGGAGTGGTTCAAATCATAGAAATTTAGAAAGTCAGTCCACTTGAACTGAAGTCGGAATTGTGCCTTTTGAATTTATTTCCGATGCTATTTCTGTGTTTCGTCGTCAATACGAAGGTCCAAGGTATACAGTAAACTTGAAGTGAAGCATCGGTATCTAAAACTGGACTCACAGAAGAGATTCAAATCATAGAAAGTTAGAGTGTCAGTCCTTTTGTACTTAAGTCGTCATTGTGTCTTTTGTACTAAATTCGGATGAAATTTCTGTGTTTCATCGTCAATAAGAAGGTCCAAGGGATGCTGTAAACCAGAAGTGAAGCGTCGGAATCAAAAACTTTACTCACAGGAGAGGTTCAAATCATAGAAAGTTAGGGTGTCAGTCCTCTTGTACTTAAGTCGGCATTGTGCCGTTTGTATTAAATTCGGATGCAATTTCTGTGTTTCATCGTCAATAAGAAGGTCCAAGGGATACAGTAAACCTGAAGTGAAGCATCGGAATCTAAAACTGGGCTAACAGGAGAGGTTCAAATCATAGAAATTTAGAGTGTCAGTCCTCTTGTACTTAAGTCGGCATTGTGCCTTTTGAATCTAATTCGGATGCAATTTCTGTGTCTCATCGTCAATAAGAAGGTCCAAGGTATACAGGAAACCTGAAGTGAAACATCGGAATCTAAAACTGGACTCACAGGAGAGGTTCAAATCATAGAAAGTGAGAGTGTCAGTCCTCTTGTACTTAAGTCGGCAATGTGCCCTTTGTATTAAATTCGCATGCAATTTCTGTGTTTCATCATCAATAAGAAGGTACAAGGGATACAGTAAACCTGAAGTGAAGCGTCGGAATCTAAAACTGGACTCACCGGTGAGGTTCAAATCATAGAAAGTTAGAGTGTCAGTCCTCTTGTACTTAAGTCGGCTTTGTGCCCTTTGTATTAAATTCGCATGCAATTTCTGTGTTTCATCATCAATAAGAAGGTACAAGGGATACAGTAAACTTGAAGTGAAGCATCGGAATCTAAAACTGGACTCACAGGAGAGTTTCAATTCATAGGAAGTTAGAGTGTCAGTCCTCTTGTACTTAAGTCGGCATTGTGCCTTTTGTATTAAATTCGGATGCAATTTCTGTGTTTCATCGTCAATAATAAGGTTCAAGGGATACAGTTAACTGAGGTGAAGCATCGGAATCTAAACCTGGACCCACAGGAGAAGTTCTAATCATAGAAAGTGAGAGTGTCAGTCCCCCTGTACTTAAGTCCGCATTGTGCCGTTTGTATTAAATTCGGATGCAATTTCTGTGTTTCATCGTCAATAAGAGGGTCCAAGGGATACAGTAAACCAGAAGTGAAGCATCGGAATCTAAAACTGGACTCACAGGAGAGGTTCAAATCATAGAAAGGTAGGGTGTCAGTCCGCTTGTACTTAAGTCGGCATTGTGCCGTTTGTATTAAATTCGGATGCAATTTCTGTGTTTCATCGTCAATAAGAAGGTCCAAGGGATACAGTAAACCTGAAGTGAAGCATCGGAATCTAAAACTGGGCTAACAGGAGAGGTTCAAATCATAGAAGTTTAGAGTGTCAGTCCTCTTGTACTTAAGTCGGCATTGTGCCTTTTGAATTTAATTCGGATGCAATTTCTGTGTCTCATCGTCAATAAGAAGGTCCAAGGTATACAGGAAACCTGAAGTGAAGCATCGGAATCTAAAACTGGACTCACAGGAGAGGTTCAAATCATAGAAAGTGAGAGTGTCAGTCCTCTTGTACTTAAGTCGGCATTGTGCCTTTTGTATTGTATTCGGATGCAGTTTCTTTGTTTCATTGTCAATAAAAAGGTCCAAGGTATACAGGAAACCGGAAGTGAAGCATCGGATTCTAAAACTGGACTCACAGGACAGGTTCAAATCATAGACAATTAGAGCGTCAGTCATCTTGTACTTAAGTCGGCATTGTGCCTTTTCAATTTCATGCCGATGCAATTTATGTGCTTCATCGTCAATTAGAAGGTCCATGGAATATAGTAAACCTGAAGTGTAGCATCGGAATCTAAAACTGGACTCAAAGGAGTGGTTCAAATCGTAGAAATTTAGAAAGTCAGTCCACTTGAACTGAAGTCGGAATTGTGCCTTTTGAATTTATTTCCGATGCTATTTCTGTGTTTCGTCGTCAATACGAAATTCCAAGGTATACAGTAAACTTGAAGTGAAGCATCGGTATATAAAACTGGACTCACAGGAGAGATTCAAATCATAGAAAGTTAGAGTGTCAGTCCTTTTGTACTTAAGTCGTCATTGTGTCTTTTGTACTAAATTCGGATGAAATTTCTGTGTTTCATCGTCAATAAGAAGGTCCACGGGATAAAGTGAACCTTAAGTGAAGCATCGGAATCTAAAACTAAACTCACAGGAGAGGTTCTAATCCTAGAAAGTTAGAGTGTCAGTCCTCTTCTACTTAAGTCGGCATTGTGCCTTTTGAATTGAATTCCGATGCAATTTCTGTGTTTCGTCGCAAATAAGAAGGTCCAAGGTATACAGTGAACCTGAAGTGAAGCATCGGAATCTAAAACTAGACTCACAGGAGAGATTCAAATCATAGAAAGTTAGAATGTCAGTCCTCTTTTACTTAAGTCGGCATTGTGACATTTGTATTAAATTTGGATGCAATTTCTGTGTTTCCTCGTCATAAGGAGGTCCAAGGGATACAGTAAACCTGAAGTGAAGCATCGGAATCTAAAACTGGACTCACCGGAGAGGTTCAAATCGTAGAAAGTTAGGGTGTCAGTCCTCTTGTACTTAAGTCGGCATTGTGCCGTTTGTATTACATTCGGATGCAATTTCTGTGTTTCATCATCAATAAGAAGGTCCAAGGGATACAGTAAACCTGAAGTGAAGTATCGGAATCTAAAACTGGGCTAACAGGAGTGGTTCAAATCATAGAAAGTTAGAGTGTCTGTCCTCTTGTACTGAAGTTGGCATTGTGCCTTTTGAATTTAATTCCGATGCAATTTCTGTGTTTCATCGTCAATAAGAAGATCGAAGGTATACAGTAAATTTGAAGTGAAGCATCGGAATCTAAAACTGGACTCACAATAGAGATTCAAATCATAGAAAGTTAGAGTGTCAGTCCTTTTGTACTTAAGTCGTCATTGTTCCTTTTGTATTAAATTCGGATGCAATTTCTGTGTTTCATCGTCAATAAGAAGGTCCAAGGGATATAGTGAACAAGAAGTGAAGATCGGAATCTAAAACTGGACTCCCAGGAGAGGTTCAAATCATAGAAAGTTAGAGTCTCAGTCCTCTTCTTCCTATGTCGGCATTGTGCCTTTTGAATTGAATTCCGATGCAATTTCTGTGTTTCATCGGCAATACGAAGGTCCAAGGTATACAGTGAACCTGAAGTGAAGCATCGGAATCTAAAACTAGACTCACAGGAGAGGTTCAAATCATAGGAAGTTAGAGTGACAGTCCTCTTGTACTTAAGTCGGCATTGTGACTTTTGTATTAAATTCGGTTGCAATTTCTGTGTTTCATCGTCAATAAGAAGGTCCAAGGGATACAGTAAACCGGAAGTGAAGCGTCGGAATCAAAAACTGGACTCACAGGAGAGGTTCAAATCATAGAAAGTTAGAGTGTCAGTCCTTATGTACTTAAGTCGGCATTGTGCTTTTTGAACTTTTATTCCGATGCAATTACTGTGTTTCATTGTCAATTAGAAGTTCCAAGGTATACAGTTAACCTGTAGTGAAGCATCGGAATCTAAAACTAGACTCACAGGAGAGTTTCAAATCACAGGAAGTTAGAGTGTCAGTCCTCTTGTACTTAAGTCGGCATTGTGCCTTTTGTATTAAAGTCGGATGCAATTTCTGTGTTTCATCGTCAATAAGAAGGTTCAAGGGATACAGTTAACTGAGGTGAAGCATCGGAATCTAAACCTGGACCCACAGGAGAAGTTCTAATCATAGATAGTGAGAGTGTCAGTCCTCTTGTACTTAAGTCCGCATTGTGCCTTTTGTATTAAATTCGGATGCAATTTCTGTGTTTCATTGTCAATAAGAAGGTCCAAGGGATACAGTAAACCTAAAGTGAAGCATCTGAATCAAAAACTGGACTCACAGGAGAGGTTCAAATCATAGAAAGTTAGGGTGTCAGCCCTCTTGTACTTAAGTCGGCATTGTGCCGTTTGTATTAAATTCGGAAGCAATTTCTGTGTTTCATCATTAATAAGAAGGTCCAAGGGATTCAGTAAACCTGAAGTGAAGCATCAATATCTAAAACTGGGCTAACAAGAGAGGTTCAAATCATAGAAATTTAGAGTGTCGGTCCTCCTGTACTTAAATCGGCATTGTGCCTTTTGAATTTAATTCGGATGCAATTTCTGTGGCTCATCGTCAATACGAAGGTCCAAGGTATACAGGAAACCTGAAGTGAAGCATCTGAATCTAAAACTGGACTCACAGGAGAGGTTCAAATCATAGAAAGTGAGAGTGTCAGTCCTCTTGTACTTAAGTCGGCATTGTGTCTTTTGTATTATATTCGGATGCAGTTTCTTTGTTTCATTGTCAATAAAAATTCCAAGGTATACAGGAAACCGGAAGTGAAGCATCGGAATCTAAAACTGGACTCACAGGAGAGGTTCAAATCATAGAAAGTGAGAGTGTCTGTTCACTTGTACTTAAGTCGGCATTGTGCCTTTTGTATTAAATTCGGATGCAATTTCTGTGTATCATCGTCAATATGAAGGTCCAAGGGATACAGTAAACCTGAAGTGAGGCATCGGAATCTAAAACTGGACTCACGGGAGAGGTTCAAATCATAGAAAATTAGAGTGTCAGTCCTCTTGTACTTTAGTCGGCCTTGTGCCTTTTCAATTTAATTGCGATGCAATTTCTGTGTTACATCGTCAATAAGATGGTCCAAGGGATACAGTACACCTGAAGTGAAGCATCGGATTCTAAAACTGGACTTACAGGAGAGGTTCAAATCACAGAAAATTTGAGTGTGAGTCCTCTTGTACTTAAGTCGGCATTGTACCTTTTGTATTAAATTCGGATGCAATTTCTGTGTTTCATCGTCAATATGAAGGGCCAAGGGATACAGTAAACCTGAAGTGAATCATCGGATTCTAAAACTGGACTCACAGGACAGGTTCAAATCATAGAAAATTAGAGCGTCAGTCATCTTGTACTTAAGTCGGCATTGTGCCTTTTCAATTTCATTCCGATGCAATTTATGTGCTTCATCGTCAATAAGAAGGTCCATGGTATACAGTAAACCTGAAGTGTAGCATCGGAATCTAAAACTGGATTCAAAGGAGAGGTTCAAATCATAGAAATTTAGAAAGTCAGTCCTCTTGAACTGAAGTCGGAATTGTGCCTTTTGAATTTATTTCCGATGCTATTTCTGTGTTTCATCGTCAATACGAAGGTCCAAGGTATACAGTAAACTTGAAGTGAAGCATCGGTTTCTAAAACTGGACTCACAGGAGAGATTCAAATCATAGAAAGTCAAAGTGTCAGTCCTTTTGTACTTAAGTCGTCATTGTGTCTTTTGTATTAAATTCGAATGAAATTTCTGTGTTTCATCGTCAATAAGAAGGTCCAAGGGATACAGTGAACCTGAAGTGAAGCATCGGAATCTAAAACTAAACTCACAAGAGAGGTTCTAATCCTAGAAAGTTAGAGTGTCAGTCCTCTTCTACTTAAGTCGGCATTGTGCCTTTTGAATTGAATTCCGATGCAATTTCTGTGTTTCGTCGCAAATAAGAAGGTCCAAGGTATGCAGTGAACCTGAAGTGAAGCATCGGAATCTAAAACTAGACTCACAGGAGAGGTTCAAATCTTAGAAAGTTAGAATGTCAGTCCTCTTGTACTTAAGTCGGCATTGCGACATTTGTATTAAATTCAGATTCAATTTCTGTGTTTCCTCGTCAATATGGAGGTCCAAGGGATACAGTAAACCTGAAGTGAAGCATCGGAATCTAAAACTGGACTCACCGGAGAGATTCAAATCATAGAAAGTTAGGGTGTCAGTCCTCTTGTACTTAAGTCGGCATTGTGCCGTTTGTATTACATTCGGATGCAATTTCTGTGTTTCATCATCAATAAGAAGGTCCAAGGGATACAGTAAACCTGAAGTGAAGCATCGGAATCTAAAATTGGGCTAACAGGAGAGGTTCAATCATAGAAATATAGAGTGTCAGTCCTCTTGTACTTAAGTCGGCATTGTGCCTTTTGAATTTAATTTGGATGCAATTTCTGTGGCTCATCGTCAATAAGAAGGTCCAAGGTATACAGGAAACCTGAAGTGAAGCATCGGAATCTAAAACTGGACTCACAGGAGAGGTTCAAATCATAGAAAGTGAGAGTGTCAGTCCTCTTGTACTTAAGTCGGCATTGTGCCTTTTGTATTATATTCGGATGCAGTTTCTTTGTTTCATTGTCAATAAAATGGGCCAAGGTATACAGGAAACCGGAAGTGAAGCATCGGAATCTAAAACTGGACTCACAGGAGAGGTTCAAATCATAGAAAGTGAGAGTGTCTGTCCACTTGTACTTAAGTCGGCATTGAGCCTTTTGTATTAAATTCGGATGCAATTTCTGTGTTTCATCGTCAAAATGAAGGTCAAAGGGATACAAAAAACCGAAGTGAGGCATCGGAATCTAAAACTGGACTCACAGGAGAGATTCAAATCATAGAAAGTAAAAGTGTCAGTCCTTTATTACTTAAGTCGTCATTGTGCCTTTTGAATTGATTCCGATGCAATTTCTGTGTTTCTTCGCAAATAAGAAGGTCCAAGGTATACAGTGAACCTGAAGTGAAGCATCGGAATCTAAAACTAGACTCACAGGAGAGGTTCAAATCATAGAAAGTTAGAATGTCAATCCTCTTGTACTTAAGTCGGCATTGTGACATTTGTATTAAATTAGGATGCAATTTCTGTGTTTGCTCGTCAATAAGGAGGTCCAAGGGTACAGTAAACCTGAAGTGAAGCATCGGATTCTAAAACTGGACTCACAGGACAGGTTCAAATCATAGAAAATTAGAGCGTCAGTCATCTTGTACTTAAGTCGGCATTGTGCCTTTTCAATTTCATTCCGATGCAATTTATGTGCTTCATCGTCAATAAGAAGGTCCATGGTATACAGTAAACCTGAAGTGTAGCGTCGGAATCTAAAACTGGACTCAAAGTAGAGGTTAAATTCATAGAAATTTAGAAAGTCAGTTCTCTTGAACTGAAGTCGGAATTGTGCCTTTTGAATTTAATTCCGATGCTATTTCTGTGTTTTATCGTCAATACGAAGGTCCAAGGTATACAGTAAACTTGAAGTGAAGCATCGGTATCTAAAACTGGACTCACAGGAGAGATTCAAATCATAGAAAGTTAAAGTGTCAGTCCTTTTGTACTTAAGTCGTCATTGTGTCTTTTGTATTAAATTCGAATGAAATTTCTGAGTTTCATCGTCAATAAGAAGGTCCAAGGGATACAGTGAAACTGAAGTGAAGCATCGGAATCTAAAACTAAACTCACAGGAGAGGTTCTAATCCTAGAAAGTTAGAGTGTCAGTCCTCTTCTACTTAAGTCGGCATTATGCCTTTTGAATTGAATTCCGATGCAATTTCTGTGTTTCGTCGCAAATAAGAAGGTCCAAGGTATGCAGTGAACCTGAAGTGAAGCATCGGAATCTAAAACTAGACTCACAGGAGAGGTTCAATTCATAGAAAGTTAGAATGTCAGTCCTCTTGTACTTAAGTCGGCATTGTGACATTTGTATTAAATTCAGATGCAATTTCTGTGTTTCCTCGTCAATAAGGAGGTCCAAGGGATACAGTAAACCTGAAGTGAAGCATCGGAATCTAAAACTGGACTCACCGGAGAGGTTCAAATCATAGAGAGTTAGGGTGTCAGTCCTCTTGTACTTAAGTCGGCATTGTGCCGTTTGTATTACATTCGGATGCAATTTCTGTGTTTCATCATCAATAAGAAGGTCCAAGGGATACAGTAAACCTGAAGTGAAGTATCGGAATCTAAAACTGGGCTAACAGGAGAGGTTCAGATCATAGAAAGTTAGAGTGTCAGTCCTCTTGTACTGAAGTTGGCATTGTGCCTTTTGAATTTAATTCCGATGCAATTTCTGTGTTTCATCGTCAATAAGAAGATCGAAGGTATACAGTATATTTGAAGTGAAGCATCGGAATCTAAAACTGGACTCACAGGAGAGATTCAAATCATAGAAAGTTAGTGTGTCAGTCCTTTTGTACTTAAGTCGTCATTGTTCCTATTGCATTAAATTCGGATGCAATTTCTGTGTTTCATCGTCAATAAGAAGGTCCAAGGCATATAGTGAAGAAGAAGTGAAGATCGGAATCTAAAACTGGACTCCCAGGAGAGGTTCAAATCATAGAAAGTTAGAGTCTCAGTCCTCTTCTTGTTAAGTCGGCATTGTGCCTTTTGAATTGAATTCCGATGCAATTTCTGTGTTTCATCGGCAATACGAAGGTCCAAGGTATACAGTGAACCTGAAGTGAAGCATCGGAATCTAAAACTGGACTCACAGGGGAGTTTCAAATCATAGGAAGTTAGAGTGTCAGTCCTCTTGTACTTAAGTCGGCATTGTGACTTTTGTATTAAATTCGGATGCAATTTCTGTGTTTCATCGTCAATAAGAAGGTTCAAGGGATACAGTAAACTTGAAGTGAAGCATCGGAATCTAAACCTGGACCCACAGGAGAGGTTCAAAACATAGAAAGTGAGAGTGTCAGTCCTCTTGTACTTAAGTCGGCATTGTGCCTTTTGTATTAATTTTGAATGCAATATCTGTGATTCATCGTCAATAAGAAGGTCCAAGGGATACAGAAAACCTGAAGTGAAGCATCGGAATCCAAAACTGGACTCACAGGAGAGGTTCAAATCATAGAAAGTTAGGGTGTCAGTCCTCTTGTACTTAAGTCGGCATTGTGCCTTTTGTATTAATTTCGAATGCAATTTCTGTGTTTCAACGTCAAAATGAAGGTCCAAGGGATACAAAAAACCGAGGTGAGGCATCGGAATCTAAAACTGGACTCACAGGAGAGGTTCAAATCATAGAAAGTTAGAGTGTCAGTCCTCTTGTACTGAAGTTGGCATTGTGCCTTTTGAATTTAATTCCGATGCAATTTCTGTGTTTCATCGTCAATAAGAAGATCGAAGGTATACAGTATATTTGAAGTGAAGCATCGGAATCTAAAACTGGACTCACAGGAGAGATTCAAATCATAGAAAGTTAGAGTGTCAGTCCTTTTGTACTTAAGTCGTCATTGTTCCTATTGTATTAAATTCGGATGCAATTTCTGTGTTTCATCGTCAATAAGAAGGTCCAAGGCATATAGTGAACAAGAAGTGAAGATCGGAATCTAAAACTGGGCTCCCAGGAGAGGTTCAAATCATAGAAAGTTAGAGTCTCAGTCCTCTTCTTCTTAAGTCGGCATTGTGCCTTTTGAATTGAATTCCGATGCAATTTCTGTGTTTCATCTTCAATACGAAGGTCCAAGGTATACAGTGAACCTGAAGTGAAGCATCGGAATCTAAAACTGGACTCACAGGGGAGTTTCAAATCATAGGAAGTTAGAGTGTCAGTCCTCTTGTACTTAAGTCGGCATTGTGACTTTTGTATTAAATTCGGATGCAATTTCTGTGTTTCATCGTCAATAAGAAGGTTCAAGGGATACAGTAAACTTGAAGTGAAGCATCGGAATCTAAACCTGGACCCACAGGAGAGGTTCAAAACATAGAAAGTGAGAGTGTCAGTCCTCTTGTACTTAAGTCGGCATGGTGCCTTTTGTATTAATTTTGAATGCAATATCTGTGATTCATCGTCAATAAGAAGGTCCAAGGGATACAGTAAACCTGAAGTGAAGCATCGGAATCCAAAACTGGACTCACAGGAGAGGTTCAAATCATAGAAAGTTAGGGTGTCAGTCCTCTTGTACTTAAGTCGGCATTGTGCCTTTTGTATTAATTTCGAATGCAATTTCTGTGTTTCAACGTCAAAATGAGGGTCCAAGGGATACAAAAAACCGAAGTGAGGCATCGGAATCTAAAACTGGACTCACAGGAGAGGTTCAAATCATAGAAAGATAGAGTGTCAGCTCTTCTTGTACTTAAGTCGGCATTGTACCTTTTGTATTAAATTTGGATGCAATTTCTGTGTTTCATCGTCAATAAGAAGGTCCAAGGGATACAGTAAACCTGAAGTGAAGTATCGGAATCTAAAACTGGGCTAACAGGAGAGGTTCAGATCATAGAAAGTTAGAGTGTCAGTCCTCTTGTACTGAAGTTGGCATTGTGCCTTTTGAATTTAATTCCGATGCAATTTCTGTGTTTCATCGTCAATAAGAAGATCGAAGGTATACAGTATATTTGAAGTGAAGCATCGGAATCTAAAACTGGACTCACAGGAGAGATTCAAATCATAGAAAGTTAGAGTGTCAGTCCTTTTGTACTTAAGTCGTCATTGTTCCTATTGTATTAAATTCGGATGCAATTTCTGTGTTTCATCATCAATAAGAAGGTCCAAGGCATATAGTGAACAAGAAGTGAAGATCAGAATCTAAAACTGGGCTCCCAGGAGAGGTTCAAATCATAGAAAGTTAGAGTCTCAGTCCTCTTCTTCTTAAGTCGGCATTGTGCCTTTTGAATTGAATTCCGATGCAATTTCTGTGTTTCATCGGCAATACGAAGGTCCAAGGTATACAGTGAACCTGAAGTGAAGCATCGGAATCTAAAACTGTACTCACAGGGGAGTTTCAAATCATAGGAAGTTAGAGTGTCAGTCCTCTTGTACTTAAGTCGGCATTGTGACTTTTGTATTAAATTCGGATGCAATTTCTGTGTTTCATCGTCAATAAGAAGGTTCAAGGGATACAGTAAACTTGAAGTGAAGCATCGGAATCTAAACCTGGACCCACAGGAGAGGTTCAAAACATAGAAAGTGAGAGTGTCAGTCCTCTTGTACTTAAGTCGGCATGGTGCCTTTTGTATTAATTTTGAATGCAATATCTGTGATTCATCGTCAATAAGAAGGTCCAAGGGATACAGTAAACCTGAAGTGAAGCATCGGAATCCAAAACTGGACTCACAGGAGAGGTTCAAATCATAGAAAGTTAGGGTGTCAGTCCTCTTGTACTTAAGTCGGCATTGTGCCTTTTGTATTAATTTCGAATGCAATTTCTGTGTTTCAACGTCAAAATGAGGGTCCAAGGGATACAAAAAACCGAAGTGAGGCATCGGAATCTAAAACTGGACTCACAGGAGAGGTTCAAATCATAGAAAGATAGAGTGTCAGCTCTTCTTGTACTTAAGGCAGCATTGTACCTTTTGTATTAAATTCGGATGCAATTTCTGTGTTTCATCGTCAATAAGAAGGTCCAAGGGATACAGTAAACCTGAAGTGAATCATCGGATTCTAAAACTGGACTCACAGGACAGGTTCAAAACATAGAAAATTAGAGCGTCAGTCATCTTGTACTTAAGTCGGCATTGTGCCATTTCAATTTCATTCCGATGCAATTTATGTGCTTCATCGTCAATAAGAAGGTCCATGGTATACAGTAAACCTGAAGTGTAGCATTGGAATCTAAAACTGGACTCAAAGGAGAGGTTCAAATCATAGAAATTTAGAGAGTCAGTCCTCTTGAACTGAAGTCGTAATTGTGCCTTTTGAATTTGATTCCGATGCTATTTCTGTGTTTCATCGTCAATACGAAGGTCCAAGGTATACAGTAAACTTGAAGTGAAGCATCGGTATCTAAAACTGGACTCACAGGAGAGATTCAAATCATAGAAAATTAAAGTGTCAGTCCTTTTGTACTTAAGTCGTCATTGTGTCTTTTGTATTAAATTCGGATGAAATTAATGTGTTTCATCGTCAATAAGAAGGTCCAGGGGATACAGTGAACCTGAAGTGAAGCATCGGAATCTAAAACTAAACTCACAGGAGAGGTTCTAATCCTAGAAAGTTAGAGTGTCAGTCCTCTTGAACTTAAGTCGGCATTGTGCCTTTTGTATTAAATTCGGATGCCATTTCTGTATTTCATCGTCAATAAGAAGGTTCAAGGGATACAGTAAACCTGAAGTGAAGCATCGGAATCTAAAACTGGACTCACAGGAGAGTTTCAAATCATAGAAAGTTAGGGTGTCAGTCGTCTTGTACTTAAGTCGGCATTGTGCCCTTTGTATTAAATTCGGATGTAATTTCTGTGTTTCATCATCAATAAGAAGGTACAAGGGATACAGTAAACGTGAACTGAAGCATCGGAATCTAAAACTGGACTCACCGGAGTGGTTCAAATCATAGAAAGTTAGAGTGTCAGTCCTCCTGTACTTTAGTCGGCCTTGTTCATTTTGAATTTAATTCCGATGCAATTTCTGTGTTTCATCGTCAATAAGATGGTCCAAGGGATGCAGTAAACCTGATGTGAAGCTTCGGAATCTGAAACTGGACTCACAGGAGCGGTTCAAATCACAGAAAATTAGAGTGTCAGTCCTCTTGTACTTAAGTCGGCATTGTGCCTTTTGTATTAAATTCGGATGATATTTCTGTGTTTCATCGTCAATAAGAGGTTCCAAGGAATACAATAAACCTGAAGTGAAGATCGGAATCTAAAACTGGACTCACAGGAGAGGTTCAAATCGTAGAAAGTTAGAGTGTCAGTGCTCTTGTACTTAAGTCGGCATTGTGACTTTTGAATTTAATTCCGATGCAATTTCTGTGTTTCATCGTCAATAAGAAGGTCCATGGGATACAGTAAACCTGAAGTGAAGCATCGGAATCTAAAACTAGACTCACAGGAGAGGTTCAAATCATAGAAAGATAGAGTGTCAGTCCTCTTGTAGTTAAGTCGGCATTGTGCCTTTTTAAGTTAATTCCGATGCAATTTATGTGTTTCATTGTCAATAAGAAGGTCCAAGGGATACAGCAAACCTGAAGTGATGCATCGGAATCTAAAACTTGACTCACAGGAGAGGTTCAAATCATAGAAAATTAGAGTGTCAGTCCTCCTGTACTTAAGTTGGCATTGTGCCATTTTTATTTAATTCCGATGCAATTTCTGTGTTTCATCGTCAATAAAAATGTCCAAGGGATACAGTATACCGGAAGTGAAGCGTCGGAATCTAAAACTGGACTCACAGGAGAGTTTCAAATCATAGGATGTTAGAGTGTCAGTCCTCTTGTACTTAGGTCGGCATTGTGCCTTTTGTATTAAATTCGGATGCAATTTCTGTGTTTCATCGTCAATAAGAAGGTTCAAGGGATACAGTAAACCTGAAGTGAAGCATCGGAATCCAAACCTTGACCCACAGGAGAGGTTCAAATCATAGAAAGTGAGAGTGTCAGTCCTCTTGTACTTAAGTCGGCATTGTGCCCTTTGTATTAATTTCGAATGCAATATCTGTGATTTATCGTCAATAAGAAGGTCCAAGGGATACAGTAAACCTGAAGTGAAGCATCCGAATCCAAAACTGGACTCACAGGAGAGGTTCAAATCATAGAAAGTTAGGGTGTCAGTCCTCTTGTACTTAAGTCGTCATTGTGCCGTTTGTATTAAATTCGGATGCAATTTCTGAGTTGCATCATCAATAAGAAGGTCCAAGGGATACAGTAAACCTGAAGTGAAGCACTGGAATCTAAAACTCGGCTAACAGGAGAGGTTCAAATCATAGAAAGTTAGAGTGTCAGTCCTCTTGTACTTAAGTCGGCATTGTGCCTTTTGTATTAAATTCGAATGCAATTTCTGTGTTTCATCGTCAATAAGAAGGTTCAAGGGATACAGTTAACTGAGGTGAAGCATCGGAATCTAAACCTGGACCCACAGGAGAAGTTCTAATCATAGAAAGTGAGAGTGTCAGTCCTCTTGTACTTTAGTCGGCCTTGTGCCTTTTGAATTTAATTCCGATGCTATTTCTGTGTTTCATCGTCAATACGAAGGTCCTAGGTATACAGTAAACTTGAAGTGAAGCATCGGTATCTAAAACTGGACCCACAGGAGAGATTCAAATCATAGAAATTTAGAGTGTCAGTCCTTTTGTACTTAAGTCGTCATTGTGTCTTTTGTATTAAATTCGGATGAAATTTCTGTGTTTCATCGTCAATAAGAAGGTCCAAGGTATACAGTGAACCTGAAGTGAAGCATCGGAATCGAAAACTAAACTCACAGGAGAGGTTCAAATCCTAGAAAGTTAGAGTGTCAGTCCACTTCTACTTAAGTCGGCATTGTGCCTTTTGAAATGAATTCCGATGCATTTTCGGTGTTTCGTCGCAAATAAGAAGGTCCAAGGTATACAGTGAACCTGAAGTGAAGCATCGGAATCTAAAACTAGACTCACAGGAGAGGTTCAAATCATAGACAGTTAGAATGTCAGTCCTCTTGTACTTAAGTCGGCATTGTGACAGTTGTATTAAATTCGGATGCAATTTCTGTGTTTCCTCGTCAATAAGGAGGTCCAAGGGATACAGCAAACCTGAAGTGAAGCATCGGAATCTAAAACTGGACTCACCGGAGAGGTTCAAATCATAGAAAGTTAGAGTGTCAGTCCTCCTGTACTTAAGTCGGCATTGTGCCGTTTGTATTACATTCGGATGCAATTTCTGTTTTTCATCATCAATAAGAAGGTCCAAAGGGATACAGTAAACCTGAAGTGCAGTAACGGAATCTAAAACTGGGCTAACAGGAGAGGTTCAAATCATAGAAAGTGAGAGTGTCATTCCTCTTGAACTCAAGTCGGCATTGTGCCTTTTGTATTAAATTCGGATGCAATTTCTGTATTTCATCGTCAATAAGAAGGTTCAAGGGATACAGTAAACCTGAAGTGAAGCATCGGAATCTAAACCTGGACCCACAGGAGAGGTTCAAATCATAGAAAGTGAGAGCGTCAGTCCTCTTGTACTTAAGTCGGCAATGTGCCTTTTGTATTAAATTCGGATGCAGTTTCTGTGATTCATCGTCAATAAGACGGTCCAAGGTATACAGGAAACCGGAAGTGAAGCATCTGAATCTAAAACTGGACTCACAGGAGAGTTTCAAATCACAGAAAGTTAGAGTGTCAGTCTTCTTGTACTTAAGTCGGCATTGTGCCCTTTGTATTAAATTCGGATGTAATTTCTGTGTTTCATCATCAATAAGAAGGTACAAGGGATACAGTAAACCTGAACTGAAGCATCGGAATCTAAAACTGGAATCACCGGAGAGGTTCAAATCATAGAAAGTTAGAGTGTCAGTCCTCCTGTACTTAAGTCGGCCTTGTTCCTTTCGAATTTAATTCCGATGCAATTTCTGTGTTTCGTCGTCAATAAGATGCTCCAAGGGATACAGTAAACCTGAAGTGAAGCTTCAGAATCTAAAACTGGACTCACAGGAGAGGTTCAAATCATAGAATGTTACAGTGTCAGTCCTCTTGTACTTAAGTTGGCATTGTGCCTTTTATATTAAATTCGGATTCAATTTCTGTGTTTCACCCTCCATAAGAGGGTCCAAGGGATACAATAAACCTGAAGTGAAGCACCGGAATCTAAAACTAAACTCACAGGAGAGGTTCTAATCCTAGAAAGTTAGAGTGTCAGTCCTCTTGAACTTAAGTCGGCATTGTGCCTTTTGTATTAAATTCGGATGCCATTTCTGTATTTCATCGTCAATAAGAAGGTTCAAGGGATACAGTAAACCTGAAGTGAAGCATCGGAATCTAAAACTGGACTCACAGGAGAGTTTCAAATCATAGAAAGTTAGAGTGTCAGTCGTCCTGTACTTAAGTCGGCATTGTGCCCTTTGTATTAAATTCGGATGTAATTTCTGTGTTTCATCATCAATAAGAAGGTACAAGGGATACAGTAAACGTGAACTGAAGCATCGGAATCTAAAACTGGACTCACCGGAGTGGTTCAAATCATAGAAAGTTAGAGTGTCAGTCCTCCTGTACTTTAGTCGGCCTTGTTCATTTTGAAATTAATTCCGATGCAATTTCTGTGTTTCATCGTCAATAAGATGGTCCAAGGGATGCAGTAAACCTGAAGTGAAGCTTCGGAATCTGAAACTGGACTCACAGGAGAGGTTCAAATCACAGAAAGTTAGAGTGTCAGTCCTCTTGTACTTAAGTCGGCATTGTGCCTTTTGTATTAAATTCGGATGCAATTTCTGTGTTTCATCGTCAATAAGAGGTTCCAAGGAATACAATAAACCTGAAGTGAAGCATCGAAATCTAAAACTGGACTCACAGGAGAGGTTCAAATCGTAGAAAGTTAGAGTGTCAGTCCTCTTGTACTTAAGTCGGCATTGTGACTTTTGAATATAATTCCGATGCAATTTCTGTGTTTCATCGTCAATAAGAAGGTCCATGGGATACAGTAAACCTGAAGTGAAGCATCGGAATCTAAAACTGGACTCACAGAGAGGTTCAAATCATAGAAAGATAGAGTGTCAGTCCACTTGTAGTTAAGTCGGCATTGTGCCTTTTTAAGTTAATTCCGATGCAATTTCTGTGTTTCATTGTCAATAAGAAGGTCCAAGGGATACAGTAAACCTGAAGTGATGCATCGGAATCTAAAACTTGACTCACAGGAGAGGTTCAAATCATAGAAAATTAGAGTGTCAGTCCTCCTGTACTTAAGTTGGCATTGTGCCATTTGTATTTAATTCCGATGCAATTTCTGTGTTTCATTGTCAATATAAATGTCCATGGGATACAGTATACCGGAAGTGAAGCGTCGGAATCTAAAACTGGACTCACAGGAGAGTTTCAAATCATAGGAAGTTAGAGTGTCAGTCCTCTTGTACTTATGTCGGCATTGTGCCTTTTGTATTAAATTCGGATGCAATTTCTGTGTTTCATCGTCAATAAGAAGGTTCAAGGGATACAGTAAACCTGAAGTGAAGCATCGGAATCCAAACCTTGACCCACAGGAGAGGTTCAAATCATAGAAAGTGAGAGTGACAGTCCTCTTGTACTTAAGTCGGCATTGTGCCCTTTGTATTAATTTCGAATGCAATATCTGTGATTTATCGTCAATAAGAAGGTCCAAGGGATACACTAAACCTGAAGTGAAGCATCCGAATCCAAAACTGGACTCACAGGAGAGGTTCAAATCATAGAAAGTTAGGGTGTCAGTCCTCTTGTACTCAAGTCGTCATTGTGCCGTTTGTATTAAATTCGGATGCAATTTCTGAGTTGCATCATCAATAAGAAGGTCCAAGGGATACAGTAAACCTGAAGTGAAGCACTGGAATCTAAAACTCGGCTAACAGGAGAGGTTCAAATCATAGAAAGTTAGAGTGTCAGTCCTCTTGTACTTAAGTCGGCATTGTGCCTTTTGTATTAAATTCGAATGCAATTTCTGTGTTTCATCGTCAATAAGAAGGTTCAAGGGATACAGTTAACTGAGGTGAAGCATCGGAATCTAAACCTGGACCCACAGGAGAAGTTCTAATCATAGAAAGTGAGAGTGTCAGTCCTCTTGTACATTAGTCGGCCTTGTGCCTTTTGAATTTAATTCCGATGCTATTTCTGTGTTTTATCGTCAATACGAAGGTCCTAGGTATACAGTAAACTTGAAGTGAAGCATCGGTATCTAAAACTGGACCCACAGGAGAGATTCAAATCGTAGAAATTTAGAGTGTCAGTCCTTTTGTACTTCAGTCGTCATTGTGTCTTTTGTATTAAATTCGGATGAAATTTCTGTGTTTCATCGTCAATAAGAAGGTCCAAGGTATACAGTGAACCTGAAGTGAAGCATCGGAATCGAAAACTAAACTCACAGGAGAGGTTCAAATCCTAGAAAGTTAGAGTGTCAGTCCACTTCTACTTAAGTCGGCATTGTGCCTTTTGAACTGAATTCCGATGCAATTTCTGTGTTTCGTCGCAAATAAGAAGGTCCAAGGTATACAGTGAACCTGAAGTGAAGCATCAGAATCTAAAACTAGACTCACAGGAGAGGTTCAAATCATAGACAGTTAGAATGTCAGTCCTCTGGTACTTAAGTCGGCATTGTGACAGTTGTATTAAATTCGGATGCAATTTCCGTGTTTCCTCGTCAATAAGGAGGTCCAAGGGATACAGTAAACCTGAAGTGAAGCATCGGAATCTAAAACTGGACTCACCGGAGAGGTTCAAATCATAGAAAGTTAGGGTGTCAGTCCTCTTGTACTTAAGTCGGCATTGTGCCGTTTGTATTACATTCGGATGCAATTTCTGTGTTTCATCATCAATAAGAAGGTCCAAAGGGATACAGTAAACCTGAAGTGAAGTAACGGAATCTAAAACTGGGCTAACAGGAGAGGTTCAAATCATAGAAAGTGAGAGTGTCATTCCTCTTGAACTCAAGTCGGCATTGTGCCTTTTGTATTAAATTCGGATGCAATTTCTGTATTTCATCGTCAATAAGAAGGTTCAAGGGATACAGTAAACCTGAAGTGAAGCATCGGAATCTAAACCTGGACCCACAGGAGAGGTTCAAATCATAGAAAGTGAGAGCGTCAGTTCTCTTGTACGTAAGTCGGCAATGTGCCTTTTGTATTAAATTCGGATGCAGTTTCTGTGATTCATCGTCAATAAG
Source organism: Schistocerca americana (assembly GCF_021461395.2). NCBI lineage: Eukaryota > Metazoa > Arthropoda > Insecta > Orthoptera > Acrididae > Schistocerca > Schistocerca americana. Next base: position 4,369,910 of record NW_025725917.1, on the reverse strand, counting down.
ACGGTCCAAGGTATACAGGAAACCGAAAGTGAAGCATCTGAATCTAAAACTGGACTCACAGGAGAGTTTCAAATCACAGAAAGTTAGAGTGTCAGTCTTCTTGTACTTAAGTCGGCATTGTGCCCTTTGTATTAAATTCGGATGTAATTTCTGTGTTTCATCATCAATAAGAAGGTACAAGGGATACAGTAAACCTGAACTGACGCATCGGAATCTAAAACTGGAATCACCGGAGAGGTTCAAATCATAGAAAGTTAGAGTGTCAGTCCTCCTGTACTTAAGTCGGCCTTGTTCCTTTCGAATTTAATTCCGATGCAATTTCTGTGTTTCATCGTCAATAAGATGCTCCAAGGGATACAGTAAACCTGAAGTGAAGCTTCAGAATCTAAAACTGGACTCACAGGAGAGGTTCAAATCATAGAATGTTACAGTGTCAGTCCTCTTGTACTTAAGTTGGCATTGTGCCTTTTATATTAAATTCGGATTCAATTTCTGTGTTTCATTGTCAATAAGAAGGTCCAAGGGATACAGTAAACCTGAAGTGATGCATCGGAATCTGCAACTTGACTCACAGGAGAGGTTCAAATCATAGAAAATTAGAGTGTCAGTCCTCCTGTACTTAAGTTGGCATTGTGCCATTTGTATTTAATTCCGATGCAATTTCTGTGTTTCATCGTCAATAAAAATGTCCAAGGGATACACTATACCGGAAGTGAAGCGTCGGAATCTAAAACTGGACTCACAGGAGAGTTTCAAATCATAGGAAGTTAGAGTGTCAGTCCTCTTGTACTTAAGTCGGCATTGTGTCTTTTGTATTAAATTCGGATGCAATTTCTGTGTTTCATCGTCAATAAGAAGGTTCAAGGGATACAGTAAACCTGAAGTGAAGCATCGGAATCCAAACCTTGACCCACAGGAGAGGTTCAAATCATAGAAAGTGAGAGTGTCAGTCCTCTTGTACTTAAGTCGGCATTGTGCCCTTTGTATTAATTTCGAATGCAATATCTGTGATTTATCGTCAATAAGAAGGTCCAAGGGATACAGTAAACCTGAAGTGAAGCATCCGAATCCAAAACTGGACTCACAGGAGAGGTTCAAATCATAGAAAGTTAGGGTGTCAGTCCTCTTGTACTTAAGTCGTCATTGTGCCGTTTGTATTAAATTCGGATGCAATTTCTGAGTTGCATCATCAATAAGAAGGTCCAAGGGATACAGTAAACCTGAAGTGAAGCACTGGAATCTAAAACTCGGCTAACAGGAGAGGTTCAAATCATAGAAAGTTAGAGTGTCAGTCCTCTTGTACTTAAGTCGGCATTGTGCCTTTTGTATTAAATTCGAATGCAATTTCTGTGTTTCATCGTCAATAAGAAGGTTCAAGGGATACAGTTAACTGAGGTGAAGCATCGGAATCTGAACCTGGACCCACAGGAGAAGTTCTAATCATAGAAAGAGAGAGTGTCAGTCCTCTTGTACTTTAGTCGGCCTTGTGCCTTTTGAATTTAATTCCGATGCTATTTCTGTGTTTCATCGTCAATACGAAGGTCCTAGGTATACAGTAAACTTGAAGTGAAGCATCGGTATCGAAAACTGGACCCACAGGAGAGATTCAAATCATAGAAATTTAGAGTGTCAGTCCTTTTGTACTTATGTCGTCATTGTGTCTTTTGTATTAAATTCGGATGAAATTTCTGTGTTTCATCGTCAATAAGAAGGTCCAAGGTATACAGTGAACCTGAAGTGAAGCATCGGAATCGAAAACTAAACTCACAGGAGAGGTTCAAATCCTAGAAAGTTAGAGTGTCAGTCCACTTCTACTTAAGTCGGCATTGTGCCTTTTGAACTGAATTCCGATGCAATTTCTGTGTTTCGTCGCAAATAAGAAGGTCCAAGGTATACAGTGAACCTGAAGTGAAGCATCGGAATCTAAAACTAGACTCACAGGAGAGGTTCAAATCATAGACAGTTAGAATGTCAGTCCTCTTGTACTTAAGTCGGCATTGTGACAGTTGTATTAAATTCGGATGCAATTTCTGTGTTTCCTCGTCAATAAGGAGGTCCAAGGGATACAGTAAACCTGAAGTGAAGCATTGGAATCTAAAACTGGACTCACCGGAGAGGTTCAAATCATAGAAAGTTAGGGTGTCAGTCCTCTTGTACTTAAGTCGGCATTGTGCCGTTTGTATTACATTCGGATGCAATTTCTGTGTTTCATCATCAATAAGAAGGTCCAAAGGGATACAGTAAACCTGAAGTGAAGTAACGGAATCTAAAACTGGGCTAACAGGAGAGGTTCAAATCATAGAAAGTGAGAGTGTCATTCCTCTTGAACTCAAGTCGGCATTGTGCCTTTTGTATTAAATTCGGATGCAATCTCTGTATTTCATCGTCAATAAGAAGGTTCAAGGGATACAGTAAATCTGAAGTGAAGCATCGGAATCTAAACCTGGACCCACAGGAGAGGTTCAAATCATAGAAAGTGAGAGCGTCAGTCCTCTTGTACTTAAGTCGGCAATGTGCCTTTTGTATTAAAATCGGATGCAGTTTCTGTGATTCATCGTCAATAAGACGGTCCAAGGTATACAGGAAACCGGAAGTGAAGCATCTGAATCTGAAACTGGACTCACAGGAGAGTTTCAAAACATAGAAAGTTAGAGTGTCAGTCTTCTTGTACTTAAGTCGGCATTGTGCCCTTTGTATTAAATTCGGATGTAATTTCTGTGTTTCATCATCAATAAGAAGGTACAAGGGATACAGTAAACCTGAACTGAAGCATCGGAATCTAAAACTGGAATCACCGGAGAGGTTCAAATCATAGAAAGTTAGAGTGTCAGTCCTCCTGTACTTATGTCGGCCTTGTTCCTTTCGAATTTAATTCCGATGCAATTTCTGTGTTTCATCGTCAATAAGATGCTCCAAGGGATACAGTAAACCTGAAGTGAAGCTTCAGAATCTAAAACTGGACTCACAGGAGAGGTTCAAATCATAGAATGTTACAGTGTCAGTCCTCTTGTACTTAAGTTGGCAATGTGCCTTTTATATTAAATTCGGATTCAATTTCTGTGTTTCATCCTCCATAAGAGGGTCCAAGGGATACAATAAACCTGAAGTGAAGCATCGGAATCTAAAACAGGACTCACAGGAGAGGTTCAAATCGTAGAAAGTTAGAGTGTCAGTCCTCTTCTACTTAAGTCGGCATTGTGCCTTTTCAATTTCATTCCGATGCAATTTATGTGCTTCATCGTCTATATGAAGGTCCATGGTATACAGTAAACCTGAAGTGTATCATCGGAATCTAAAACTGGACTCAAAGGAGAGGTTCAAATAATAGAAATTTAGAAAGTCATTCCTCTTGAACTGAAGTCGGAATTGTGCATTTTGAATTTAATTCCGATGCTATTTCTGTGTTTCATCGTCAATACGAAGCTCCAAGGTATACAGTAATCTTAAAGTGAAGCATCGGTATCTAAAACTGGACTCACAGGAGAGATTCAAATCATAGAAAGTTAGACTGTCAGTCCTTTTGTACTTAAGTCGTCATTGTGTCTTTTGTATTAAATTCGGATGAAATTTCTGTGATTCATCGTCAATAAGAAGGTTCAAGGGATACAGTTAACTGAGGTGAAGCATCGGAATCTAAACTTGGACCCACAGGAGAAGTTCTAATCATAGAAAGTGAGAGTGTCCGTCTACTTCTACTTAAGTCGGCATTGTGCCTTTTGAATTGAATTCCGATGCAATTTCTGTGTTTCGTCGCAAATAAGAAGGTCCAATGTATACAGTGAACCTGAAGTGAAGCATCGGAATCTAAAACTAGACTCACAGGAGAGGTTCAAATCATAGACAGTAAGAATGTCAGTCCTCTTGCACTTAAGTCGGCATTGTGACATTTGTATTAAATTCGGATGCAATTTCTGTGTTTCCTCGTCAATAAGGAGGTCCAAGGGATACAGAAAACCTGAAGTGAAGCTACGGAATCTAAAACTGGACTCACCGGAGAGGTTCAAATCATAGAAAGTTAGGGGTTCAGTCCTCTTGTACTTAAGTCGGCATTGTGCCGTTTGTATTACATTCGGATGCAATTTCTGTGTTTCATCATCAATAAGAAGGTCCAAAGGGATACAGTAAACCTCAAGTGAAGTATCGGAATCTAAAACTGGGCTAACAGGAGTGGTTCAAATCATAGAAAGTTAGAGTGTCAGACCTCTTGAACTTAAGTCGGCATTGTGCCTGTTGTATTAAATTCGGATGCAATTTCTGTATTTCATCGTCAATAAGAAGGTTCAAGGGATACAGTAAACCTCAAGTGAAGCATCGGATTCTAAACCTGGACCCACAGGAGAGGTTCAAATCATAGAAAGTGAGAGTGTCTGTCCTCTTGTACTGAAGTCGGCATTGTGCCTTTTGTATTAAATTCGGATGCAATTTCTGTGTTTCATGATCAGTATGAAGGTCCAAGGGATACAGTAAACCTGAAGTGAATCATCGGAATCTAAAACTGGACTCACAGGAGAGTTTCAAATCATAGAAAGTTAGAGTGTCAGTCTTCTTGTACTTAAGTCGGCATTGTGCCTTTTGTATTAAATTCGGATGTAATTTCTGTGTTTCGTCATCAATAAGAAGGTACAAGGGATACAGTAAACCTGAACTGAAGCATCGGAATCTAAAACTAGACTCACCGGAGAGGTTCAAATCATAGAAAGTTAGAGTGTCAGTCCTCCTGTACTTAAGTCGGCCTTGTTCCTTTCGAATTTAATTCCGATGCAATTTCTGTGTTTCATCGTCAATAAGATGCTCCAAGGGATACAGTAAACCTCAAGTGAAGCTTCGGAATCTAAAACTGGACTCACAGGAGAGGTTCAAGTCATAGAATGTTAGAGTGTCAGTCCTATTGTACTTAAGTCGGCATTGTGCCTTTTATATTAAATTCGGATGCAATTTCTGTGTTTCATCGTCAATAAGGGGGTCCAAGGGATACAATTAACCTGAAGTGAAGCATCGGAAACTAAAACTGGACTCACAGGAGATTTTCAAATCGTAGAAAGTTAGAGTGTCAGTCTTCTTCTACTTAAGTCGGCATTGTGCCTTTTCAATTTCATTCCGATGCAATTTATGTGCTTCATCGTCAATAAGAAGGTCCATGGTATACAGTAAACCTGAAGTGTAGCATCGGAATCTAAAACTGGACTCAAAGGAGAGGTTCAAATAATAGAAATTTAGAAAGTCAGTCCTCTTGAACTGAAGTCGGAATTGTGCCTTTTGAATTAAATTCCGATGCTATTTCTGTGTTTCATCGTCAATACGAAGGTCCAAGGTATACAGTAAACTTAAAGTGAAGCATCGGTATCTAAAACTGGACTCACAGGAGAGATTCAAATCATAGAAAGTTAAAGTGTCAGTCCTTTTGTACATAAGTCGTCATTGTGTCTTTTGTATTAAATTCGGATGAAATTTCTGTGTTTCATCGTCAATAAGTAGGTCCAAGGGATACAGTGAACCTGAAGTGAAGCATCGGAATCTAAAACTAAACTCACAGGAGAGGTTCAAATCCTAGAAACTTAGAGTGTCAGTCCCCTTCTACTTAAGTCGGCATTGAGCCTATTGAATTGAATTCCGATGCAATTTCTGTGTTTCGTCGCAAATAAGAAGGTCCAAGGTATACAGTGAACCTGAAGTGAAGCATCGGAATCTGAAACTAGACTCACAGGAGAGGTTCAAATCATAGAAAGTGAGAGCGTCAGTCCTCTTGTACTTAAGTCGCCATTGTGCCTTTTATATTAAATTCGGGTGCAGTTTCTGTGTTTCATCGTCAATAAGACGGTCCAAGGTATACAGGAAACCGGAAGTGAAGCATCTGAATCTAAAACTGGACTCACACGAGGGGTTCAAATCATAGAAAGTGAGAGTGTCAGTCCTCTTGTACTTAAGTCGGCATTGTGCCTTATGTATTAAATTCGGATGCAATTTCTGTGTTTCATCGTCAGTATGGAGGTCCAAGGGATACAGTAAACCTGAAGTGAATCATCGGAATCTAAAACTGGACTCACAGGAGAGTTTCAAAACATAGAAAGTTAGAGTGTCAGTCTTCTTGTACTTAAGTCGGAATTGTGCCCTTTGTATTAAATTCGGATGTAATTTCTGTGTTTCATCATCAATAAGAAGGTACAAGGGATACAGTAAACCTGAACTGAAGCATCGGAATCTAAAACTGGACTCACCGGAGAGGTTCAAATCATAGAAAGTCAGAGTGTCAGTCCTCCTGTACTTTAGTCGACCCTGTTCCTTTCGAATTTAATTCCGATGCAATTTCTGTGTTTCATCGTCAATAAGATGGTCCAAGGGATACAGTAAACCTGAAGTGAAGCTTCGGAATCTAAAACTGGACTCACAGGACAGGTTCAAATCATAGAAAGTTAGAGTGTCAGTCCTCTTGTACTTAGGTCGGCATTGTGCCTTTTGTATTAAATTCGGATGCAATTTCTGTGTTTCATCGTCAATAAGAGGGTCCAAGGGATTCAATAAACCTGAAGTGAAGCATCGGAATCTAAAACTGGACTCACAGGAGAGGTTCAAATCGTAGAAAGTTAGAGTGTCAGTCCTCTTGTACTTAAGTCGGCATTGTGACTTTTGAATTTAATTCCGATGCAATTTCTGTGTTTCATCGTCAATAAGAAGGTCCATGGGATACAGTAAACCTGAAGTGAAGCATCGGAATCTAAAACTGGACTCACAGGAGAGATTCAAATCATAGAAAGTTAGAGTGTCAGTCCTCTTGTAGTTAAGTCGGCATTGTGCCTTTTTAAGTTAATTCCGATGCAATTTCTGTATTTCATTGTCAATAAGAAGGTCCAAGGGATACAGTAGACCTGAAGTGATGCATCGGAATCTAAAACTTGACTCACAGGAGAGGTTCAAATCATAGAAAGTTAGAGTGTCAGTCCTCCTGTACTTAACTTGGCATTGTGCCTTTTGTATTTAATTCCGATCCAATTTCTCTGTTTCATCGTCAATAAAAATGTCCAAGGGATACAGTAAACCTGAAGTGAAGCATCGGAATCTAAAACTGGACTCACAGGAGAGGTTCAAATCATAGAAACTGAGAGTGTCAGTCGTCTTGTACTTATGTCGGCATTGTGCCTTTTGTATTTAATTCGGATGCAATTTCTGTGTTTCATTTCAATGAGAAGGTCCTAGGTATACAGGAAACCTGAAGTGAAGCATCAGAATCTAAAACTGGACTCACAGGAGAGGTTCAAATCATATAAAGCGAGAGTGTCAGTCCTCTTGTACTTAAGTCGGCATTGTGCCTTTTGTATTAAATTCGGATGCAATGTCGGTGTTTCATCGTCAATAAGAAGGTCCAAGGGATACAGTAAACCTGAAGTGAAGCATCGGAATCTAAAACTGGACTCACAGGAGAGGTTCAAATCATAGAAAGTTGGAGTGTCAGTCCTCTTGCACTTAAGTCGGCGTTGTGCCTTTTGAATTTACTTCGGATGCAATTTCTGTGTTTCATCGTCAATAAGAAGGTCCTAGATATACAGGAAACCTGAAGTGAGGCATCGGAATCTAAAACTGGGCTCACAAGAGATGTACAATTCATAGAAAGTGAGAGTGTCAGTCACTTGTACTTAAGTCGGCATTGTGACTTTTGTATTAAATTCGGATGCAATTTCTCTGTTTTCTCGTCAATAAAAAGGTCCAAGGGTTACAGTAAACCAGAAGTGAAGCATCGGAATCTAAAACTGGACTCACAGGAGAGGTTCAAATCATAGATTGTTAGAGTGTCAGTCCTCTTGCACTTAAGTCGGCATTGTGCCTTTTGAATTTAATTCGGATGCAATTTCTGTGTTTCATTGTCAATAAGACGGTCCTAGGTATACAGGAAACCTGAAGTGAAGCATCAGAATCTAAAACTGGACTCACAGGAGAGGTTCAAATCATATAAAGCGAGAGTGTCAGTCCTTTTGTACTTAAGTCGGCATTGTGCCTTTTGTATTAAATTCGGATGCAATTTCTGTGTTTCATCATCAATAAGAAGGTACAAGGGATACAGTAAACCTGAAGTGAAGCATCGGAATCTAAAACTGGACTCACCGGAGAGGTTCAAATCATAGAAAGTTAGGGTCAGTCCTCTTGTACTTAAGTCGGCATTGTGCCTTTTGTATTAAATTCGGATGCAATTTCTGTGTTTCATCGTCAATAAGAAGGTCCGACGTATATTCGAAACCTGAAGTGAAGCATCGGAATCTAAAACTGGACTCACAGGAGAGGTCAAATCATAGAAAGTGAGAGTGTCAGTCCTCTTGTACTGATGTCGGCATTGTGCCTTTTGAATTAAATTCGGATGCAATTTCTGTGTTTCATCGTCAATTAGAATTTCCAAGGTGTACAGGAAACCGGAAGTGAGGCATCGGAATCTAAAACTGGACTCACAGGAGAGGTTCAAATCATAGAAAGTTAGAGTGTAAGTCCTCTTGTACTTAAGTCGGCATTGTTTCTTTTGTATTAAATTCGGATGCAATTTATGTGTTTCACCGTCAATAAGAAAGTCCAATGGATACAGTACACCTAAAGTGAAGCATCGGAATCTAAAACTGGACTCACAGGACAGGTTCGAATCATAGAAAGTAAGAGTGTCAGTCCTCTTGTACTTAAGTCGGCATTGTGCCCTTTGAATTTAATTCCGAGGCAAATTCTGTGTTTCATCGTCAATAAGAAAGTCCAAGGTATACAGGAAAATTGAAGTGAAGCATCGGAATCTAAAAGTGGACTCACAAGAGAGGTTCAAATCATAGAAAGTGAGAGTGTCATTCCTCTTGTACTGATGTCGGCATTGTGCCTTTTGTATTGAATTCGGATGCAATTTCTGTATTTCATCGTCAATAAGAAGGTCCAAGGCATACAGTAATCCCGAAGTGAAGCATCGGAATCTAAAACTGGACTCACAGGGGAGGTTCAAATCATAGAAAGTTAGAGTATCACTCCACTTGTACTTAAGTCGGCATTGTGCCTTTTGAATTTAATTCCGAGGCAAATTTTGTGTTTCATCGTCAATAAGAAGGTCCAAGGTATACAGGAAACTTGAAGTAAAGCATCGGAATCTAAAAGTGGACTCACAGGAGAGATTCAAATCATAGAAAGTTAGAGTGTCAGTCCTTTTGTACTTAAGTCGTCATTGTGCCATTTGTAATAAATTCGAATGCAATTTCTGTGTTTCATCGTCAATAAGAAGGTCCAAGGGAAACATTAAACCTGAAGTGAAGCATCGCAATCTAAAACTGGACTCACAGGAGAGGTTCAAATCATAGAAAGTTAGAGTGTCAGTCCTCTGCTACTTAAGTCGGCATTGTGCCTTTTGAATTTAATTCCGAAACAATTTCTGTGCTTCATCGTTAATAAGAATTTCCAAGGTATACAGTGAACCTAAAGTGAAGCATCCGAATCTAAAACTGGACTCACAAGAGAGGTTCAAATCATAGAAAGTTAGAATGTCAGTCCTCTTGTACTTAAGTCGGCATTGTGCCTTTTGAATTTAATTTAGAAGCAATATCTGTGCTTCATCGTCAATACGAAGGTCCAAGTTATACAGTAAACCTGAAGTGAAGCATCGGAATCTAAAACTGGACTCACAGGAGAGGTTCAATCATAGAAATTTAGAGTGTCAGTCCTCATGTACTTAAGTCAGCATTGTGCCTTTTGAATATAATTCCGATGGAATTTCTGTGTTTCATCGTCAATACGAAGGTAAAAGGGATACAGTAAACCTGAAGTGAAGCTTCGGAATCTAAAACTGGACTCACAGAAGAGGTTCAAATCATAGAAAGTTAGAGTGTCAGTCCTCTTGTACTTAAGTCGGCATTGTGACTTTTGAATTTAATTCCGATGCAATTTCTGTGTTTCATCGTCAATAAGAATGTCCATGGGATACAGTAAACCTGAAGTGAAGAATCGGAATCTAAAACTGGACTCACAGGAGAAGTTCAAATCATAGAAAGTTAGAGTGTCAGTCCTCTTGTAGTTAAGTCAGCGTTGTGCCTTTTTAAGTTAATTCCGATGCAATTTCTGTGTTTCATTGTCAATAAGAAGGTCCAAGGGATACAGTAAACCTGAAGTGATGCATCGGAATCTAAAACTTGACTCACAGGAGAGGTTCAAATCATAGAAAGTTAGTGTGTCAGTCCTCCTGTACTTAAGTTGGCATTGTGCCTTTTGTACTTAATTCCAATGCAATTTTGTGTTTTATCGTCAATAAAAATGTCCAAGGGATACAGTAAACCTGAAGTGAAGCATCGGAATCTAAAACTGGACTCACAGGAGAGGTTCAAATCATAGAAAGTGAGATTGTCAGTCCTCTTGTACTTAAGACGGCATTGTGCCTTTTGTATTAAATTCGGATGCTATTTCTCTGTTTCATCGTCAATAAGAAGGTCCAAGGGATACAGTAAACCTGAAGTGAAGCATCGGAATCTAAAACTGGACTCACAGGAGAGGTTCAAATCATAGAAAGTGAGAGTGTCAGTCCTCTTGCACTTAAGTCGGCATTGTGCCTTTTGTATTAAATTCGGATGCAATTTCTGTGTTTCATCGTCAATAAGAAGGTCCAAGGGATACAGTAAACCTGAAGTGAAGCATCGGAATCTAAAATTGGACTCACAGGAGAGGTTCAAATCATAGAAAGTAAGAGTGTCAGTCCTCTTGTACTTAAGTCGGCATTGTGCCTTTTGTATTAAATTCGGATGCAATGTCGGTGTTTCATCGTCAATAAGAAGGTCCAAGGGATACAGTAAACCAGAAGTGAAGCATCGGAATCTAAAACTGGACTCACAGGAGAGGTTCAAATCATAGAAAGTTAGAGTGGCAGTCCTCTCGTACGTAAGTCGGAATTGTGCCTTTTGAATTATTATTCCGATGCAATTACTGTGTTTCATCGTCAATAAGAAGTTCCAAGGTATACGGTAAACCTGTAGTGAAGCATCGGAAACTATAACTGGACTCACAGGAGAGTTTCAAATCATAGATAGTTAGAGTGTCAGTCCTCTTGTACTTAAGTCGGCATTGTGCCTTTTGTATTAAATTCGGATGCAATTTCTGTGTTTCATCATCAATAAGAAGGTCCAAGGGATACAGTAAACCTGAAGTGAAGCATCGGAATCTAAAACTGGACTCACAGGAGAGGTTCAAATCATAGAAAGTTGGAGTGTCAGTCCTCTTGCACTTAAGTCGGCATTGTGCCTTTTGAATTTACTTCGGATGCAATTTCTGTGTTTCATCGTCAATAAGAAGGTCCTAGATATACAGGAAACCTGAAGTGAAGCATCGGAATCTAAAACTGGGCTCACAAGAGATGTACAAATCATAGAAAGTGAGAGTGTCAGTCCTCTTGTACTTAAGTCGGCATTGTGACTTTTGTATTAAATTCGGATGCAATTTCTCTGTTTTCTCGTCAATAAGAAGGTCCAAGGGTTACAGTAAACCAGAAGTGAAGCATCGGAATCTAAAACTGGACTCACAGGAGAGGTTCAAAACATATAAAGCGAGCGTGTCAGTCCTCTTGTACTTAAGTCGGCATTGTGCCTTTTGTATTAAATTCGGATGCAATTTCTGTGTTTCATCATCAATAAGAAGGTACAAGGGATACAGTAAACCTGAAGTGAAGCATCGGAATCTAAAACTGGACTCACCGGAGAGGTTCAAATCATAGAAAGTTAGGGTCAGTCCTCTTGTACTTAAGTCGGCATTGTGCCTTTTGTATTAAATTCGGATGCAATTTCTGTGTTTCATCGTCAATAAGAAGGTCCGACGTATATTCGAAACCTGAAGTGAAGCATCGGAATCTAAAACTGGACTCACAGGAGAGGTTCAAATCATAGAAAGTGAGAGTGTCAGTAATCTTGTACTGATGTCGGCATTGTGCCTTTTGAATTAAATTCGGATGCAATTTCTGTGTTTCATCGTCAATTAGAATTTCCAAGGTATACAGGAAACCGGAAGTGAGGCATCGGAATCTAAAACTGGACTCACAGGAGAGGTTCAAATCATAGAAAGTTAGAGTGTCAGTCCTCTTGTACTTAAGTCGGCATTGTTTCTTTTGTATTAAATTCGGATGCAATTTATGTGTTTCACCGTCAATAAGAAAGTCCAATGGATACAGTACACCTAAAGTGAAGCATCGGAATCTAAAACTGGACTCACAGGACAGGTTCGAATCATAGAAAGTAAGAGTGTCAGTCCTCTTGTACTTAAGTCGGCAATGTGCCTTTTGTATTGAATTCGGATGCAATTTCTGTATTTCATCGTCAATAAGAAGGTCCAAGGGAAACATTAAACCTGAAGTGAAGCATCGCAATCTAAAACTGGACTCACAGGAGAGGTTCAAATCATAGAAAGTTAGAGTGTCAGTCCTCTGCTACTTAAGTCGGCATTGTGCCTTTTGAATATAATTCCGAAACAATTTCTGTGCTTCATCGTCAATAAGAATTTCCAAGGTATACAGTGAACCTAAAGTGAAGCATCCGAATCTAAAACTGGACTCACAAGAGAGGTTCAAATCATAGAAAGTTAGAATGTCAGTCCTCTTGTACTTAAGTCGGCATTGTGACATTTGTATTAAATTCGGATGCAATTTCTGTGTTTCCTCGTCAATAAAGAGGTCCAAGGGATACAGTAAACCTGAAGTGAAGCATCGGAATCTAAAACTGGACTCACCGGAGAGGTTCAAATCATAGAAAGTTAGGGTTTCAGTCCTCTTGTACTTAAGTCGGCATTGTGCCGTTTGTATTACATTCGGATGCAATTTCTGTTTTTCATCATCAATAAGAAGGTCCAAGGGATACAGTAAACCTGAAGTGAAGTATCGGAATCTAAAACTGGGCTAACAGGAGAGGTTCAAATCATAGAAAGTTAGAGTGTCAGTCCTCTTGAACTTAAGACGGCATTGTGCCTTTTGTATTAAATTCGGATGCAATTTCTGTGTTTCATCGTCAATAAGAAGGTTCAAGGGATACAGTAAACCTGAAGTGTGGCATCTGAATCTAAACCTGGACCCACAGGAGAGGTTCAAATCATAGAAAGTGAGAGCGTCAGTCCTCTTGTACTTACGTCGGCATTGTGCCTTTTGAATTAAATTCGGATGCAGTTTCTGTGTTTCATTGTCAATAAGAAGGTCCAAGGTATACAGGAAACCGGAAGTGAAGCATCTGAATCTAAAACTGGACTCACAGGAGAGGTTCAAATCATAGAAAGTTAGAGTGTCAGTCTTCTTGTACTTAAGTCGGCTTTGTGCCCGTTGTATTACATTCGGATGTAATTTCTGTGTTTCATCATCAATAAGAAGGTACAAGGGATACAGTAAACCTGAACGGAAGCAGCGCAATCTAAAACTGATCTCACCGGAGAGGTTCAAATCATAGAATGTTAGAGTGTCAGTCCTAATGTACTTAGGTCGGCGTTGTTCCTTTCGAATTTAATTCCGATGCAATTTCTGTGTTTCATCGTCAATGAGATGGTCCAATGGATACAGTAAACCTGAACTGAAGCTTCGGAATCTAAAACTGGACTCACAAGCGAGGTTCAAATCATAGAAAGTTAGAATGTCAGTCCTCTTGTACTTAAGTCGGCATTGTGCCTTTTGTATTAAATTCGGATGCAATTTCTGTGTTTCATCGTCAATAAGAGGGTCCAAGGGATACAATAAACCTGAAGTGGAGCATCGGAATCTAAAACTGAACTCACAGGAGAGGTTCAAATCGTAGAAAGTTAGAGTGTCAGTCCTCTTGAACTTAAGACGGCATTGTGACTTTTGTATTAAATTCGGATGCAATTTCTGTGTTTTCTCGTCAATAAGAAGGTCCAAGGGATACAGTAAACCAGAAGTGAAGCATCGGAATCTAAAACCGGACTCACAGGAGTGGTTCTAATCATAGAAAGCTAGAGTGTCAGTCCTCTTGTACTTAAGTCGGAATTGTGCCTTTTGAATTTTCATTCCGATGCAATTACTGTGTTTCATCGACAATAAGAAGTTCCAAGGTATACAGTAAACCTGTAGTGAAGCATCGGAATCTAAAACTGGACTCACAGGCGAGCTTTAAATCATAGATAGTTAGAGTGTCAGTCCTCTTGTACTTAAGTCGGCATTGTGCCTTTTGAATTTAATTCGGATGCAATTTCTGTGTTTCATTGTCAATAAGAAGGTCCTAGGTATACAGGAAACCTGAAGTGAAGCATCAGAATCTAAAACTGGACTCACAGGAGAGGTTCAAATCATATAAAGCGAGAGTGTCAGTCCTCTTGTACTTAAGTCGGCATTGTGCCTTTTGTATTAAATTCGGATGCAATTTCTGTGTTTCATCATCAATTAGAAGGTACAAGGGATACAGTAAACCTGAAGTGAAGCATCGGAATCTAAAACTGGACTCACAGGAGAGGTTCAAATCATAGAAAGTTAGAGTGTCAGTCCTCATGTACTTAAATCAGCATTGTGCCTTTTGAATATAATTCCGATGGAATTTCTGTGTTTCAACGTCAATACGAAGGTAAAAGGGATACAGTAAACCTGAAGTGAAGCTACGGAATCTAAAACTGGACTCACAGGAGAGGTTCAAATCATAGAAAGTTAGAGTGTCAGTCCTCTTGTACTTAAGTCGGCATTGTGACTTTTGAATTTAATTCCGATGCAATTTCTGTGTTTCATCGTCAATAAGAAGGTCCATGGGATACAGTAAACCCAAAGTGAAGAATCGGAATCTAAAACTGGACTCACAGGAGAGGTTCAAATCATAGAAAGTTGGAGTGTCAGTCCTCTTGCACTTAAGTCGGCATTGTGCCTTTTGAATTTACTTTGAATGCAATTTCTGTGTTTCATCGTCAATAAGAAGGTCCTAGATATACAGGAAACCTGAAGTGAAGCATCGGAATCTAAAACTGGGCTCACAAGAGAGGTTCAAATCATAGAAAGTGAGAGTCTCAATCCTCTTGTCCTTAAGTCGGCATTGTGACTTTTGTATTAAATTCGGATGCAATTTCTGTGTTTTCTCGTCAATAAGAAGGTCCAAGGGTTACAGTAAACCAGAAGTGAAGCATCGAAATCTAAAACTGGACTCACAGGAGAGGTTCAAATCATAGAAAGTTAGAGTGTCAGTCCTCCTGTAATTAAGTCGGAATTGTGCCTTTTGAATTTTTATTCCGATGCAATTACTGTGTTTCATCGTCAATAAGAAGTTCCAAGGTACACAGTAAACCTGTAGTGAAGCATCGGAATCTAAAACTGGACTCACAGGAGAGTTTCAAATCATAGATAGTTAGAGTGTCAGTCCTCTTGTACTTAAGTCGGCATTGTGCCTTTTGTATTAAATTCGGATGCAATTTCTGTGTTTCATCATCAATAAGAAGGTCCAAGGGATACAGTAAACCTGAAGTGAAGCATCGGAATCTAAAACTGGACTCACAGGAGAGGTTCAAATCATAGAAAATTAGAGCGTCAGTCATCTTGTACTTATGTCGGCATTGTGCCTTCTATATTTCATTCCGATGCAATTTCTGTGCTTCGTCGTCAATAAGGAGGTCCATGATATACAGTAATCCTGAAGTGTAGCATCGGAATCTGACACTGGACTCAAAGGAGAGGTTCAAATCATAGAAAGTTAGAGTGTCAGTCCTCTTTTACTGAAGTCAGCATTGTGCCTTTTGAATTTAATTCCGATGCAATTTCTGTGTTTCATCGTCAATAAGAAGGTCCTAGATATACAGGAAACCTGAAGTGAAGCATCGGAATCCAAAACTGGACTCACAGCAGGGATTCAAATCATAGAAAGTTGGAGTGTCTGTCCTTTTGTACTTAAGTCGTCATTGTGCCTATTGTATTGAAATCGGATGCAATTTCTGTGTTTCATCGACAATAAGAAGGTCCAATGAATACTGTAAACCTGAAGTGAAGCATCGGAATCTAAAACTGGACTCACAGTGGAGGTTCAAATCATACAAAGTTAGAGTGTCAGTCCTCTGCTACATAAGTCGGCATTGTGCCTTTTGAATTTAATTTAGGAGCAATTTCTGTGCTTCATCGTCAATACGAAGGTCCAAGGTATACAGTAAACCTGAAGTGAAGCATTGGAATCTAAAACTGGACTCACAGGAGAGGTTCAAATCATAGAAAGTTAGAGTGTCAGTCCTCATGTACTTAAGTCAGCATTGTGCCTTTTGAATATAATTCCGATGGAATTTCTGTGTTTCATCGTCAATACGAAGGTAAAAGGGATATAGTAAACCTGAAGTGAAGCTACGGAATCTAAAACTGGACTCACAGGAGAGGTTCAAATCATAGAAAGTTAGAGTGTCAGTCCTCTTGTACTTAAGTCGGCATTGTGACTTTTGAATTTAATTCCGATGCAATTTCTGTGTTTCATCGTCAATAAGAAGGTCCATGGGATACAGTAAACCCGAAGTGAAGAATCGGAATCTAAAACTGGACTCACAGGAGAGGTTCGAATCATAGAAAGTTGGAGTGTCAGTCCTCTTGCACTTAAGTCGGCATTGTGCCTTTTGAATTTACTTTGAATGCAATTTCTGTGTTTCATCGTCAATAAGAAGGTAGTAGATATACAGTAAACCTGAAGTGAAGCATCGGAATCTAAAACTGGGCTCACAAGAGAGGTTCAAATCATAGAAAGTGAGAGAGTCAATCCTCTTGTCCTTAAGTCGGCATTGTGACTTTTTTATTAAATTCGGATGCAATTTCTGTGTTTTCTCGTCAATAAGAAGGTCCAAGGGTTACAGTAAACCAGAAGTGAAGCATCGAAATCTAAAACTGGACTCACAGGAGAGGTTCAAATCATAGAAAGTTGGAGTGTCAGTCCTCTTGTACTTAAGTCGGAATTGTGCCTTTTGAATTTTTATGCCGATGCAATTACTGTGTTTCATCGTCAATAAGAAGTTCCAAGGTATACAGTAAACCTGTAGTGAAGCATCGGAATCTAAAACTGGACTCACAGGCGAGCTTTAAATCGTAGATAGTTAGAGTGTCAGTCCTCTTGTACTTAAGTCGGCATTGTGCCTTTAGAATTTAATTCGGATGCAATTTCTGTGTCTCATTGTCAATAAGAAGGTCCTAGGTATACAGGAAACCTGAAGTGAAGCATCAGAATCTAAAACTGGACTCACAGGAGAGGTTCAAATCATATAAAGCGAGAGTGTCAGTCCTCTTGTACTTAAGTCGGCATTGTGCCTTTTGTATTAAATTCGGATGCAATTTCTGTGTTTCATCATCAATAAGAAGGTACAAGGGATACAGTAAACATGAAGTGAAACATCGGAATCTAAAAGTGGACTCACCGGAGAGGTTCAAATCATAGAAAGTTAGAGTGTCGGCCCTCCTATACTTTAGTCGGCCTTGTTCCTTTTGAATTAAATTCCGATGCAATTGCTGTGTTTCATCGTCAATAAGATGGTCCAAGGGATACAGTAAACCTGAAGTGAAGCATCGGATTCTAAAACTGGACTTACAGGAGAGGTTCATATCATAGAAAGTTAGAGTGTCAGTCCTCTTGTACTGAAGTCAGCATTGTGCCTTTTGAATTTAATTCCGATGCAATTTCTGTGTTTCATCGTCAATAAGAAGGTCCTAGATTTACAGGAACCCTGAAGTGAAGCATCGGAATCCAAAACTGGACTCACAGGAGGGATTCAAATCATAGAAAGTTAGAGTGTCTGTCCTTTTGTTTTAAGTCGTCATTGTGAATATTGTATTGAATTCGGATGCAATTTCTGTGTTTCATCGACAATAAGAAGATCTAATGAATACTGTAAACCTGAAGTGAAGCATCAGAATCTAAAACTGGGCTCACAAGAGAGGTTCAAATCATAGAAAGTGAGAGTGTCAATCCTCTTGTCCTTAAGTCGGCATTGTGACTTTAGTATTAAATTCGGATGCAATTTCTGTGTTTTCTCGTCAATAAGAAGGCCCAAGGGTTACAGTAAACCAGAAGTGAAGCATCGGAATCTAAAACTGGACTCACAGGAGAGGTTCAAATCATTGAAAGTTAGAGTGTCAGTCCTCTGCTACATAAGTCGGCATTGTGCCTTTTGAATTTAATTTAGGAGCAATTTCTGTGCTTCATCGTCAATAAGAAGGTCCATGGGATACAGTAAACCCGAAGTGAAGAATCGGAAACTAAAACTGGACTCACAGGAGAGGTTCAAAACATAGAAAGTTGGAGTGTCAGTCCTCTTGCACTTAAGTCGGCATTGTGCCTTTTGAATTTACTTTGAATGCAATTTCTGTGTTTCATCGTCAATAAGAAGGTCCTAGATATACAGGAAATCTGAAGTGAAGCATCGGAATCTAAAACTGGGCTCACAAGAGAGGTTCAAATCATAGAAAGTGAGAGTGTCAATCCTCTTGTCCTTAAGTCGGCATTGTGACTTTAGTATTAAATTCGGATGCAATTTCTGTGTTTTCTCGTCAATAAGAAGGCCCAAGGGTTACAGTAAACCAGAAGTGAAGCATCGGAATCTAAAACTGGACTCACAGGAGAGGTTCAAATCATAGAAAGTTAGTGTCAGTCCTCTTGTACTTAAGTCGGCATTGTGCCTTTTCTATTAAATTTGGATGCTATTTCTGTGTTCCATCGTCAGTAAGAAGGTCCAAGATATACAGTAAACCTAAAGTGAGTTATCGGATTCAAAACTGGACTCACAGGAGAGGTTGAATTCATAGAAAGTGAGTGTGTCAGTCCTCTTGTACTTAAGTCGTCATTGTGCCTTTTGTATTAAATTCGGATGCAAGTTCTGTGTTTCATCATCAATAAGAAGGTCCAAGGGATACAGGAAACCCGAAGTGAAGCACCGGAATCTAAAACTGGACTCACAGGAGAGGGTGAATTCATAGAAAGTGAGAGTGTCAGTCCTCTTGTACTTAAGTCGTCATTGTGCCTTTTGTATTAAATTCGGATGCAAGTTCTGTGTTTCATCATCAATAAGAAGGTCCAAGGGATACAGTAAAGCTGAAGTGAAGCATCGGAATCTAAAACTGGGCTCACAGGGGAGGTTCAAATCATAGAAAGTTAGAGTGTCAGTCCTCTTGTACTTAAGTCGGCAATGTGCCTTTTGAATTTAATTCGGATGAAATTTCTGTGTTTCGTCGTCAATAAGAAGGTCCAAGGTATACAGGAAACCTGAAGTGAAGCATCGGAATCTAACACTAAACTCACAGGAGGGGTTCAAATCATAGAAAGTGAGAGCGTCAGTCCTCTTGTACTGATGTCGGCATTGTGCCTTTTGAATTAAATTCGGATGCAATTTCTGTGTTTCATCGTCAATTAGAATTTCCAAGGTATACAGGAAACCGGAAGTGAGGGATCGGAATCTAAAACTGGACTCACAGAAGAGGTTCAAATCATAGAAAGTGAGAGTGACAGTCCTCTTGTACTTAAGTCGGCGTTGTGCCTTTTGTATTAAATTCGGATGCAATTTCTGTGTTTCATCGTCAATAAGAAGGTCCGACGTATATTCGAAACCTGAAGTGAAGCATCGGAATCTAAAACTGGACTCACAGGAGAGGTTCAAATCATAGAAAGTGAGAGTGTCAGTCCTTTTGTACCTAAGTCGGCATTGTGCCTTTTGTATTAAATTCGGATGCAATTTATGTGTTTCACCATCAATAAGAAAGTCCAAGGGATACAGTACACCTAAAGTGAAGCATCGGAATCTAAAACTGGACTCACAGGACAGGTTCGAATCACAGAAAGTAAGAGTGTCAGTCCTCTTGTACTTAAGTCGGCATTGTGCCTTTTGTATTGAATTCGGATGCAATTTCTGTGTTACATCATAACAGTAATCCCGAAGTGAAGCATCGGAATCTAAAACTGGACTCACAGGAGAGGTTCAAATCATAGAAAGTTAGAGTGTCAGTCCTCATGTACTTAAGTCAGCATTGTGCCTTTTGAATATAATTCCGATGGAATTTCTGTGTTTCATCGTCAATACGAAGGTAAAACGGATACAGTAAACCTGAAGTGAAGCTACGGAATCTGAAACTGGACTCACAGGAGAGGTTCAAATCATAGAAAGTTAGAGTGTCAGTCCTCTTGTACTTAAGTCGGCATTGTGACTTTTGAATTTAATTCCGATGCAATTTCTGTGTTTCATCGTCAATAAGAAGGTCCATGGGATACAGTAAACCCGAAGTGAAGAATCGGAATCTAAAACTGGACTCACAGGAGAGGTTCAAATCATAGAAAGTTAGAGTGTCAGTCCTCTTGTACTTAAGTCGGAATTGTGCCTTTTGAATTATTATTCCGATGTAATTACTGTGTTTCATCGTCAATAAGAAGTTCCAAGGTACACAGTAAACCTGTAGTGAAGCATCGGAATCTAAAACTGGACTCACAGGAGAGTTTCAAATCATAGATAGTTAGAGTGTCAGTCCTCTTGTACTTAAGTCGGCATTGTGCTTTTTGTATTAAATTCGGATGCAATTTCTGTGTTTCATCATCAATAAGAAGGTCCAAGGGATACAGTAAACCTGAACTGAAGCATCGGAATCTAAAAATGGACTCACAGGAGAGGTTCAAATCATAGAAAATTAGAGCGTCAGTCATCTTGTACTTATGTCGGCATTGTGCCTTTTATATTTCATTCCGATGCAATTTCTGTGCTTCGTCGTCAATAAGGAGGTCCATGATATACAGTAATTCTGAAGTGTAGCATCGGAATCTGAAACTGGACTCAAAGGAGAGGTTCAAATCATAGAAAGTTAGAGTGTCAGTCCTCTTGTACTGAAGTCAGCATTGTGCCTTTTGAATTTAATTCCGATGCAATTTCTGTGTTTCATCGTCAATAAGAAGGTCCTAGATATACAGGAAACCTGAAGTGAAGCATCGGAATGCAAAACTGGACTCACAGCAGGGATTCAAATCATAGAAAGTTGGAGTGTCTGTCCTTTTGTACTTAAGTCGTCATTGTGCCTATTGTATTGAAATCGGATGCAATTTCTGTGTTTCATCGACAATAAGAAGGTCCAATGAATACTGTAAACCTGAAGTGAAGCATCGGAATCTAAAACTGGACTCACAGTGGAGGTTCAAATCATACAAAGTTAGAGTGTCAGTCCTCTGCTACATAAGTCGGCATTGTGCCTTTTGAATTTAATTTAGGAGCAATTTCTGTGCTTCATCGTCAATACGAAGGTCCAAGGTATACAGTAAACCTGAAGTGAAGCATCGGAATCTATAACTGGACTCACAGGAGAGGTTCAAATCATAGAAATTTAGAGTGTCAGTCCTCATGTACTTAAGTCAGCATTGTGCCTTTTGAATATAATTCCGATGGAATTTCTGTGTTTCATCGTCAATACGAAGGTAAAAGGGATACAGTAAACCTGAAGTGAAGCTACGGAATCTAAAACTGGACTCACAGGAGAGGTTCAAATCATAGAAAGTTGGAGTGTCAGTCCTCTAGCACTTAAGTCGGCATTGTGCCTCTTGAATTTACTTTGAATGCAATTTCTGTGTTTCATCGTCAATAAGAAGGTCCTAGATATACAGGAAACCTGAAGTGAAGCATCGGAATCTAAAACAGGGCTCACAAGAGAGGTTCAAATCATAGAAAGTGAGAGTGTCAATCCTCTTGTCCTTAAGTCGGCAATGTGACTTTTGTATTAAATTCGGATGCAAGTTCTGTGTTTTCTCGTCAATAAGAAGGTCCAAGGGTTACAGTAAACCAGAAGTGAAGCATCGGAATCAAAAACTGGACTCACAGGAGAGGTTCAAATCATAGAAAGTTAGAGTGTCAGTCCGCTTGTACTTAAGTCGGAATTGTGCCTTTTGAATTTTTATTCCGATGCAATTACTGTGTTTCATGGTCAGTAAGAAGTTCCAAGGTATACAGTAAACCTGTAGTGAAGCATCGGAATCTAAAACTGGACTCACAGGAGAGTTTCAAATCATAGATAGTTAGAGTGTCAGTCGTCTTGTACTTAAGTCGGCATTGTGCCTTTTGAATTTAATTCGGATGCAATTTCTGTGTTTCATTGTCAATAAGAAAGTCCTAGGTATACAGGAAACCTGAAGTGAAGCATCAGAATCTAAAACTGGACTCACAGGAGAGGTTCAAATCATATAAAGCGAGAGTGTCAGTCCTCTTGTACTTAAGTCGGCATTGTGAGTTTTGTATTAAATTCGGATGCAATTTCTGTGTTTCATCATCAATAAGAAGGTACAAGGGATACAGTAAACCTGAAGTGAAGCATCAGAATCTAAAACTGGACTCACCGGAGAGGTTCAAATCATAGAAAGTTAGTGTCAGTCCTCTTTTACTTATGTCGGCATTGTGCCTTTTCTATTAAATTTGGATGCTATTTCTGTGTTCCATCGTCAACAAGAAGGTCCAAGATATACAGTAAACCTAAAGTGAGTTATCGGATTCAAAACTGGACTCACAGGAGAGGTTGAATTCATAGAAAGTGAGTGTGTCAGTCCTCTTGTACTTAAGTCGTCATTGTGCCTTTTGTATTAAATTCGGATGCAAGTTCTGTGTTTCATCATCAATAAGAAGGTCCAAGGGATGCAGGAAACCTGAACTGTAGCATCGGAATCTGAAACTGGACTCACAGGAGAGGTTGAATTCATAGAAAGTGAGAGTGTCAGTCCTCTTGTACTTAAGTCGTCATTGTGCCTTTTGTATTAAATTCGGATGCAAGTTCTGTGCTTCATTATCAATAAGAAGGTCCAAGGGATACAGTAAAGCTGAAGTGAAGCATCGGAATCTAAAACTGGGCTCACAGGAGAGGTTCAAATCATAGAAAGTTTGAGTGTCAGTCCTCTTGTACTTAAGTCGGCATTGTGCCTTTTGAATTTAATTCGGATGAAATTTCTGTGTTTCGTCGTCAATAAGCAGGTCCAAGGTATACAGGAAACCTGAAGTGAAGCATCGGAATCTAACACTGGACTCACAGGAGGGGTTCAAATCATAGAAAGTGAGAGGGTCAGTCCTCTCGTACTGATGTCGGCATTGTGCCTTTTGAATTAAATTCGGATGCAATTTCTGTGTTTCATCGTCAATTAGAATTTCCAAGGTATACAGGAAACCGGAAGTGAGGCATCGGAATCTGAAACTGGACTCACAGGAGAGGCTCAAATCATAGAAAGTGAGAGTGACAGTCCTCTTGTACTTAAGTCGGCATTGTGCCTTTTGAATTAAATTCCGATGCAATTGCTGTGTTTCATCGTCAATAAGATGGTCCAAGGGATACAGTAAACCTGAAGTGAAGCATCGGATTCTAAAACTGGACTTACAGGAGAGGTTCATATCATAGAAAGTTAGAGTGTCAGTCCTCTTGTACTGAAGTCAGCATTGTGCCTTTTGAATTTAATTCCGATGCAATTTCTGTGTTTCATCGTCAATAAGAAGGTCCTAGATTTACAGGAACCCTGAAGTGAAGCATCGGAATCCAAAACTGGACTCACAGGAGGGATTCAAATCATAGAAAGTTAGAGTGTCGGTCCTTTTGTTTTAAGTCGTCATTGTGAATATTGTATTGAATTCGGATGCAATTTCTGTGTTTCATCGACAATAAGAAGATCTAATGAATACTGTAAACCTGAAGTGAAGCATCAGAATCTAAAACTGGACTCACAGTGGAGGTTCAAATCATACAAAGTTAGAGTGTCAGTCCTCTGCTACATAAGTCGGCCTTGTGCCTTTTGAATTTAATTTAGAAACAATTTCTGTGCTTCATCGTCAATACGAAGGTCCAAGGTATACAGTAAACCTGAAGTGAAGCATCGGAATCTAAAACTGGACTCACAGGAGAGGTTCAAATCATAGAAAGTTAGAGTGTCAGTCCTCATGTACTTAAGTCAGCATTGTGCCTTTTGAATATAATTCCGATGGAATTTCTGTGTTTCATCGTCAATACGGAGGTAAAAGGGATACAGTACCCCTGAAGTGAAGATACGGAATCTAAAACTGGACTCACAGGAGAGGTTCAAGTCATAGAAAGTTAGAGTGTCAGTCCTCTTGTACTGAAGTCAGCATTGTGCCTTTTGAATTTAATTCCGATGCAATTTCTGTGATTCATCGTCAATAAGAAGTTCCTAGATATACAGGAAACCTGAAGTGAAGCATCGGAATCCAAAACTGGACTCACAGCAGGGATTCAAATCATAGAAAGTTGGAGTGTCTGTCCTTTTGTACTTAAGTCGTCATTGTGCCTATTGTATTGAAATCGGATGCAATTTCTGTGTTTCATCGACAATAAGAAGGTCCAATGAATACTGTAAAACTGAAGTGAAGCATCGGAATCTAAAACTGGACTCACAGTGTTGGTTCAAAACATACAAAGTTAGAGTGTCAGTCCTCTGCTACATAAGTCGGCATTGTGACTTTTGAATTTAATTTAGGAGCAATTTCTGTGCTTCATCGTCAATAAGAAGGTCCATGAGATACAGTAAACCCGAAGTGAAGAATCGGAATCTAAAACTGGACTCACAGGAGAGGTTCAAATCATAGAAAGTTGGAGTGTCAGTCCTCTTGCACTTAAGTCGGCATTGTGCCTTTTGAATTTACTTTGAATGCAATTTATGTGTTTCATCGTCAATAAGAAGGTCGTAGATATACAGGAAACCTGAAGTGAAGCATCGGAATCTAAAACTGGGCTCACAAGAGAGGTTCAAATCATAGAAAGTGAGAGTGTCAATCCTCTTGTCCTTAAGTCGGCATTGTGACTTTAGTATTAAATTCGGATGCAATTTCTGTGTTTTCTCGTCAATAAGAAGGCCCAAGGGTTACAGTAACTCAGAAGTGAAGCATCGGAATCTAAAACTGGACTCACAGGAGAGGTTCAAATCATTGAAAGTTAGAGTGTCAGTCCTCTTGTACTTAAGTCGGAATTGTGCCTTTTGAATTTTTATTCCGATGCAATTACTGTGTTTCATCGTCAATAAGAATTTCCAAGGTATACAGTAAACCTGTAGTGAAGCATCGGAATCTAAAACTGGACTCACAGGAGAGGTTCAAATCATAGATAGTTAGAGTGTCAGTCGTCTTGTACTTAAGTCGGCATTGTGCCTTTTGAATTTAATTGGGATGCAATTTCTGTGTTTCATTGTCAATAAGAAAGTCCTAGGTATACAGGAAACCTAAAGTGAAGCATCAGAATCTAAAACTGGACTCACAGGAGAGGTTCAAATCATATAAAGCGAGAGTGTCAGTCCTCTTGTACTTAAGTCGGCATTGTGAGTTTTGTATTAAATTCGGATGCAATTTCTGTGTTTCATCATCAATAAGAAGGTACAAGGGATACAGTAAACCTGAAGTGAAGCATCAGAATCTAAAACTGGACTCACCGGAGAGGTTCAAATCATAGAAAGTTAGTGTCAGTCCTCTTGTACTTAAGTCGGCATTGTGCTTTTTCTATTAAATTTGGATGCTATTTCTGTGTTCCATCGTCAGTAAGAAGGTCCAAGATATACAGTAAACCTAAAGTGAGTTATCGGATTCAAAACTGGACTCACAGGAGAGGTTGAATTCATAGAAAGTGAGTGTGTCAGTCCTCTTGTACTTAAGTCGTCATTGTGCCTTTTGCATTAAATTCGGATGCAAGTTCTGTGTTTCATCATCAATAAGAAGGTCCAAGGGATACAGGAAACCCGAAGTGAAGCACCGGAATCTAAAACTGGACTCACAGGAGAGGGTGAATTCATAGAAAGTGAGAGTGTCAGTCCTCTTGTACTTAAGTCGTCATTGTGCCTTTTGTATTAAATTCGGATGCAAGTTCTGTGTTTCATCATCAATAAGAAGGTCCAAGGGATACAGTAAAGCTGAAGTGAAGCATCGGAATCTAAAACTGGGCTCACAGGAGAGGTTCAAATCATAGAAAGTTAGAGTGTCAGTCCTCTTGTACTTAAGTCGGCAATGTGCCTTTTGAATTTAATTCGGATGAAATTTCTGTGTTTCGTCGTTAATAAGAAGGTCCAAGGTATACAGGAAACCTGAAGTGAAGCATCGGAATCTAACACTGGACTCACAGGAGGGGTTCAAATCATAGAAAGTGAGAGCGTCAGTCCTCTTGTACTGATGTCGGCATTGTGCCTTTTGAATTAAATTCGGATGCAATTTCTGTGTTTCATCGTCAATTAGAATTTCCAAGGTATACAGGAAACCGGAAGTGAGGGATCGGAATCTAAAACTGGACTCACAGAAGAGGTTCAAATCATAGAAAGTGAGAGTGACAGTCCTCTTGTACTTAAGTCGGCGTTGTGCCTTTTGTATTAAATTCGGATGCAATTTCTGTGTTTCATCGTCAATAAGAAGGTCCGACGTATATTCGAAACCTGAAGTGAAGCATCGGAATCTAAAACTGGACTCACAGGAGAGGTTCAAATCATAGAAAGTGAGAGTGTCAGTCCTCTTGTACCTAAGTCGGCATTGTGCCTTTTGTATTAAATTCGGATGCAATTTATGTGTTTCACCATCAATAAGAAAGTCCAAGGGATACAGTACACCTAAAGTGAAGCATCGGAATCTAAAACTGGACTCACAGGACAGGTTCGAATCACAGAAAGTAAGAGTGTCAGTGCTCTTGTACTTAAGTCGGCATTGTGCCTTTTGTATTGAATTCGGATGCAATTTCTGTGTTACATCGTAACAGTAATCCCGAAGTGAAGCATCGGATTCTAAAACTGGACTCACAGGAGAGGTTCAAATCATAGAAAGTTAGGGTATCACTCCACTTGTACTTAAGTCGGCATTGTGCCTTTTGAATTTAATTCCGAGGCAAATTCTGTGTTTCATCGTCAATAAGACGGTCCAAGGTATACAGTAAACTTGACGTGAAGCATCGGAGTCTAAAAGTGGACTCACAGGAGAGATTCAAATCATAGAAAGTTAGAGTGTCAGTCCTCATGTACTTAAGTCAGCATTGTGCCTTTTGAATATAATTCCGATGGAATTTCTGTGTTTCATCGTCAACACGAAGGTAAAACGGATACAGTAAACCTGAAGTGAAGCTGCGGAATCTGAAACTGGACTCACAGGAGAGGTTCAAATTATAGAAAGTTAGATTGTCAGTCCTCTTGTACTTAAGTCGGCATTGTGACTTTTGAATTTAATTCCGATGCAATTTCTGTGTTTCATCGTCAATAAGAAGGTCCATGGGATACAGTAAACCCGAAGTGAAGAATCGGAATCTAAAACTGGACTCACAGGAGAGGTTCAAATCATAGAAAGTTAGAGTGTCAGTCCTCTTGTACTTAAGTCGGAATTGTGCCTTTTGAATTATTATTCCGATGTAATTACTGTGTTTCATCGTCAATAAGAAGTTCCAAGGTACACAGTAAACCTGTAGTGAAGCATCGGAATCTAAAACAGGACTCACAGGAGAGTTTCAAATCGTAGATAGTTAGAGTGTCAGTCCTCTTGTACTTAAGTCGGCATTGTGCTTTTTGTATTAAATTCGGATGCAATTTCTGTGTTTCATCATCAATAAGAAGGTCCAAGGGATACAGTAAACCTGAACTGAAGCATCGGAATCTAAAACTGGACTCACAGGAGAGGTTCAAATCATAGAAAATTAGAGCGTCAGTCATCTTGTACTTATGTCGGCATTGTGCCTTTTATATTTCATTCCGATGCAATTTCTGTGCTTCGTCGTCAATAAGGAGGTCCATGATATACAGTAATTCTGAAGTGTAGCATCGGAATCTGAAACTGGACTCAAAGGAGAGGTTCAAATCATAGAAAGTTAGAGTGTCAGTCCTCTTGTACTGAAGTCAGCATTGTGCCTTTTGAATTTAATTCCGATGCAATTTCTGTGTTTCATCGTCAATAAGAAGGTCCTAGATATACAGGAAACCTGAAATGAAGCATCGGAATGCAAAACTGGACTCACAGCAGGGATTCAAATCATAGAAAGTTGGAGTGTCTGTCCTTTTGTACTTAAGTCGTCATTGTGCCTATTGTATTGAAATCGGATGCAATTTCTGTGTTTCATCGACAATAAGAAGGTCCAATGAATACTGTAAACCTGAAGTGAAGCATCGGAATCTAAAACTGGACTCACAGTGGAGGTTCAAATCATACAAAGTTAGAGTGTCAGTCCTCTGCTACATAAGTCGGCATTGTGCCTTTTGAATTTAATTTAGGAGCAATTTCTGTGCTTCATCGTCAATACGAAGGTCCAAGGTATACAGTAAACCTGAAGTGAAGCATCGGAATCTATAACTGGACTCACAGGAGAGGTTCAAATCATAGAAATTTAGAGTGTCAGTCCTCATGTACTTAAGTCAGCATTGTGCCTTTTGAATATAATTCCGAAGGAAATTCTGTGTTTCATCGTCAATACGAAGGTAAAAGGGATACAGTAAACCTGAAGTGAAGCTACGGAATCTAAAACTGGACTCACAGGAGAGGTTCAAATCATAGAAAGTTAGAGTGTCAGTCCTCTTGTACTTAAGTCGGCATTGTGACTTTTGAATTTAATTCCGATGCAATTTCTGTGTTTCATCGTCAATAAGAAGGTCCATGGGATACAGTAAACCCGAAGTGAAGAATCGGAATCTAAAACTGGACTCACAGGAGAGGTTCAAATCATAGAAAGTTGGAGTGTCAGTCCTCTTGCACTTAAGTCGGCATTGTGCCTCTTGAATTTACTTTGAATGCAATTTCTGTGTTTCATCGTCGATAAGAAGGTCCTAGATATACAGGAAACCTGAAGTGAAGCATCGGAATCTAAAACAGGGCTCACAAGAGAGGTTCAAATCATAGAAAGTGAGAGTGTCAATCCTCTTGTCCTTAAGTCGGCATTGTGACTTTTGTATTAAATTCGGATGCAAGTTCTGTGTTTTCTCGTCAATAAGAAGGTCCAAGGGTTACAGTAAACCAGAAGTGAAGCATCGGAATCAAAAACTGGACTCACAGGAGAGGTTCAAATCATAGAAAGTTAGAGTGTCAGTCCGCTTGTACTTAAGTCGGAATTGTGCCTTTTGAATTTTTATTCCGATGCAATTACTGTGTTTCATCGTCAGTAAGAAGTTCCAAGGTATACAGTAAACCTGTGGTGAAGCATCGGAATCTAAAACTGGACTCACAGGAGAGTTTCAAATCATAGATAGTTAGAGTGTCAGTCGTCTTGTACTTAAGTCGGCATTGTGCCTTTTGAATTTAATTCGGATGCAATTTCTGTGTTTCATTGTCAATAAGAAAGTCCTAGGTATACAGGAAACCTGAAGTGAAGCATCAGAATCTAAAACTGGACTCACAGGAGAGGTTCAAATCATATAAAGCGAGAGTGTCAGTCCTCTTGTACTTAAGTCGGCATTGTGAGTTTTGTATTAAATTCGGATGCAATTTCTGTGTTTCATCATCAATAAGAAGGTACAAGGGATACAGTAAACCTGAAGTGAAGCATCAGAATCTAAAACTGGACTCACCGGAGAGGTTCAAATCATAGAAAGTTAGTGTCAGTCCTCTTTTACTTATGTCGGCATTGTGCCTTTTCTATTAAATTTCGATGCTATTTCTGTGTTCCATCGTCAATAAGAAGGTCCAAGATATACAGTAAACCTAAAGTGAGTTATCGGATTCAAAACTGGACTCACAGGAGAGGTTGAATTCATAGAAAGTGAGTGTGTCAGTCCTCTTGTACTTAAGTCGTCATTGTGCCTTTTGTATTAAATTCGGATGCAAGTTCTGTGTTTCATCATCAATAAGAAGGTCCAAGGGATGCAGGAAACCTGAACTGTAGCATCGGAATCTGAAACTGGACTCACAGGAGAGGTTGAATTCATAGAAAGTGAGAGTGTCAGTCCTCTTGTACTTAAGTCGTCATTGTGCCTTTTGTATTAAATTCGGATGCAAGTTCTGTGCTTCATCATCAATAAGAAGGTCCAAGGCATACAGTAAAGCTGAAGTGAAGCATCGGAATCTAAAACTGGGCTCACAGGAGAGGTTCAAATCATAGAAAGTTTGAGTGTCAGTCCTCTTGTACTTAAGTCGGCATTGTGCCTTTTGAATTTAATTCGGATGAAATTTCTGTGTTTCGTCGTCAATAAGCAGGTCCAAGGTATACAGGAAACCTGAAGTGAAGCATCGGAATCTAACACTGGACTCACAGGAGGGGTTCAAATCATAGAAAGTGAGAGTGTCTGTCCTCTCGTACTGATGTCGGCATTGTGCCTTTTGAATTAAATTCGGATGCAATTTCTGTGTTTCATCGTCAATTAGAATTTCCAAGGTATACAGGAAACCGGAGGTGAGGCATCGGAATCTGAAACTGGACTCACAGGAGAGGCTCAAATCATAGAAAGTGAGAGTGACAGTCCTCTTGTACTTAAGTCGGCATTGTGCCTTTTGAATTTAATTCGGATGAAATTTCTGTGTTTCATCGTCAATAAGAAGGTCCTAGATATACAGGAAACCTGAAGTGAAGCATCGCAATCCAAAACTGGACTCACACCAGGGATTCAAATCATAGAAAGTTGGAGTGTCTATCCGTTTGTACTTAAGTCGTCATTGTGCCTATTGTATTGAAATCGGATGCAATTTCTGTGTTTCATCGACAATAAGAAGGTCCAATGAATACTGTAAACCTGAAGTGAAGCATCGGAATCTAAAACTGGACTCACAGTGGAGGTTCAAATCATACAAAGTTAGAGTGTCAGTCCTCTGCTACATAAGTCGGCATTGTGCCTTTTGAATTTAATTCCGAGGCAAATTCTGTGCTTCATCGTCAATAACACGGTCCAAGGTATACAGTAAACTAGAAGTGAAGCATCGGAGTCTAAAGGTGGACTCACAGGAGAGATTCAAATCATAGAAAGTTAGGGAGTCAGTCCTCTTGTACTTATGTCGGCATTGTGCCTTTTGTAATAAATTCGGATGCAATTTCTGTGTTTCATCGTCAATAAGAAGGTCCAAGTCAAACATTAAACCTGAAGTGAAGCATCGCAATCTAAAACTGGACTCACAGGAGAGATTCAAATCATAGAAAGTTAGAGTGTCAGTCCACTGCTACTTAAGTCCTCATTGTGCCTTTTGAATTTAATTCCGAAACAATTTCTGTGCTTCATCGTCAATAAGATGGTCCAAGGTATACAGTGAACCTTAAGTGAAGCATCCGAATCTAAAACTGGACTCACAAGAGAGGTTCAAATCATAGACAGTCAGAGTGTCAGTCCGCTTGTACTTGAGGCGGCATTGTGCCCTTTGAATTTAATTCCGATGCAATTTCTGTGTTTCATCGTCAATGAGAAGGTCCAAGGTATACAGTGAACCTGAAGGGAGGCATCGGAATCCAAAACTGGACTCACAGGAGAGGTTCAAATCATTGAAAGTTAGAGTGTCAGTCCTCTTGTACTTAAGTTGGCATTGTTCCTTTTGATTTTAATTCCGTAGCAATTTCTGTGCTTCATCGTCAATAAGAAGGTCCAAGGTATACAGTAAACCTGCAGTGAAGCATCCGAATCTAAAAATGGACTCACAGGAGAGGTTCAAATCATAGAAAGTTAGAGTGTCAGTCCTCTTGAACTTAAGTCGGCATTGTGGCTTTTGAATTTAATTCCGATGCAATTTCTGTGTTTCATCGTCAATAAGAAGGTCCAAGGGATACAGTAGACCTGAAGTGAAGCATCGTAATCTAAGACTGGACTCACAGGAGAGGTTCAAATCATAGAAAGTGAGAGTGTCAATCCTCTTGTACTTAAGTCGGCATTGTGCCTTTTGTATTAAATTCGGATGCAATTTCTGTGTTTCATCGTCAATGAGAAGGTCCAAGGGATACAGTAAACCTGAAATTAATCATCGGAATCTAAAACTGGACTAACGGGAGAGGTTCAAAACATAGAAAGTTAGAGAGTCAGTCCCCTTGTACTTAAGTCGGCATTGTGCCTTTTCAATTTAATTCGGATGCAATTTCTGTGTTTCATCGTCAATAAAAAGGTCCAAGGTATACAGGAAACCTGAAGTGAAGCATCGGAATCTAAAACTGGACTCACAGGAGAGGTTGAATTCATAGAAAGTGAGAGTGTCAGTCCTCTTGTACTTAAGTCGGCATTGTGAATTTTGTATTAAATTTGGATGCAAGTTCTGTGTTTCATCATCAATAAGAAGGTCCAAGGGATGCAGTGAACCTGAAGTGAAGCATCGGAATCTAAAACTGGGCGCACAGGAGAGGTTCAAATCATAGAAAGTTAGAGTGTCAGTCCTCTTGTACTTATGTCGGCACTGTGCTTTTGAATTTAATTCGGATGAAATTTCTGTGTTTCATCGTCAATAAGATGGTCCAAGGGATACAGTAAACCTGAAGTGGAGCATCGGAATCTAAACCTGGACTCACAGTGGAGGTTCAAATCATAGAAAGTTAGAGAGTGAGTCCCCTTGTACTTAAGTCGGCATTGTGCCTTTTCAATTTAATTCGGATGCAATTTCTGTGTTTCATCGTCAATAAAAGGGTCCAAGGTATACAGGAAACCTGAAGTGAAGCATCGGAATCTAAAACTGGGCTCACAGGAGAGGTTCAAATCATAGAAAGGGAGAGTGTCAGTCCTCTTGTACTTAAGTCGGCATTGTGCCTTTTGTATCATATTCGGATGCAATTTCTGTGTTTCATCGTCAACATGAACGTCCAAGGTATACACGAAACCTGAAGGCAAGCGTCAGAATCTAAAACTGGAGTCACAGGAGAGGTTCAAATCATAGAAAGTGAGAGTCTCAGTCGTCTTCTACCTAAGTCAACATTGTGCTTTTGTATTAAATTCGGATGCAATTTCTGTGTATCATCGTCAATAAGAAAGTCCAAGGGATACAGTAAACCTGAAGTGAATCATCGGAATCTAAACCTGGACTCACAGAAGAGGTTCAAATCATAGAAAGTTAGAGAGTCAGTCCTCTTGTACTTAAGTCGGCATTGTGCTTTTTGAATTTAATTCCATTGCAATTTCTGTGTATCATCGTCAATAAGAAGGTCCAAGGTATACAGTGAACCTGAGGTGAAGCATCGGAATCTAAAACTGGACTCACAGGAGAAGTTCAAATCACAGAAAGTTAGAGTGTCAGTCCCATTGTACTTAAGTCGTCATTTTGCATTTTGTATTAAATTCGGATGCAATTTCGGTGTTTCATCGTCAATAAGAAGGTCCAAGGGATACAGTAAACCTGAAGTGAAGCATCGGAATCTAAAACTGGACTCACAGGAGAGGTTAAAATCAAAGAAATTTAGAGTGTCGGTCCTCTTGTACCTAAGTTGGTATTGTGCCTTTTGAATTTAATTCCGAAGCAATTTGTGTGCCTCTTCGTCAATATGAAGGTCCAAGGTACACAGGAAACCTGAAGTGAAGCATCGGAATCTAAAACTGGACTCACAGGAGAGGTTAAAATCATAGAAAGTGAGAGTGTCAGTCCTCTTTTACTTAAGTCGGCATTGTGCCTTCTGAATTTAATTCCGATGCAATTTCTGTGTTTCATCGTCAATAAGAAGGTGCAAGTGATATAGTAGACCTGAAGTGAAGCATCGGAATCTAAAACTTGACTCACAGGAGATGTTCAAATCATAGAAAGTGAGAGTGTCCGTTCTATTGTACTTAAATCGGCATTGTGCCTTTTGTTTTAAATTCGGATGCAATTCTTGTGTTTCATCGTCAATATGAACGTCCAAGGAATACACGAAACCTGAAGTGATGCATCGGAATGTAAAACTGGACTCACAGGAGAGGATAAAATCATAGAAAGTGAGAGGGTCAGTCCTCTTGTATATAAGTCGGCATTGTGCTTTTGAATTAAATTCGGATGCAATTTCTGTGTATCATCGTCAATAAGAAAGTCCAAGGGATACAGTAAACCTGTAGTGAATCATCGGAAACTGAAACTGGACTCGCAGAAGAGGTTCAAATCATACAAAGTTAGAGAGTCAGTCCTCTTGTACTTAAGTCAGCATTGTGCCTTTTGAATTTAATTCCATTGCAATTTCCGTGTTTCATCGCCACTAGAAGGTCCTAAGTATACAGGAAACCTGAAGTGAAGCATCGGAATCTAAAACTGGACTCACAGGAGAGGTTAAAATCATAGAAAGTGAGAGTGTCAGTCGTCTTTTACTTATGTCGGCATTGTGCCTTTTGAATTTAATTCCGATGCAATTTCTGTGTTTCATCGTCAATAAGAAGGTCCAAGGTATACAGCGGACCTGAAGTGAAGCATCGGAATCTAAAACTGGACTCACAGTGGAGGTTCAAATCATAGAAAGTTAGAGTGTCAGTTCTCTGCTACTTAAACGGCATTGTGCCTTTTGAATGTAATTCTGAAGCAATTTCTGTGTTCCATCGTCAATAAGAAGGTCCAAGGTATACAGTAAACCTAAAGTGAAGCATCCGAATCTAAAACTAGACTCACAGGAGAATTTCAAATTATAGAAAGTGAGAGTGTCAGACCTCTTGTACTTAAGTCGGCATTGTGACTTTTGTATTAAATTCGGATGCAATTTCTGTGTTTCATCGTCAATAAGAAGGTCCAAGGGATACAGTAAACCAGAATTGAAGCATCGGAATCTAAAACTGGACTCACAGGAGAGGTTCAAATCATAGAAAGTTAGAGTGTCAGTTCTCTTGTACTTAAGTCGGAATTGTGCCTTTTGAATTATTATTCCGATGCAATTACTGTGTTTCATCGTCAATAAGAAGTTCCAAGGTATACAGTAAACCTGTAGTGAAGCATCGGAATCTAAAACTGGACTCACAGGAGAGTTTCAAATCATAGATAGTTAGAGTGTCAGTCCTCTTGTACTTAAGTCGGAATTGTGCCTTTTGAATTTTCATTCCGATGCAATTACTGTGTTTCATCGTCAATAAGAAGTTCCAAGGGATACAGTAAACATGAAGTGAAGCATCGAAATCTAAAACTGGACTCACCGGAGAGGTTCAAATCATAGAAAGTTAGAGTGTCAGTCCTCTTGTACTGAAGTCAGCATTGTGCCTTTTGAATTTAATTCCGATGCAATTTCTGTGTTTCATCGTCAATAAGAAGGTCCTAGATTTACAGGTACCCTGAAGTGAAGCATCGGAATCCAAAACTGGACTCACAGGAGGGATTCAAATCATAGAAAGTTCGAGTGTCTGTCCTTTTGTACTTAAGTCGTCATTGTGCCTTTTGTATTGAATTCGGATGCAATTTCTGTGATTCATCGACAATAAGAAGGTCCAATGAATACTGTAAACCTGAAGTGAAGCATCGGAATCTAAAACTGGACTCACAGTGGAGGTTCAAATCATACAAAGTTAGAGTGTCAGTCCTCTGCTACATAAGTCGGCATTGTGCATTTTGAATTTGATTTAGAAGCAATTTCTGTGCTTCATCGTCAATACGAAGGTCCAAGGTATACAGTAAACCTGAAGTGAAGCATCGGAATCTAAAACTGGACTCACAGGAGAGGTTCAAATCATAGAAAGTTAGAGTGTCAGTCCTCATGTACTTAAGTCAGCATTGTGCCTTTTGAACATAATTCCGATGGAATTTCTGTGTTTCATCGTCAATACGAAGGTAAAAGGGATACAGTAAACCTGAAGTGAAGCTACGGAATCTAAAACTGGACTCACAGGAGAGGTTCAAATCATAGAAAGTTAGAGTGTCAGTCCTCTTGTACTTAAGTCGGCATTGTGACTTTTGAATTTAATTCCGATGCAATTTCTGTGTTTCATCAACAATAAGAAGGTCCATGGGATACATTAAACCCGAAGTGAAGAATCGCAATCTAAAACTGGACTCACAGGAGAGGTTCAAATCATAGAAAGTTAGAGTGTCAGTCCTCTTGTACTTAAGTCGGAATTGTGCCTTTTGAATTATTATTCCGATGCAATTACTGTGTTTCATCGTCAATAAGAAGTTCCAAGGTATACAGTAAACCTGTAGTGAAGCATCGGAATCTAAAACTGGACTCACAGGAGAGTTTCAAATCATAGATAGTTAGAGTGTCAGTCCTCTTGTACTTAAGTCGGCATTGTGCCTCTTGTATTAAATTCGGATGCAATTTCTGTGTTTCATCATCAATAAGAAGGTCCAAGGGATACAGTAAACCTGAAGTGAAGCATCGGAATCTAAAACTGGACTCACAGGAGAGGTTCAATTCATAGAAAATTAGAGCGTCAGTCATCTTGTACTTATGTCGGCATTGTGCCTTTTATATTTCATTCCGATGCAATTTCTGTGCTTCGTCGTCAATAAGGAGGTCCATGATATACAGTAAACCTTAAGTGTAGCATCGGAATCTGAAACTGGACTCAAAGGAGAGGTTCAAATCATAGAAAGTTAGAGTGTCAGTCCTCTTGTACTGAAGTCAGCATTGTGCCTTTTGAATTTAATTCCGATGCAATTTCTGTGTTTCATCGTCAATAAGAAGGTCCTAGATATACAGGAAACCTGAAGTGAAGCATCGGAATCCAAAACTGGACTCACAGCAGGGATTCAAATCATAGAAAGTTGGAGTGTCTGTCCTTTTGTACTTAAGTCGTCATTGTGCCTATTGTATTGAATTCGGATGCAATTTCTGTGTTTCATCGACAATGAGAAGGTCCAATGAATACTGTAAACCTGAAGTAAAGCATCGGAATCTAACACTGGACTCACAGTGGAGGTTCAAATCATACAAAGTTAGAGTGTCAGTCCTCTGCTACATAACTCGGCATTGTGCCTTTTGAATTTAATTTAGGAGCAATTTCTGTGCTTCATCGTCAATACGAAGATCCAAGGTATACAGTAAACCTGAAGTGAAGCATTGGAATCTAAAACTGGACTCACAGGAGAGGTTCAAATCATAGAAAGTTAGAGTGTCAGTCCTCATGTACTTAAGTCAGCATTGTGCCTTTTGAATATAATTCCGATGGAATTTCTGTGTTTCATCGTCAATTCGAAGGTAAAAGGGATACAGTAAACCTGAAGTGAAGCTACGGAATCTAAAACTGGACTCACAGGAGAGGTTCAAATTATAGAAAGTTAGAGTGTCAGTCCTCTTGTACTTAAATCGGCATTGTGGCTTTTGAATTTAATTTCGATGCAATTTCTGTGTTTCATCGTCAATAAGAAGGTCCATGGGATACAGTAAACCCGAAGTGAAGAATCGGAATCTAAAACTGGACTCACAGGGGAGGTTCAAATCATAGAAAGTTGGAGTGTCAGTCCTCTTGCACTTAAGTCGGCATTGTGCCTATTGAATTTACTTTGGATGCAATTTCTTTGTTTCATCGTCAATAAGATAGTCCTAGATATACAGGAAACCTGAGTGAAGCATCGGAATCTAAAACTGGGCTCACAAGAGAGGTTCAAATAATAGAAAGTGAGAGTGTCAATCCTCTTGTCCTTAAGTCGGCATTGTGACATTTGTATTAAATTCGGATGCAATTTCTGTGTTTTCTCGTCAATAAGAAGGTCCAAGGGTTACAGTAAACCAGAAGTGAAGAATCGGAATCTAAAACTGGACTCACAGGAGAGGTTCAAATCATAGAAAGTTAGAGTGTCAGTCCTCTTGTACTTAAGTCGGAATTGTGCCTTTTGAATTTTTATTCCGATGCAATTACTGTGTTTCATCGTCAATAAGAAGCTCCAAGGTATACAGTAAACCTAAAGTGAGTTATCGGATTCTAAAACTGGACTCACAGGAGAGGTTGAATTCATAGAAAGTGAGTGTGTCAGTCCTCTTGTACTTAAGTCGTCATTGTGCCTTTTGTATTAAACTCGGATGCAAGTTCTGTGTTTCATCATCAATAAGAAGGTCCAAGGGATACAGGAAACCTGAAGTGAAGCGACGGAATCTAAAACTGGACTCACAGGAGAGGTTGAATTCATAGAAAGTGAGAGTGTCAGTCCTCTTGTACTTAAGTCGTCATTGTGCCTTTTGTATTAAATTCGGATGCAAGTTCTGTGTTTCATCATCAATAAGAAGGTCCAAGGGATACAGTAAAGCTGAAGTGAAGCATCGGAATCTAAAACTGGGCTCACAGGAGAGGTTCAAATCATAGAAAGTTAGAGTGTCAGTCCTCTTGTACTTAAGTCGGCATTGTGCCTTTTGAATTTAATTCGGATGAAATTTCTGTGTTTCGTCGTCAATAAGAAGGTCCAAGGTATACAGGAAACCTGAAGTGAAGCATCGGAATCTAACACTGGACTCACAGGAGGGGTTCAAATCATAGAAAGTGAGAGTGTCAGTCCTCTTGTACTGATGTCGGCATTGTGCCTTTTGTATTAAATTCGGATGCAAGTTCTATGTTTCATCATCAATAAGAAGGTCCAAGGGATACAGTAAAGCTGAAGTGAAGCATCGGAATCTAAAACTGGGCTCACAGGAGAGGTTCAAATCATAGAAAGTTAGAGTGTCAGTCCTCTTGTACTTAAGTCGGCATTGTGCCTTTTGAATTTAATTCGGATGAAATTTCTGTGTTTCGTCGTCAATAAGAAGGTCCAAGGTATACAGGAAACCTGAAGTGAAGCATCGGAATCTAACACTGGACTCACAGGAGGGGTTCAAATCATAGAAAGTGAGAGTGTCAGTCCTCTTGTACTGATGTCGGCATTGTGCCTTTTGAATTAAATTCGGATGCAATTTCTGTGTTTCATCGTCAATTAGAATTTCCAAGGTATACAGGAAACCGGAAGTGAGGCATCGGAATCTAAAACTGGACTCACAGGAGGGGTTCAAATCATAGAAAGTGAGAGTGACAGTCCTCTTGTACTTAAGTCGGCATTGTGCCTTTTGTATTAAATTCGGATGCAATTTCTGTGTTTCATCGTCAATAAGAAGGTCCAAGTCAAACACTAAACCTGAAGTGAAGCATCGCAATCTAAAACTGGACTCACAGGAGAGATTCAAATCATAGAAAGTTAGAGTGTCAGTCCACTGCTACTTAAGTCCTCATTGTGCCTTTTGAATTTAATTCCGAAACAATTTCTGTGCTTCATCATCAATAAGATGGTCCAAGGTATACAGTGAACCTGAAGTGAAGCATCCGAATCTTAAACTGGACTCACAAGAGAGGTTCAAATCATAGACAGTTAGAGTGTCAGTCCGCTTGTACTTGAGTCGGCATTGTGCCTTATGAATTTAATTCCGATGCAATTTCTGTGTTTCATCGTCAATAAGAAGGTCCAAGGTATACAGTGAACCTGAAGGGAGGCATCGGAATCCAAAACTGGACTCACAGGAAAGGTTCAAATCACAGAAAATTAGAGTGTCTGTCCTTTTGTACTTAAGTCGTCATTGTGCCTTTTGCATTAAATTCGGATGCAATATCTGTGTTTCATCGTCAATAAGAAGCTCCAAGGGATACAGTAAACCTGAAGTGAAGCATCGGAATCTAAAACTGGACTCACAGGAGAGGTTCAAATCATTGAAAGTTAGAGTGTCAGTCCTCTTGTACTTAAGTTGGCATTGTTCCTTTTGATTTTAATTCCGTAGCAATTTCTGTGCTTCATCGTCAATAAGAAGGTCCAAGGTATACAGGAAACCTGAAGTGAAGCATCGGAATCTAAAACTGGACTCACAGGAGAGGTTGAATTCATAGAAAGTGAGAGTGTCAGTCCTCTTGTACTTAAGTCGGCATTGTGCCTTTTGTATTAAATTTGGATGCAAGTTCTGTGTTTCATCATCAATAAGAAGGTCCAAGGGATGCAGTGAACCTGAAGTGAAGCATCGGAATCTAAAACTGGGCTCACAGGAGAGGTTCAAATCATAGAAAGTTAGAGTAGTTAGAGTGTCAGTTCTCTGCTACTTAAGTCGGCATTGTGCCTTCTGAATTTAATTCCGAAGCAATTTAAGTGCTTCATCGTCAATAAGAAGATCCAAGGTGTACAGTAAACCTGAAGTGAAGCATCCGAATCTAAAAGCAGACTCACAGGAGAGGTTCAAATCATAGACAGTCAGAGTGTCAGTCCGCTTGTACTTGAGGCGGCATTGTGCCCTTTGAATTTAATTCCGATGCAATTTCTGTGTTTCATCGTCAATATGAAGGTCCAAGGTATACAGTGAACCTGAAGGGAGGCATCGGAATCCAAAACTGGACTCACAGGAGAGGTTCAAATCATTGAAAGTTAGAGTGTCAGTCCTCTTGTACTTAAGTTGGCATTGTTCCTTTTGATTTTAATTCCGTAGCAATTTCTGTGCTTCATCGTCAATAAGAAGGTCCAAGGTATACAGTAAACCTGCAGTGAAGCATCCGAATCTAAAAATGGACTCACAGGAGAGGTTCAAATCATAGAAAGTTAGAGTGTCAGTCCTCTTGTACTTAAGTTGGCATTGTTCCTTTTGATTTTAATTCCGTAGCAATTTCTGTGCTTCATCGTCAATAAGAAGGTCCAAGGTATACAGTAAACCTGCAGTGAAGCATCGTAATCTAAGACTGGACTCACAGGAGAGGTTCAAATCATAGAAAGTGAGAGTGTCAATCCTCTTGTACTTAAGTCGGCATTGTGCCATTTGTATTAAATTTGGATGCAAGTTCTGTGTTTCATCATCAATAAGAAGGTCCAATGGATGCAGTGAACCTGAAGTGAAGCATGGGAATCTAAAACTGGGCTCACAGGAGAGGTTCAAATCATAGAAAGTTAGAGTGTCAGCCCTCTTGTACTTATGTCGGCACTGTGCCTTTTGAATTTAATTCGGATGAAATTTCTGTGTTTCATCGTCAATAAGATGGTCCAAGGGATACAGTAAACCTGAAGTGAAGCATCGGAATCTAAACCTGGACTCACAGTGGAGGTTCAAATCATAGAAAGTTAGAGAGTCAGTCCCCTTGTACTTAAGTCGGCATTGTGCCTTTTCAATTTAATTCGGATGCAATTTCTGTGTTTCATCGTCAATAAAAAGGTCCAAGGTATACAGGAAACCTGAAGTGAAGCATCGGAATCTAAAACTGGGCTCACAGGAGAGGTTCAAATCATAGAAAGGGAGAGTGTCAGTCCTCTTGTACTTAAGTCGGCATTGTGCCTTTTGTATTATATTTGGATGCAATTTCTGTGTTTCATCGTCAACATGAACGTCCAAGGTATACACGAAACCTGAAGGCAAGCATCAGAATCTAAAACTGGAGTCACAGGAGAGGTTCAAATCATAGAAAGTGAGAGTCTCAGTCGTCTTCTACTTAAGTCAACATTGTGCTTTTGTATTAAATTCGGATGCAATTTCTGTGTATCATCGTCAATAAGAAAGTCCAAGGGATACAGTAAACCTGAAGTGAATCATCGGAATCTAAACCTGGACTCACAGAAGAGGTTCAAATCATAGAAAGTTAGAGAGTCAGTCCTCTTGTACTGAAGTCGGCATTGTGCTTTTTGAATTTAATTCCATTGCAATTTCTGTGTTTCATCGTCAATAAGAAGGTCCAAGGTATACAGTAAACCTGAAGTGAAGCATCCGAATCTAAAACTAGACTCACACTAGAGGTTCAAATCATAGAAAGTTAGAGTGTCAGTCCTCTTCTACTTATGTCGGCATTGTGCCTTTTGAATTTAATTATGATGCAATTTCTGTGTTTCATCGTCAATAAGAAGGTCCAAGGTATACAGTGAACCTGAGGTGAAGCATCGGAATCTAAAACTGGACTCACAGGAGAAGTTCAAATCACAGAAAGTTAGAGTGTCAGTTCCATTGTACTTAAGTCGTCATTTTGCATTTTGTATTAAAATCGGATGCAATTTCGGTGTTTCATCGTCAATAAGAAGGTCCAAGGGATACAGTAAACCTGAAGTAAATCATCGGAATCTAAAACTGGACTCACAGGAGAGGTTAAAATCAAAGAAATTTAGAGTGTCGGGCCTCTTGTACCTAAGTTGGTATTGTGCCTTTTGAATTTAATTTCGAAGCAATTTGTGTGCTTCTTCGTCAATATGAAGGTCCAAGGTATACAGGAAACCTAAAGTGAAGCATCGGAATCTAAAACTGGACTCACAGGAGAGGTTAAAATCATAGAAAGTGAGAGTGTCAGTCCTCTTTTACTTAAGTCGGCATTGTGCCTTCTGAATTTAATTCCGATGCAATTTCTTTGTTTCATCGTCAATAAGAAGGTGCAAGTGATATAGTAGACCTGAAGTGAAGCATCTGAATCTAAAACTTGACTCACAGGAGATGTTCAAATCATAGAAAGTGAGAGTGTCCGTTCTCTTGTACTTAAATCGGAATTGTGCCTTTTGTTTTAAATTCCTATGCAATTCTTGTGTTTCATCGTCAATATGAACGTCCAAGGAATACACGAAACCTGAAGTGAAGCATCGGAATTTAAAACTGGACTCACAGGAGAGGATAAAATCATAGAAAGTGAGAGGGTCAGTCCTCTTGTATATAAGTCGGCATTGTGCTTTTGAATTAAATTCGGATGCAATTTCTGTCTATCATCGTCAATAAGAAAGTCCAAGGGATACAGTAAACCTGTAGTGAATCATCGGAAACTAAAACTGGACTCACAGAGGAGGTTCAAATCATAGAAAGTTAGAGAGTCAGTCCTCTTGTACTTAAGTCGGCATTGTGCCTTTTGAATTTAATTCCATTGCAATTTCCGTGTTTCATCGCCACTAGAAGGTCCTAGGTATACAGGAAACCTGAAGTGAAGCATCGGAATCTAAAACTGGACTCACAGGAGAGGTTAAAATCATAGAAAGTGAGAGTGTCAGTCCTCTTTTACTTATGTCGGCATTGTGCCTTTTGAATTTAATTCCGATGCAATTTCTGTGTTTCATCGTCAATAAGAAGGTCCAAGGTATAAAGCGAACCTGAAGTGAAGCATCGGAATCTAAAACTGGACTCACAGTGGAGGTTCAAATCATAGAAAGTTAGAGTGTCAGTTCTCTGCTACTTAAACGGCATTGTGCCTTTTGAATGTAAATCTGAAGCAATTTCTGTGTTTCATCGTCAATAAGAAGGTCCAAGGTATACAGTAAACCTAAAGTGAAGCATCCGAATCTAAAACTAGACTCACAGGAGAGGTTCAAATCATAGAAAGTGAGAGTGTCAGTCCTCTTGTACTTAAGTCGGCATTGTGCCTTTTGTATTAAATTCGGATGCAATTTCTGTGTTTCATCGTCAATATGATGGTCCAAGGTATACAGTGAACCTGAAGTGAAGCATCCGAATCTAAAACTGGACTCGCAAGAGAGGTTCAAATCATAGACAGTCAGAGTGTCAGTCCGCTTGTACTTGAGGCGGCATTGTGCCCTTTGAATTTAATTCCGATGCAATTTCTGTGTTTCATCGTCAATAAGAAGGTCCAAGGTATACAGTGAACCTGAAGGGAGGCATCGGAATCCAAAACTGGACTCACAGGAGAGGTTCAAATCATTGAAAGTTAGAGTGTCAGTCCTCTTGTACTTAAGTTAGCATTGTTCCTTTTGATTTTTATTCCGTAGCAATTTCTGTGCTTCATCGTCAATAAGAAGGTCCAAGGTATACAGTAAACCTGCAGTGAAGCATCCGAATCTAAAAATGGACTCACAGGAGAGGTTCAAATCATAGAAAGTTAGAGTGTCAGTCCTCTTGAACTTAAGTCGGCATTGTGGCTTTTGAATTTAATTCCGATGCAATTTCTGTGTTTCATCGTCAATAAGAAGGTCC
Organism: Schistocerca americana; assembly: GCF_021461395.2. Classification (NCBI taxonomy): domain Eukaryota; kingdom Metazoa; phylum Arthropoda; class Insecta; order Orthoptera; family Acrididae; genus Schistocerca; species Schistocerca americana. Next base: position 4,326,349 of record NW_025725917.1, on the reverse strand, counting down.
AAGGGATACAGTAGACCTGAAGTGAAGCATCGTAATCTAAGACTGGACTCACAGGAGAGGTTCAAATCACAGAAAGTGAGAGTGGCAATCCTCTTGTACTTATGTCGGCATTGTGCCTTTTGTATTAAATTCGGATGCAATTTCTGTGTTTCATCGTCAATGAGAAGGTCCAAGGGATACAGTAAACCTGAAATGAATCATCGGAATCTAAAACTGGACTAACAGGAGAGGTTCAAAACATAGAACGTTAGAGTGTCAGTCCTCTTGAGCTTAAGACGGCATTGTGGCTTTTGAATTTAATTCCGATGCAATTTCTGTGTTTCATCGTCAATAAGAAGGTCCAAGGGATACAGTAGACCTGAAGTGAAGCATCGTAATCTAAGACTGTACTCACAGGAGAGGTTCAAATCATAAAAAGTGAGAGTGTCAATTCTCTTGTACTTAAGTCGGCATTGTGCCTTTTGTATTAAATTTGGATGCAAGTTCTGTGTTTCATCATCAATAAGAAGGTCCAAGGGATGCAGTGAACCTGAAGTGAAGTTTCGGAATCTAAAACTGGGCTCACAGGAGAGGTTCAAATCATAGAAAGTTAGAGTGTCAGTCCTCTTGTACTTATGTCGGCACTGTGCCTTTTGAATTTAATTCGGATGAAATTTCTGTGTTTCATCGTCAATAAGATGGTCCAAGGGATACAGTAAACCTGAAGTGAAGCATCGGAATCTAAACCTGGACTCACAGTGGAGGTTCAAATCATAGAAAGTTAGAGAGTCAGTCCCCTTGTACTTAAGTCGGCATTGTGCCTTTTCAATTTAATTCGGATGCAATTTCTGTGTTTCATCGTCAATAAAAAGGTCCAAGGTATACAGGAAACCTGAAGTGAAGCATCGGAATCTAAAACTGGGCTCACAGGAGAGGTTCAAATCATAGAAAGGGAGAGTGTCAGTCCTCTTGTACTTAAGTCGGCATTGTGCCTTTTGTATTATATTCGGATGCAATTTCTGTCTTTCATCGTCAACATGAACGTCCAAGGTATACACGAAACCTGAAGGCAAGCATCAGAATCTAAAACTGGAGTCACAGGAGAGGTTCAAATCATAGAAAGTGAGAGTCTCAGTCGTCTTCTACTTAAGTCAACATTGTGCTTTTGTATTAAATTCGGATGCAATTTCTGTGTATCATCGTCAATAAGAAAGTCCAAGGGATACAGTAAACCTGAAGTGAATTATCGGAATCTAAACCTGGACTCACAGAAGAGGTTCAAATCATAGAAAGTTAGAGAGTCAGTCCTCTTGTACTTAAGTCGGCATTGTGCTTTTTGAATTTAATTCCATTGCAATTTCTGTGTTTCATCGTCAATAAGAAGGTCCAAGGTATACAGTAAACCTGAAGTGAAGCATCCGAATCTAAAACTAGACTCACACTAGAGGTTCAAATCATAGAAAGTTAGAGTGTCAGTCCTCTTCTACTTATGTCGGCATTGTGCCTTTTGAATTTAATTATGATGCAATTTCTGTGTTTCATCGTCAATAAGAAGGTCCAAGGTATACAGTGAACCTGAGGTGAAGCATCGGAATCTAAAACTGGACTCACAGGAGAAGTTCAAATCACAGAAAGTTAGAGTGTCAGTCCCATTGTACTTAAGTCGTCATTTTGCATTTTGTATTAAATTCGGATGCAATTTCGGTGTTTCATCGTCAATAAGAAGGTCCAAGGGATACAGTAAACCTGAAGTGAATCATCGGAATCTAAAACTGGACTCACAGGAGAGGTTAAAATCAAAGAAATTTAGAGTGTCGGTCCTCTTGTACCTAAGTTGCTATTGTGCCTTTTGAATTTAATTCCGAAGCAATTTGTGTGCTTCTTCGTCAATATGAAGGTCCAAGGTATACAGGAAACCTAAAGTGAAGCATCGGAATCTAAAACTGGACTCACAGGAGAGGTTAAAATCATAGATAGTGAGAGTGTCAGTCCTCTTTTACTTAAGTCGGCATTGTGCCTTCTGAATTTAATTCCGATGCAATTTCTGTGTTTCATCGTCAATAAGAAGGTGCAAGTGATATAGTAGACCTGAAGTGAAGCATCGGAATCTAAAACTTGACTCACAGGAGATGTTCAAATCATAGAAAGTGAGAGTGTCCGTTCTCTTGTACTTAAATCGGCATTGTGCCTTTTGTTTTAAATTCGGATGCAATTCTTGTGTTTCATCGTCAATATGAACGTCCAAGGAATACACGAAACCTGAAGTGAAGCATCGGAATGTAAAACTGGACTCACAGGAGAGGATAAAATCATAGAAAGTGAGAGGGTCAGTCCTCTTGTATATAAGTCGGCATTGTGCTTTTGAATTAAATTCGGATGCAATTTCTGTGTATCATCGTCAATAAGAAAGTCCAAGGGATACAGTAAACCTGTAGTGAATCATCGGAAACTAAAACTGGACTCACAGAAGAGGTTCAAATCATAGAAAGTTAGAGAGTCAGTCCTCTTGTACTTAAGTCGGCATTGTGCCTTTTGAATTTAATTCCATTGCAATTTCCGTGTTTCATCGCCACTAGAAGGTCCTAGGTATACAGGAAACCTGAAGTGAAGCATCGGAATCTAAAACTGGACTCACAGGAGAGGTTAAAATCATAGAAAGTGAGAGTGTCAGTCCTCTTTTACTTATGTCGGCATTGTGCCTTTTGAATTTAATTCCGATGCAATTTCTGTGTTTCATCGTCAATAAGAAGGTCCAAGGTATACAGCGAACCTGAAGTGAAGCATCGGAATCTAAAACTGGACTCACAGTGGAGGTTCAAATCATAGAAAGTTAGAGTGTCAGTTCTCTGCTACTTAAGCGGCATTGTGCCTTTTGAATGTAATTCTGAAGCAATGTCTGTGTTTCATCGTCAATAAGATGGTCCTAGATTTACAGGAACCCTGAAGTGAAGCATCGGAATCCAAAACTGGACTTACAGGAGGGATTCAAATCATAGAAAGTTAGAGTGTCTGTCCTTTTGTACTTAAGTCGTCATTGTGCCTATTGTATTGAATTCGGATGCAATTTCTGTGTTTCATCGACAATAAGAAGGTCCAATGAATACTGTAAACCTGAAGTGAAGCATCGGAATCTAAAACTGGATTGACAGTGGGGGTTCAAATCATACAAAGTTAGAGTGTCAGTCCTCTGCTACATAAGTCGGCATTGTGCCTTTTGAATTTAATTTAGAAGCAATTTCTGTGCTTCATCGTAAATACGAAGGTCCAAGGTACACAGTAAACCTGAAGTGAAGCATCGGAATCTAAAACTGGACTCACAGGAGAGGTTCAAATCATAGAAAGTTAGAGTGTCAGTCCTCATGTACTTAAGTCAGCATTGTGCCTTTTGAATATAATTCCGATGGAATTTCTGTGTTTCATCGTCAATACGAAGGTAAGAGGGATACAGTAAACCTGAAGTGAAGCTACGGAATCTAAAACTGGACTCACAGGAGAGGTTCAAATCATAGAAAGTTAGAGTGTCAGTCCTCTTGTACTTAAGTCGGCATTGTGACTTTTGAATATAATTCCGATGCAATTTCTGTGTTTCATCGTCAATAAGAAGGTCCATGGGATACAGTACACCCGAAGTGAAGAATCGCAATCTAAAACTGAACTCACAGGAGAGGTTCAATTCATTGAAAATTAGAGCGTCAGTCATCTTGTACTTATGTCGGCATTGTGCCTTTTATATTTCATTCCGATGCAATTTCTGTGCTTCGTCGTCAATAAGGAGGTCCATGATATACAGTAAACCTGAAGTGTAGCATCGGAATCTGAAACTGGACTCAAAGGAGAGGTTCAAATCATAGAAAGTTAGAGTGTCAGTCCTCTTGTACTGAAGTCAGCATTGTGCCTTTTGAATTTAATTCCGATGCAATTTCTGTGTTTCATCGTCAATAAGAAGGTCCTAGATATACAGGAAACCTGAAGTGAAGCATCGGAATCCAAAACTGGACTCACAGCAGGGATTCAAATCATAGAAAGTTGGAGTGTCTGTCCTTTTGTACTTAAGTCGTCATTGTGCCTATTGTATTGAATTCGGATGCAATTTCTGTGTTTCATCGACAATGAGAAGGTCCAATGAATACTGTAAACCTGAAGTAAAGCATCGGAATCTAACACAGGACTCACAGTGGAGGTTCAAATCATACAAAGTTAGAGTGTCAGTCCTCTGCTACATAAGTCGGCATTGTGCCTTTTGAATTTAATTTAGGAGCAATTTCTGTGCTTCATCGTCAATACGAAGATCCAAGGTATACAGTAAACCTGAAGTAAAGCATCGGAATCTAAAACTGGACTCACAGGAGAGGTTCAAATCATAGAAAGTTAGAGTGTCAGTCCTCATGTACTTAAGTCAGCATTGTGACTTTTGAATATAATTCCGATGGAATTTCTGTGTTTCATCGTCCATACGAAGGTAAAAGGGATACAGTAAACCTGAAGTGAAGCTACGGAATCTAAAACTGGACTCACAGGAGAGGTTCAAATTATAGAAAGTTAGAGTGTCAGTCCTCTTGTACTTAAGTCGGCATTGTGACTTTTGAATTTAATTCCGAAGCAATTTCTGTGTTTCATCGTCAATAAGAAGGTCCATGGGATACAGTAAACCCGAAGTGAAGAATCGGAATCTAAAACTGGACTCACAGGGGAGGTTCAAATCATAGAAAGTTGGAGTGTCAGTCCTCTTGCACTTAAGTCGGCATTGTGCCTTTTGAATTTACTTTGGATGCAATTTCTTTGTTTCATCGTCAATAAGATAGTCCTAGATATACAGGAAACCTGAAGTGAAGCATCGGAATCTAAAACTGGGCTCACAAGAGAGGTTCAAATAATAGAAAGTGAGAGTGTCAATCCTCTTGTCCTTAAGTCGGCATTGTGACATTTGTATTAAATTCGGATGCAATTTCTGTGTTTTCTCGTCAATAAGAAGGTCCAAGGGTTACAGTAAACCAGAAGTGAAGAATCGGAATCTAAAACTGGACTCACAGGAGAGGTTCAAATCATAGAAAGTTAGAGTGTCAGTCCTCTTGTACTTAAGTCGGTATTGTGCCTTTTGAATTTTTATTCCGATGCAATTACTGTGTTTCATCGTCAATAAGAAGTTTCAAGGTATACAGTAAACCTAAAGTGAGTTATCGGATTCTAAAACTGGACTCACAGGAGAGGTTGAATTCATAGAAAGTGAGTGTGTCAGTCCTCTTGTACTTAAGTCGTCGTTGTGCCTTTTGTATTAAACTCGGATGCAAGTTCTGTGTTTCATCATCAATAAGAAGGTCCAAGGGATACAGGAAACCTGAAGTGAAGCGACGGAATCTAAAACTGGACTCACAGGAGAGGTTGAATTCATAGAAAGTGAGAGTGTCAGTTCTCTTGTACTTAAGTCGTCATTGTGCCTTTTGTATTAAATTCGGATGCAAGTTCTGTGTTTCATCATCAATAAGAAGATCCAAGGGATACAGTAAAGCTGAAGTGAAGCATCGGAATCTAAAACTGGGCTCACAGGAGAGGTTCAAATCATAGAAAGTTAGAGTGTCAGTCCTCTTGTACTTAAGTCGGCATTGTGCCTTTTGTATTAAATTCGGATGCAATTTCTGTGTTTCATCGTCAATAAGAAGGTCCAAGTCAAACACTAAACCTGAAGTGAAGCATCGCAATCTAAAACTGGACTCACAGGAGAGATTCAAATCATAGAAAGTTAGAGTGTCAGTCCACTGCTACTTAAGTCCTCATTGTGCCTTTTGAATTTAATTCCGAAACAATTTCTGTGCTTCATCATCAATAAGATGGTCCATGGTATACAGTGAACCTGAAGTGAAGCATCCGAACCTTAAACTGGACTCACAAGAGAGGTTCAAATCATAGACAGTTAGAGTGTCAGTCCGCTTGTACTTGAGTCGGCATTGTGCCTTTTGAATTTAATTCCGAAGCAATATCTGTGCTTCTTCGTCAATAAGAAGGTCCAAGGATACAGTAAACCTAAAATGAAGCATCCGAATCTAAAACTGGGCTCACAAAAGAGGTACAAATCATAGAAAGTTAGAGAGTCAGTCCTCTAGTACTTAAGTCGGCATTGTGCCTTTTGAACTTAATTCCGATGCAATTTCTGTGTTTCATCGTCAATAATAAGGTCCAAGGTATACAGGAAACCTGAAGTGTATCATCGGAATCTAAAACTGGACTCACAGGAGAGGTTCAAATCATAGAAAGTGAGAGTGTCAGTCCTCTTTTACTTAAGTCGGCATTGTGCCTTTTGAATTTAATTCCGATGCAATTTCTGTGTTTCATCGTCAATAAGAAGGTGCAAGTGATATAGTTGACCTGAAGTGAAGCATCGGAATCTAAAACTTGACTCACAGGAGATGTTCAAATCATAGAAAGTGAGAGTGTCAGTTCTCTTGTACTTAAGTCGGCATTGTGCCTTTTGTATTATATTCGGATACAATTTCTGTGTTTCATCGTCAACATGAACGTCCAAGGTATACACGAAACCTGAAGGCAAGCATCAGAATCTAAAACTGGAGTCACAGGAGAGGTTCAAATCATAGAAAGTGAGAGTCTCAGTCGTCTTCTACTTAAGTCGACATTGTGCTTTTGTATTAAATTCGGATGCAATTTCTGTGTATCATCGTCAATAAGAAAGTCCAAGGGATACAGTAAACCTGAAGTGAATCATCGGAATCTAAACCTGGACTCACAGAAGAGGTTCAAAACATAGAAAGTTAGAGAGTCAGTCCTCTTGTACTTAAGTCGGCATTGTGCTTTTTGAATTTAATTCCATTGCAATTTCTGTGTTTCATCGCCACTAGAAGGTCCTAGGTATACAGGAAACCTGAAGTGAAGCATCGGAATCTAAAACTGGACTCACAGGAGAGGTTAAAATCATAGAAAGTGAGAGTGTCAGTCCTCTTTTACATATGTCGGCACTGTGCCTTTTGAATTTAATTCCGATGCAATTTCTGTGTTTCATCGTCAATAAGAAGGTCCAAGGTATACAGTGAACCTGAAGTGAAGCATCGGAATCTAAAACTGGACTCACAGTGGACGTTCAAATCATAGAAAGTTAGAGTGTCAGTTCTCTGCTACTTAAACGGCATTGTGCCTTTTGAATTTAATTCCGAAGCAATTTCTGTGTTTCATCGTCAATAAGAAGGTCCAAGGTATACAGTAAACCTCAAGTGAAGCATCCGAATCTAAAACTAGACTCACAGGAGAGGTTCAAATCATAGAAAGCTAGAGTGTCAGTCCTCTAGTACGTAAGTCGGCATTGTGCATTTTGAATTTAATTCCGATGCAATTTCTGTGTTTCATCGTCAATAAAAAGGTCCAAGGTGTACAGGAAACCTGAAGTGAAGCATCTGAATCTAAAACTGGACTCACAGGAGAGGTTAAAATCATAGAAAGTGAGAGTGTTAGTCCTCTTTTACTTAAGTCGGCATTGTGCCTTCTGAATGTAATTCCGATGCAATTTCTGTGTTTCATCGTCAATAAGAAGGTGCAAGTGATATAGTAGACCTGAAGTGAAGCATCGGAGTCTAAAACTTGACTCACAGGAGATGTTCAAATCATAGAAAGTGAGAGTGCCCGTTCTCTTGTACTTAAGTCGGCATTGTGCCTTTTGTATTAAATTCGGATGCAATTTCTGTGTTTCATCGTCAATATGAACGTCCAAGGAACACGCGAAACCTGAAGTGAAGCATTCGAATCTATAACTGGACTCACAGTGGAGGTTCAAATCATAGAAAGTTAGAGTGTCAGTTCTCTGCTACTTAAACGGCATTGTGCATTTTGAATGTAATTCTGAAGCAATCTCTGTGTTTCATCGTCAATAAGAAGGTCCAAGGTATACAGTAAACCTGAAGTGAAGCATACGAATCTAAAACTAGACTCACAGGAGAGGTTCAAATCATAGAAAGTTAGAGTGTCAGTCCTCTTCTACTTAAGTCGGCATTGTGCCTTTTGAATTTAATTATGATGCAATTTCTGTGTTTCATCGTCAATAAGAAGGTCCAAGGTATACAGTGAACCTGAGGTGAAGCATCGGAATCAAAAACTGGACTCACAGGAGACGTTCAAATCACAGAAAGTTAGAGTGTCAGTCCCTTTGTACTTAAGTCGTCATTTTGCCTTTTGTATTAAATTCGGATGCAATTTCGGTGTTTCATCGTCAATAAGAAGTTCCAAGGGATACAGTAAACCTGAAGTGAAGCATCGGAATCTAAAACTGGACTCACAGGAGAGGTTAAAATCAAAGCAATTTAGAGTGTCGGTCCTCTTGTACCTAAGTCGGTATTGTGCCTTTTGAAATTAATTCCGAAGCAATTTCTGTGCTTCTTCGTCAATATGAAGGTCGAAGGTGTACAGTAAACCTGAAGTAAAGCATCTGAATCTAAAACTGGGCTCATAAAAGAGGACAAATCACAGAAAGTTAGAGAGTCGGTCCTCTAGTACTTCAGTCGGCATTGTGCCTTTTGAATTTAATTCCGATGCAATTTCTGTGTTTCGTCGTCAATAAGAAGGTCCAAGGTATACAGGAAACCTGAAGTGATGCATCGGAATCTAAAACTGGACTCACAGGAGAGGTTAAAATCATAGAAAGTGAGAGTGTCAGTCCTCTTTTACTTAAGTCGGCATTGTGCCTTTTGAATTTAATTCCGATGCAATTTCTGTGTTTCATCGTCAATAAGAAGGTGCAAGTGATATAGTAGACCTGAAGTGAAGCATCGGAATCTAAAACTTGACTCACAGGAGATGTTCAAATAATAGAAAGTTAGAGAGTCAGACCTCTTGTACTTAAGTCGGTATTGTGCTTATTGAATTTAATTCCATTGCAATTTCTGTGTTTCATCGTCAATATGAACGTCCAAGGAATACACGAAACCTGAAGTGAAGCATCGGAATGTAAAACTGGACTCACAGGGGAGGTTAAAATCATAGAAAGTGAGAGGGTCAGACCTCTTGTACTTAAGTCGGCATTGTGCTTTTGAATTAAATTCGGATGCAATTTCTGTGTATCATCGTCAATAAGAAAGTCCAAGGGATACAGTAAACCGGAAGTGATTCATTGGAATCTAAAACTGGACTCACAGAAGAGGTTCAAATCATAGAAGGTTAGAGAGTCAGTCCTCTTGTACTTAAGTCGGCATTGTGCCTTTTGAATTTAATCCATTGCAATTTTTGTGTTTCATCGCCACTAGAAGGTCCTAGGTATACAGGAAACCTGAAGTGAAGCATCGGAATCTAAAACTGGACTCACAGGAGAGGTTAAAATCATAGAAAGTGAGAGTGTCAGTCCTCTTTTACTTATGTCGGCATTGTGGCTTCAGAATTTAATTCCGATGCAATTTCTGTGTTTCATCGTCAATAAGAAGGTCCAAGGTATACAGTGAACCTGAAGTGAAGCATCGGAATCTAAAACTGGACTCACAGTGGAGGTTCAAATCATAGAAAGTTAGAGTGTCAGGTCTCTGCTACTTAAACGGCATTGTGCCTTTTGAATGTAATTCCGAAGCAATTTCTGTGTTTCATCGTCAATAAGAAGGTCCAAGGTATACAGTAAACCTGAAGTGAAGCATCCAAAACTAAAACTAGACTCACAGGAGAGGTTCAAATCATAGAAACTTAGAGTGTCAGTCCTCTTCTACTTAAGTCGGAATTGTGCCTTTTGAATTTAATTATGATGCAATTTCTGTGTTTCATCGTCAATAAGAAGGTCCAAGGTATACAGTGAACCTGAGGTGAAGCATCGTAATCTAAACTTTGACTCACAGGAGAAGTTCAAATCACAGAAAGTTAGAGTGTCAGTCCCCTTGTACTTAAGTCGTCATTTTGCCTCTTGTATTAAATTCGGATGCAATTTCGGTGTTTCATCGTCAATAAGAAGTTCCAAGGGATACAGTAAACCTGAAGTGAAGCATCGGAATCTAAAACTGGACTCACAGGTGAGGTTAAAATCAAAGAAATTTAGAGTGTCGGTCCTCTTGTACTTAAGTCGGCAATGTGCCTTATGAATTTAATTCCGAAGCAGTTTCTGTGCTTTTTCGTCAATAAGAAGGTCCAAGGTATACAGTAAACCTGAAGTGAAGCATCCGAATCTAAAACTGGGTTCACAGGAGAGGTACAAATCATAGATAGTTAGCGTGTCTGTCCTCTTGTACCTAAGTCGGCATTGTGCCTTTTGTATTAAATTCGGATGCAATTTCTGTGCTTCATCGTCAACAAGAAGGTGCAAGTGATATAGTAGACCTGAAGTGAAGCATAGGAATCTAAAACTTGACTCACAGGAGATGTTCAAATCATAGAAAGTGAGTGTGTCAGTCCTCTTGCACTTAAGTCGGCATTGTGCCTTTTGTATTAAATTCGGCTGCAATTTCTGTGTTTCAACATGAATAAGAATGTCCAAGTGATACTGTAAACCTAAAATGAATCATCGGAATCTAAAACTGGACTAACAGGAGAGGTTCAAATCATAGAAAGCTAGAGAGTCAGTCCTCTTGTACTTAAGTCGGCACTGCGCCTTTTGAATTTAATTCGGTTGCAATTTCCGTGTTTCATCGTCAATAAGAATGTCCACGGTATACAGGAAACCTGAAGTGATGCATCGGAATCTAAAACTGGACTCACAGTGGAGGTTCCAATCATAGAAAGTTAGAGTGTCAGTTCTCTGCTACTGAAGTCGGCATTGTGCATTTTGAATTTAATTCCGAAGCAATTTCTGTGCTTCATCGTCAATAAGAAGGTCCAAGGTGTACAGTAAACCTGAAGTGAAGCATCCGAATCTAAAACTAGACTCACAGGAGAGGCTCATATCGTAGAAAGTTAGAGTGTCAGTCCTCTTGCACTTAAGTCGGCATTGTGCCTTATGAATTTAATTCCGATGCAATTTCTGTGTTTCATCGTCAATAAGAAGGTCCAAGGTATACAGTGAACCTGAGGTGAAGCACCGGAATCTAAAACTGGACTCACAGGAGAGGTTCAAATCACAGAAAGTTAGCGTGTCAGTCCCTTTGTACTTAAGTCGTCATTGTGCGTTTTGTATTACATTCGGATGCAATTTCTGTGTTTCATCGTCAATAAGAAAGTCCAAGGAATACAGTAAACCTGAAGTGAAGCATCCGAATCTAAATCTGGGCCCACAGGAGAGGTACAAATCATAGAAAGTTAGAGAGTCAGTCCTCTAGTACTTAAGTCGGCATTGTGCCTTTTGAATTTAATTCCGATGCTATTTCTGTGTTTCATCGTCAATAAGAAGGTCCAAGGTATACACGAAACCTGAAGTGAAGCATCGGAATCTAAAACTGGACTCACAGGAGAGGTTAATATCATAGAAAGTGAGAGTGTCAGTCCTCTTTTACTTAAGTCGGCATTGTGTCTTTTGAATTTAATTCCGATGCAATTTCTGTGTTTCATCGTCAATAAGAAGGTGCAAGTGATATAGTAGACCTGAAGTGAAGCATCGGAATCTAAAACTTGACTCACAGGAGATGTTCAAATCATAGCAACTGAGAGTGTCAGTCCTCTTGTACTTAAGTCGGCATTGTGCCCTTTGTATTAAATTCGGATGCAATATCTGTGTTTCATCGACAATAAGAACGTCAAAGGTATACACAAAACCTGAAGTCAAGCATCGGAATCTAAAACTGGACTCACATGAGAGGTTCAAATCATAGAATGCGAGAGTCTCAGTCCTTTTGTACTTAAGTCGGCATTGTGCTTTTGTATTAAATTCGGATGCAATTTCTGTGTTTCATCGTCAATATGAAAGTCCAAGGGATACAGTAAACCTGTAGTGAATCATCGGAATCTAAAACTGGACTCACAGAAGAGGTTCAAATCATAGAAAGTTAGAGAGTCAGTCCTTTTGTACTTATGTCGGCATTGTGCCTTTTGAATTTAATTCCGATGCAATTTCTATGTTTCATTGTCAATTAGAAGGTCCTAGGTATACAGGAAACCTGAAGTGAAGCATCGGAATCTAAAACTGGACTCACAGGAGAGGTTAAAATAATAGAAAGTAAAGAGTGTCAGTCCTCTTTTACTTAAGTCGGCATTGTGCCTTCTGAATTTAATTCCGAAGCAATATCTATGCTTCATCGTCAATACGACGGTCCCAAGGTGTACAGTAAACCTGAAGTGAAGCATCCGAATCTAAAACTAGACTCACAGGAGAGGTTCATATCATAGAAAGTTAGTGTGTCAGTTGTCTTGTACTTAAGTCGACATTGTGCCTTATGGATTTAATTCCGATGCAATTTCTGTGTTTCATCGTCAATAAGAAGGTCCAAGGTGTACAGTAAACCTGAAGCGAAGCATCGGAATCTAAAACTGAACTAACAGGAGGGGTTCAAATCATTGAAACTTAGAGTGTCTGTCCTCTTGTACTTAAGTCAGCATTGTGCCTTTTGTATTAAATTCGGATGCAATTTCTGTGCTTCATCGTCAATAAGAAGGTGCAAGTGATATAGTAGACCTGAAGTGAAGCATCGGAATCTAAAACTTGACTCACAGGAGATGTTCAAATCATAGAAAGCGAGAGTGTCAGTCCTCTTGTACTTAAGTCGGCATTGTGCCTTTTGTATTAAATTCTGATGCAATTTCTGTGTTTCATCGTCTATAAGAACGTCCCAAGGTATACACGAAACCTGAAGTCAAGCATCGGAATCTAAAACTGGACTCACAGGATAGGTTCTAATCATAGAAAGTGAGAGTGTCAGTCCTCTTGTACTTAAGTCAACATTGTGCTTTTGTATTAAATTCGGAAGCAATTTCTGTGTTTCATCGTCAATATGAGAGTCCAAGAGATACAGTAAACCTGAAGTGAATCATCGGAATCTAAAACTGGACTCACAGAAGAATTTCAAATCATAGAAAGTTAGAGAGTCAGTCCTCTTGTACTTAAGTCGGCATTGTGCCTTTTGAATTTAATTCCGATGCAATTTCTGTGTTTCATCGTCAATAAGAAGGTCCAAGGTATACAGGAAACCTGACGTGAAGCATCGGAATCTAAAACTGGACTCACAGGAGAGGTTAAAATCATAGAAAGTGAGAGTGTCAGTCCTCTTTTACTTAAGTCGGCATTGTGCCTTTTGTATTAAATTCGGATGCAATTTCAGTGTTTCGTCGTCAATTAGAAGGTCCAACGTATACAGGAAACCTGAAGTGAAGCATCGGAATCTAAAACTGGACTCACAGGAGAGGTTCAAATCATAGAAAGTAAGAGTGTCAGGCCTCTTGTACTTAAGTCGGCATTGTGAATTTTGTATTAAATTCGGTTGCAATTTCTGTGTTTCATCGTCAATATGGAGGTCCAAAGTATACAGTGAATCTGAAGTGTAGCATCGGAATCTAAAACTGGACTCACAGGAGAGGTTAAAATAAACGAAAGTTAGAGTGTTGGTCCTCTTGTACTTAAGTCGGCATTGTGCCTTTTGAATTTAATTCCGAAGCAATTTCTGTGCTTCTTCATCAATAAGAAGGTCCAAGGTGTACAGTAAACCTGAAGTGAAGCATCCGAATCTAAAACTGGGTTCACAGGAGAGGTACAAATCATTGAAAGTTAGAGTGTTAGTCCTCATGTACTTACGTCGGCATTGTGCCTTTTGAATTTAATTCCGATGCAATTTCTGTGTTTCATCGTCAATAAGAAGGTCCAAGGTATACAGTGAACCTGAAGTGTAGCATCGGAATCTAAAACTGAAGTCACAGGAGAGGTTCAATTCAAAGAAAGTTAGAGTGTCTGTCCCTCTTGTACTTAAGTCAGCACTGTGCCTTTTGTATTAAATTTGGATGCAATTTCTGTGCTTCATCGTCAATAAGAAGGTGCAAGTGATATAGAAGACCTGAGGTGAAGAATCATATTCTAAAACTTGTCTCACAGGAGATGTTCAAATCATAGAAAGTGAGAGTGTCAGTCCTCTTGTACTTAAGTCGGCATTGTGCCTTTTGTATTAAATTCGGATGCAATTTCTGTGTTTCATCATCAATAAGAATGTCCAAGGAATACTGTAAACCTGATATGAATCATCGGAATCTAAAACTGGACTAACAGGAGAGGTTCAAATCATAGAAAGTTAGAGAGTCAGTCCTCTTGTACTTAAGTCGGCATTGTGCCTTTTGAATTTAATTCGGATGCAATTTCCGTGTTTCATCGTCAATAAGAAGGTCCAAGGGAAACAGTAAACCTGACGTGAAGCATCGGAATCTAAAACTGGACTCACAGTGGAGGTTCAAATCAAAGAAAGTTAGAGTGCCAGTTCTCTGCTACTTAAGTCGGCATTGTGCCTTTGGAATTTAATTCCGAAGAAATTTCTGTGCTTCATCGTCAATACGAAGGTCCAAGGTGTGCAGTAAACCTGAAGCGAAGCATCGGAATCTAAAACTGAACTCACAGGAGAGGTTCAAATCATAGAAAGTTAGAGTGTCAGTCCTTTTGTACTTAAGTCAGCACTGTGCCTTTTGTATTAAATTCGGATGCAATTTCTGTGCTTCATCGTCAACAATAAGGTGCAAGTGATATAGGAGACCTGAAGTGAAGAATCGGAATCTAAAACTGGACTCACAGGAGAGGTTGAATGCATAGAAAGTGAGAGTGTCAGTCCTCTTGTATTTAAGTTGGCATTGTGCCTTTTGTATTCAATTCGGATGCAAGTTCTGTGTTTCATCATCAATAAGAAGGTCCAAGGGATACAGTGAACCTGAAGTGAAGCATCGGAATCTAAAACTGGGCTCACAGGAGAGGTTCAAATCATTGAAAGTTAGAGTGTCAGTCCTCTTGTACTTAAGTCGGCATTGTGCCTTTTTAATTTAATTCCCAAGCAATTTCTGTGCTTCATCGTCAATAAGAAGGTCCAAGGTGTACAGTAAACCTGAAGTGAAGCATCGGAATCTAAAACTGGACTCACAGAAGAGGTTAAAATCATAGAAATTGAGAGTGTCAGTCCTCTTTTACTTAAGTCGGCATTGTGCCTTTTGAATTTAATTCCGATGCAATTTCTGTGTTTAATCGAGAATACGAATGTGCAAGTGATATAGTAGACCTGAAGTGAAGCATCGGAATCTAAAACTTGACTCACAGGAGATGTTCAAATCATAGGAAGTGAGAGCGTCAGTCCTCTTGTACTAAGTCGGCATTGTGCCTTTTGTATTAAATTCGGATGCAATTTCTGTGTTTCATCGTCTATAAGAACAGCCAAGGTATACACGAAACCTGAAGTCAAGCATCGGAAACTAAAACTGGAATCACAGGAGAGGTTCAAATCATAGAAAGTGAGAGTGTCAGTCCTCTTGTACTTAAGTCGGCATTGTGCTTTTGTATTAAATTCGGATGCAATTACTGTGTTTCATCGTCAATATGAAAGTCCAAGGGATACATTAAACCTGAAGTGAATCATCGGAATCTAAAACTGGACTCACAGGAGAGGTTAATATCATTGAAAGTGAGAGTGTCAGTCCTCTTTCACTTATGTCGGCATTGTGCCTTTTGAATTTAATTCCGATGCAATTTCTGTGTTTTATCGTCAATAAGAAGGTCCAGGGTATACAGTGAACCTGAAGTGAAGCATCGGAATCTAAAACTAGATTCGCAGGAGAGATTCAAATCATAGTAAGTTTGAGTGTCAGTCCTCTTGTACTTAAGTCTGCATTGTGCCTTCTGAATTTAATTCCGATGCAATTTCTGTGTCTAATCGTCAATAAGAAGGTCCAAGGTATACAGTGAACCTGAAGTGAAGCATCGGAATCTAAATCTGGACTCACAGGAGAGTTTCAAATCACAGTATGTTAGAGTGTCAGTCCCTTTCTACTTAAGTCGTCATTTTGCCTTTTGTATTAAATTCGGATGCAATTTCTGTGTTTTATCGTCAATTAGAAGTTCCAAGGGATACAGTAAACCTGAAGTGAAGCATCGGAATCTAAAACTGCACTCACAGGAGAGGTTAAAATCAAAGAAATTTAGAGAGTCGGTCCTCTTGTACTTAAGTCGGCATTGTGCCTTTTCTATTAAATTCGGATGCAATTTCTGTGCTTCATCGTCAAAAAGAAGGTGCAAGTGATATAGTAGACCTGAAGTGAAGCATCGGAATCTAAAACTTGACTCACAGGAGATGTTCAAATCATAGAGAGTGAGAGTGTCAGTCCTCTTGTACTTAAGTCGGCAATGTGCCTTTTGTATTAAATTCGGATGCAATTTTTGTGTTTCATCGTCTATAAGAACGTCCAAGGTATACACGAAACCTGAAGTCAAGCATCGGAATCTAAAACTGGACTCACAGGAGAGGTTCAAATCATAGAAAGTGAGAGTGTCAGTCCTCTTGTACTTAAGTCCGCATTGTGCTTTTGCATTAAATTCGGAAGCAATTTCTGTGTTTCATCGTCAATAAGAAAGTCCAAGAGATACAGTAAACCTGAAGTGAATCATCGGAATCTAAAACTGGACTCACAGAAGAGGTTCTAATCATAGAAAGTTAGAGAGTCAGTCCTCTTGTACTTAAGTCGGCATTGTGCCTTTTGAATTTAATTCCGATGCAATTTCTGTGTTTCATCGTCAATAAGAAGGTCCAAGGTATACAGGAAACCTGAAGTTAAGCATCGGAATCTAAAACTGGACTCACAGGAGAGGTTAAAATCATAGAAAGTGAGAGTGTCAGTCCTCATTTACTTAAGTCGGCATTGTGCCTTTTGTATTAAATTCGGATGCAATATCTTTGGTTCGTCGTCAATTAGAAGGTCAAACGTATACAGGAAACCTGAAGTGAAGCATCGGAATCTAAAACTGGACTCACAGGAGAGGTTCAAATCATAGAAAGTGAGAGTGTCAGGCCTCTTGTACTTATGTCGGCATTGTGACTTTTGTATTAAATTCGGTTGCAATTTCTGTGTTTCATCGTCAATAATAAGGTCCAAAGTATACAGTGAATCTGAAGTGAAGCATCGGAAACTAAAACTGGACTCACAGGAGAGGTTAAAATCAAAGAATGTTAGAGTCTTGGTCCTCTTGTACTTAAGTCGGCATTGTGCCTTTTGAATTTAATTCCGAAGCAAATTCTGTACTTCTTCGTCAATAAGAAGGGCCAAGGTGTACAGTAAACCTGAAGTGAAGCATCCGAATCTAAAACTGGGTTCACAGGAGAGGTACAAATAATAGAAAGTTTGAGTGTTAGTCCTCTTGTACTTATGTCGCCATTGTGCCTTTTGAATTTAATTCCGATGCAATTTCTGTGTTTCATCGTCGATAAGAAGTTCCAAGGTATACAGTGAACCTGAAGTGTTGCATTGGAATCTAAAACTGGACTCACAGGAGAGGTTCAAATCATAGAAATTTGGAGAGTCAGTCCTCTTGTACTTAAGTCGGCATTGTGCCTTTTGAATTTAATTCGCATGCAATTTCTGTGTTTCATCGTCAATAAGAAGGTCCAAGGGATACAGTAAACCTGAAGTGAAGCATCGGAATCTAAAACTGGATTCACAGGAGATGTTCAAATCATAGAAAGTGAGAGTGTCAGTCCTCTTGTACTTAAGTCGGCATTGTGCCTTTTGTATTAAATTCGGATGCAATTTCTGTGTTTCATCATCAATAAGAATGTCCAAGGGATACTGTAAACCTGATATGAATCATCGGAATCTAAAACTGGACTAACAGGAGAGGTTCAAATCATAGAAAGTTAGACAGTCAGTCCTCTTGTACTTAAGTCGGCATTGTGCCTTTTGAATTTAATTCGGATGCAAATTCCGTGTTTCATCGTCAATAAGAAGGTCCAAGGTATACAGGAAACCTGAAGTGAAGCATCGGAATCTAAAACTGGACTCACAGGAGAGGTTGAATTCATAGAAAGTGAGAGTGTCAGTCCTCTTGTGCCTTTTGTATTCAATGCGGATGCAAGTTCTGTGTTTCATCATCAATAAGAAGGTCCAAGGGATACAGTGAACCTGAATTGAAGCATCGGAATCTAAAACTGGGCTCACATTAGAGGTTAAAATCACTGAAAGTTAGAGTGTCAGTCCTCTTGTACTTAAGTCGGCATTGTGCCTTTTGAATTTAATTCGGATGAAATTTCTGTGTTTCATCGTCAATAAGAACGTCCAAGGGAAACAGTAAAGCTGAAGTGAAGCATCGGAATCTAAAACTGGACTCACAGTGGAGGTTCAAATCATAGAAAGTTAGAGTGTCGGTTCTCTGCTACTTAAGTCGGCATTGTGCCTTTTGAATTTAATTCCCAAGCAATTTCTGTGCTTCATCGTCAATAAGAAGGTCCAAGGTGTACAGTAAACTTGAAGTGAAGCATCCGAATCTGAAACTAGACTCACAGGAGAGGTTAAAATCATAGAAAGTTAGAGTGTCAGTTCTCTTGTACTTAAGTAAGCATTGTGCCTTTTGAATTTAATTCCGATGCAATTTCTGTGTTTCATCGTCAATAAGAAGGTCCAAGGTATACACTGAACCTGAAGTGAAGCATCGGAATCTAAAACTGGACTCACGGGAGAGGCTCAAATCACAGAAAGTTAGCGTGTCAGTCCCTTTGTACTTAAGTCGTCATTGTGCCTTTTGTATTAAATTCGCATGTAATTTCTGTGTTTCATCGTCAATAAGAAAGTACAAGGAATACAGTAAACCTGAAGTGAAGCATCCGAATCTAAAACTGGGTTCACAGGAGAGGTACAAATCATAGAAAGTTAGAGAGTCAGTCCTCTAGTACTTAAGTCGGCATTGTGCCTTTTGAATTTAATTCCGATGCAATTTCTGTGTTTCATCGTCAATAAGTAGGTCCAAGGTATACAGTGAACCTGAAGTGAAGCATCGGAATCTAAAACTGGACACACAGGACAGGTTCAAATCACAGTAAGTTAGAGTGTCAGTCCCTTTCTACTTAAGTCGTCATTTTGCCTTTTGTATTAAATTCGGATGCAATTTCTGTGTTTCATCGTCAATAAGAAGTTCCAAGGGATAGAGTAACCCTGAAGTGAAGCATCGGAATCTAAAACTGGACTCACAGGAGAGGTTTAAGTCACAGAAAGTTAGAGTGTCAGTCCTCTTGTACTTAAGTCGGCATTGTGCCTTTTGAATTACATTAGGATGCAATTTCTGTGTTTCATCGTCAATAAGAAGGTCCAAAGAATACAGTAGACCTGAAGTGAAGCATCGGAATCTAAAACTGGACTCACAGGAGAGGTTCAAATCATTGAATGTGAGAGTGTCAGTCCTCTTGTACTTAGCTCGCCATTGTGCCTTTTGTATAAAATTCGAATGCAATTTCTGTGTTTCATCGTCAATAGGAAGATCCAAGGTATACAGTGAACCTGAAGTGAAGCATCGGAATCTAAAACTGGACTCACTGCAGAGGTTTAAGTCACAGAAAGTTAGAGTGTCAGTCCTCTTGTACTTAAGTCGGCATTGTGCCTTTTGAATTTAATTCCGATGCAATTTCTGTGTTTCATCGTCATTAAGAAGGTCCAAGGTATACAGTAAACCTGAAGTGAAGCATTCGAATCTAAAACTGGGCTCACAGGAGAGGTACAAATCATAGAAAGTTAGAGTGTCAGTCCTCTTGTACTTAAGTCGGCATTGTGCCTTTTGAATTTCATTCCGATGCAATTTCTGTGATTCATCGTCATTAAGAAGGTGCAAGGTATACAGTGAACCTGAAGTGAAGCATGGGAATCTAAAACTGGACTCACAGGAGAGGTTCAAATCATAGAAAGTTAGAGTGTCTGCCCTCTTGTATTTACGTCAACAATGTGCCTTTTGTATTAAATTCGGATGCAATTTCTGTGCTTCATCGTCAATAAGAAAGTGCAAGTGATACAGTAGACCTGAAGTGAAGCGTTGGAATCTAAAACTTGACTCACAAGAGTTGTTCAAATCATAGAAAGTGAAAGTGTCAGTCCTCTTGTACTTAAATCAGCATTGTCAATTTTGTATTAAACTCGGATGCAATTCCTGTGTGTCATCGTCAATAAGAACGTAAAAGGTATACACGAAACCTGAAGTCAAGAATCGGAATCTAAAACTGGACTCACAGGAGAGCTTCAAATCATAGAAAGTGAGAGTGTCAGTCCTCTTGTACTTAAGTCGGCCTTGTGCCTTTTGTATTAATTTCGGATGCAATTTCTGTGTTTCATCGACAATAAGAAAGTCCAAGGTATCCTGTAAACCTGAAGTGAATCATCGGAATCTAAAACTGGACTCACAGAAGAGAATCAAATCATAGAAAGTAAGAGAGTCAGTCCTCTTGTACTTATGTCGGCATTGTGCCTTTTCAATTTAATTCCGAAGCAATATCTGTGCTTCTTCGTCAATAAGAAGGTCCAGGGTATACACTAATCCTGAAGTGAAGCATTCGAATCTAAAACTGGGCTCACAGGAGAGGTACAAATCATAGAAAGTTAGAGTGTCAGTCCTCTTGTACTTAAGTCGGCATTGTGCCATTTGAATTTAATTCCGATGCAATTTCTGTGTTTCATCGTCATGAAGAAGGTCCAAGGTATACAGTGAACCTGAAGTGAAGCATCGGAATCTAAAACTGGACTCACAGGAGAGGTTCAAATCATAGAAAGTTAGAGTGTCTGCCCTCTTGTACTTAAGTCAGCATTGTGCCTTTTGTATTAAATTCGGATGCAATTTCTGTGCTTCATCGTCAATAAGAAGGTGCAAGTGATACAGTAGACCTGAAGTGAAGCATCGAAATCTAAAACTTGACTCACAGGAGTTGTTCAAATCATAGAAAGTGAGAGTGTCAGTCCTCTTGTACTTAAGTCAGCATTGTGCCTTTTGTATTAAACTCGGATGCAATTTCTGTGGTTCATCGTCAATAAGAACGTCCAAGGTATACACGAAACCTGAAGTCAAGCATCGGAATCTAAAACTGGACTCACAGGAGAGGTTCAAATCATAGAAAGTGAGAGTGTCAGTCCTCTTGTACTTAAGTCGGCCTTGTGCGTTTTGTATTAAATTCGGATGCAATTTCTGTGTTTCATCGACAATAAGAAAGTCCAACGGATACAGTAAACCTGAAGTGAATCATCGGAATCTAAAACTGGACTCACAGAAGAGGTTCAAACGATAGAAAGTTAGAGAGTCAGTCCTCTTGTACTTAAGTCGGCATTGTGCCTTTTGTATTAAATTCGGATACAATTTCTGTGTTTCATCGTCATTACGAAGGTCCAAGGGATACAGTAAACCTGAAGTGAAGCATCGGAATCTATAACTAGACTCACAGGAGAGGTTCAAATCATAGAAAGTGAGAGTGTCAGTCCACTTTTCCATAAGTCGGCATTGTGCCATTTGTATTAAATTCGGATGCAATTTCTGTGTTTCATCGTAAATAAGAAGGTCCAAGGTATACAGGAAACCTGAAGTGAAGCATCGGAATCTAAAACTGGACTCACAGGAGAGGTTCAAATCATAGAAAGTGAGAGTGTCAGTCCTCTTTTCCATAAGTCGGCATTGTGCCTTTCGTATTAATTTCGGATGCAATTTCTGTGTTTCATAGTCAATAAGAAGGTCCAACGGATACAGTAGACCTGAAGTGAAGCATCGGAATCTAAAAATGGACTCATAGGAGAGGTTCAAATCATAGAAAGTGAGAGTGTCAGTCCTCTTGTACTTAAGTCGGCATTGTGCCTTTTGTATTAAATTCGGATACAATTTCTGTGTTTCATCGTCATTAAGAAGGTCCAAGGGATACAGTAAACCTGAAGTGAAGCATTGGAATCTAAAACTGGACTCACAGGAGAGGTTCATATCATAGAAAGGGAGAGCGTCAGTCGTCTTGTACTTAAGTCGGCATTGTGCCTTTTGTATTAAATTCGGATGCAATTTCTGTGTTTCATCGTCAATAAGAAGGTCCAAGGTAAACAGTAAACCTGAAGTGAAGCATCGGAATCTAAAACTGGACTCACAGGGGAGGTTCAATTCATAGAAAGTGAAAGTGTCAGTCCTCTTGTACTTAAGTCGGCATTGTGCATTTTGTATTAAATTCGGATGCAATTGCTGTGTTTCAACGTCAATAAGAATGTCCAAGGTATACAGGAAAGCAGAAATGAAGCATCGGAATCTAAAACTGGGCTCACAGAAGAGGTTCAAATCATAGAAAGTGAGAGTGTCTATCCTTTCGTACTTAAGTCGGCCTTATGCCTTTTGTATTGAATTCGGATGCGATTTCTGTGTTTCGTCGTCAATAAGAGGGTCCAAGGGATACAGTAAACCTGAAGTGAAGCATCGGAAACAAAAACTGGACTCACAGGAGAGGTTCAAATCATAGAAAGGTAGAGTGTCAGTCCTCTTGTACTTAAGTCGGCATTGTGCCCTTTGAATTAAATTCCGATGCAATTTCTGAGCTTCATCGTCAAAAAGAAGGTCCAACGGATACAGTAAACCTGAAGTGAAAAATCGGAAACAAAAACTGGACTCACAGGAGAGGTTCAAATCATAGAATGTGAGATTGTCAGTCCTCTTGTACTTAAGTTGGCATTATGCCTTTTGTACTACATTCGGATGCAAATTCTGTGGTTCATCGTCAATAAGAAGGTGCAAGTGATACGGTAGACCTGAAGTGAAGCATCGGAATCTGAAACTTGCCTCACAGGAGTTGTTCAAATCATAGAAATTGAGAGTGTCAGTCCTCTTGCACTTAAGTCAGCATTGTGCCATTTTATTAAACTCAGATGCAATTTCTGTGTCTCATCGTCAATAAGAACGTCCAAGGTATACACGAAACCTGAAGTCAAGCATCGGAATCTAAAACTGGACTCACAGGAGAGGTTCAAATCATAGAAAGTGAGAATGTCAGTCCTCTTGTACTTAAGTCGGCCTTGTGCCTTTTGTATTAAATTCGGATGCAATTTCTGTGTTTCATCGACAACAGGAAAGTCCAAGGGATACAGTAAACCTGAAGTGAATCATCGGAATCTAAAACTGGACTCACAGGAGAGGTTCAAATCATAGAAAGTGAGAGTGTCAGTCCTGTAGTACTTAAGTCAGCATTGTGCCTTTTGTATTAAACTCGGATGCAATATCTGTGTTTCATCGACAATAAGAAAGTCCAACGGATACAGTAAACCTGAAGTGAATCATCGGAATCTAAAACTGGACTCACAGAAGAGGTTCAAATCATAGAAAGTTAGAGAGTCAGTCCTCTTGTACTTTTGTCGGCATTGTGCCTTTTGAATTTAATTCGGACACAATTTCTGTGTTTCATCGTCAATAAGAAGGTGCAAGTCATACAGGAAACCTGAAGTGAAGCATCGGAATCTAAAACTGGACTCACGGGAGAGGTTCAAATCATAGAAAGTGAGAGTGTCAGTCCTCTTTTCCTTAAGTCGGCATTGTGCCTTTTGTATTAAATTCGGATGCAATTTCTGTGTTTCATCGTCAATAAGAAGGTCCAAGGTATACAGGAAACCTGAAGTGAAGCATCGGAATCTAAAACTTGACTCACAGGAGTTGTTCAAATCATAGAAATTGAGAGTGTCGGTCCTCTTGTACTTAAGTCAGCATTGTGTCTTTTTATTAAACTCGGATGCAATTTCTGTGTTTCGTCGTCAATAAGAAGTGCCAAGGTATACAGTAAACCTGAAGTGAAGCATCGGAATCTAAAACTGGACTCACAGGGGAGGTTCAATTCATAGAAAGTGAAAGTGTCAGTCCTCTAGTACTTATGTCGGCATTGTGCCTTTTGTATTAAATTCGGATGCAATTGCTGTGTTTCATCGACAATAAGAATGTCCAAGGTATACAGGAAAGCAGAAGTGAAGCATCGGAATCTAAAACTGGGCTCACAGAAGAGGTTCAAATCAAAGAAAGTGAGAGTGTCTATCCTTTCGTACTAAAGTCGGCATTATGCCTTTTGTATTAAATTCGGATGCGATTTCTGTGTTTCATCGTCAATAAGAGGGTCCAAGGTATACAGTAAACCTGAAGTGAAGCATCGGAAACTAAAACTGGACTCACAGGAGAGGTTCAAATCATAGAAAGATAGAGTGTCAGTCCTCTTGTACTTAAGTCGGCATTGTGCCTTTTGAATTTAATTCCGATGCAATTTCTGAGCTTCATCGTAAAAAAGAAGGTCCAACGGATACAGTAAACCTGAAGTGAAAAATCGGAAACTAAAACGGACTCACAGGAGAGGTTCAAATCATAGAAAGTGAGATTGTCAGTACTCTTGTACTTAAGTCGGCATTATGCCTTTTGTACTACATTCGGATGCAATTTCTGTGGTTCATCGTCAATAAGAAGGTGCAAGTTATACGGTAGACCTTAAGTGAAGTATCGGAATCTAAAACTTGACTCACAGGAGTTGTTCAAATCATAGAAATTGAGAGTGTCAGTCCTCTTGTACTTAAGTCAGCATTGTGCAATTTTGTTAAACTCGGATGCATTTTCTGTGTCTCATCGTCTATAAGAACGTCCAAGGTATACACGAAACCTGAAGTCAAGCATCGGAATCTAAAACTGGACTCACAGGAGAGGTTCAAATCATAGAAAGTGAGAGTGTCAGTCCTCTTGTACTTAAGTCGGCCTTGTGCCTTTTGTATTAAATTCGGATGCAATTTCTGTGTTTCATCAACAACAAGGAAGTCCAAGGGATACAGTAATCCCGAAGTGAATCATCGGAATCTAAAACTGGACTCACAGGAGAGGTTCAAATCATAGAAAGTGAGAGTGTCAGTCCTGTTGTACTTAAGTCAGCATTGTGCCTTTTGTATTAAACTCGGATGCAATTTCTGTGTTTCATCGTCAATAAGAACGTCCAAGGTATACACGAAACCTGAAGTCAAGCATCGGAATCTAAAACTGCACTCACAGGAGAGGTTCAAATCATAGAAAGTGAGAGTGCCAGTCCTCTTGTACTTAAGTCGGCCTTGTGCCTTTTGTATTAAATTCGGATGCAATTTCTGTGTTTCATCGACAATAAGAAAGTCCAACGGATACAGTAAACCTGAAGTGAATCATCGGAATCTAAAACTGGACTCATAGAAGAGGTTCAAATCATAGAAAGTTAGAGTGTCAGTCCTCTTGGACTTATGTCGGCATTCTGCCTTTTGAATTTAATTCGGATACAATTTCTGTGTTTCATCGTCAATAAGAAGGTGGAAGGTATACAGGAAACCCGAAGTGAAGCATCGTAATCTAAAAGTGGACTCACAGGAGAGGTTCAAATCGTAAAAAGTGAGAGTGTCAGTCCTCTTTTCCTTAAGTCGGCATTGTGCCTTTTGTATTAAATTCGGATGCAATTTCTGTGTTTCATCGACAATAAGAAAGTCCAACGGATACAGTAAACCTGAAGTGAATCATCGGAATCTAAAACTGGACTCACAGAAGAGGTTCAAATCATAGAAAGTTAGAGTGTCAGTCCTCTTGGACTTATGTCGGCATTGTGCCTTTTGAATTTAATTCGGATACAATTTCTGTGTTTCATCGTCAATAAGAAGGTGCAAGGTATACAGGAAACCCGAAGTGAAGCATCGTAATCTAAAAGTGGACTCACAGGAGAGGTTCAAATCATAAAAAGTGAGAGTGTCAGTCCTCTTTTCCTTAAGTCGGCATTGTGCCTTTTGTATTAAATTCGGATGCAATTTCTGTGTTTCATCGTCAATAAGAAGGTCCAAGGTATACAGGAAACCTGAAGTGAAGCACCGGAATCTAAAACTGGACTCACTGGAGAGATTCAAATCATAGAAAGTGAGAGTGTCAGTCCTCTTGTACTTAAGTCGGCATTGTGCCTTTTGTATTAAATTCGGATGCAATTTCTGTGTTTCATCGTCAATAAGAAGGTCCAAGGTATGCAGTAAACCTGAAGTGAAGCATCGGAATCTAAAACTGGACTCACAGGGGAGGTTCAATTCATAGAAAGTGAAAGTGTCAGTCCTCTTGTACTTAAGTCGGCATTGTGCCTTTTGTCTTAAATTCGGATGCAATTGCTGTGTTTCATCGTCAATAAGAAGGTCCAAGGTATACAGGAAACCTGAAGTGAAGCATCGGAATCTAAAACTAAACTCACTGGAGAGGTTCAAATCATAGAAAAAGAGAGTGTCAGTCCTCTTGTACTTAAGTCGGCATTGTGCCTTTTGTCTTAAAATCGGATGCAATTGCTGTGTTTCATCGTCAATAAGAAGGTCCAAGGTATACAGGAAACCTGAAGTGAAGCATCGGAATCTAAAACTGGACTCACTGGAGAGGTTCAAATCATAGAAAGTGAGAGTGTCAGTCCTCTTGTACTTAAGTCGGCATTGTGCCTTTTGTATTACATTCGGATGCAATTTCCGTGTTTCATCGTCAATAAGATGGCCCAAGGTATACAGTAAACCTGAAGTGTAGCATCGGAATCTAAAACTGGACTCACAGGGGAGGTTCAATTCATACAAAGTGAGAGTGTCAGTCCTCTTGTACTTATGTCGGCATTGTGCCTTTTGAAATTAATTCGGATGCAATTTCGTGTTTTCATCGTCAATAAGAAGGTCCAATGTATACAGGAAACCTGAAGTGAAGCATCGGAATCTAAAACTGGACTCACAGGAGAGTTTCAATCATAGAAAGTGAGAGTGTCAGTCCTCTTTTCCATAAGTCGGCATTGTGCCTCTTGTATTAAATTCGGATGCAATTTCTGTGTTTCATCGTCAATAAGAAGTTCCATGGGATACAGTAAACCTGAAGTGAAGCATCGGATTCTAAAACTGGACTCACAGGAGAGGTTCAAATTATAGAAAGTGAGAGTGTCAGCCCTCTTGTACTTAAGTCGGCATTGTGCCATTCGTATTAAATTCGGATGCAATTTCTGTGTTTCATCGTCAATAAGAAGGTCCAAGGTATACAGCAAATCTGAAGAGAAGCATCGGAATCTAAAACTGGACTCACAGGTGAGGTTCAATTCTTAGAAAGTGAAAGTGTCAGTCCACTTGTACTTAAGTCGGCATTGTGCCTTTTGTATTAAATTCGGATGCGATTTCTGTGTTTCATCGTCAATAAGAGGGTCCAAGGGATACAGTAAACCTGTAGTGAAGCATCGGAAAATAAAACCTGACTCACAGGAGAGCTTCAAATCATAGAAAGGTAGAGTGTCAGTCCTATTGTACTTAAGAAGGCATTGTGCCTTTTGAATTTAATTCCGATGCAATTTCTGAGCATCATCGTCAAAAAGAAGGTCCAACGGATACAGTAAACCTGAAGTGAAAATTCGGAAACTAAAACTTGACTCACAGGAGAGGTTCAGATCATAGAATGTGAGATAGTCAGTCCTCTTGTACTTAAGTCGGCATTATGCCTTTTGTATTACATTCAGATGCAATTTCGGTGGTTCATAGTCAATAAGAAGGTGCAAGTGATACAGTAGACCTGAAGTGAAGCATCGGAATCTAAAACTTGACTCACAGGAGTTGTTCAAATCATAGAAATTGAGAGTGTCAGTCCTCTTGTACTTAAGTCAGCAGTGTGCCTTTTAATTAAACTCGGATGCAATTTCTCTGTCTCACCGTCAATAAGAACGTCCAAGGTATACACGAAACCTGAAGTCAAGCATCGGAATCTAAAACTGGACTCACAGGAGAGGTTCAAATCATAGAAAGTGAGAGTGTCAGTCCTCTTGTACGTAAGTCAGCATTGTGCCGTTTGTATTAAATTCGGATGCAATTTCTGTGTTTCATCGTCAATAAGAAGGACCAAGGTATACAGTAAACCTGAAGTGAAGCATCGGAATCTAAAACTGGACTCACAGGGGAGGTTCAATTCATAGAAAGTGAAAGTGTCTCTCCTCTTGTACTTAAGTCGGCATTGTGCCTTTTGTATTAAATTCGGATGCAATTGCTGTGTTTCATCGTCAATAAGAAAGTCCAAGGGATACAGTAAACCTGAGGTGAAGCATCGGAATCTAAAACAGGACTCACAGGGGAGGTTCAATTTATAGACAGTGAAAGTGTCAGTCCTCTTGTACTTAAGTCGGCGTTGTGCCTTTTGTATTAAATTCGGATGCAATTTCTGTGTTTTATCGTAAATAAGAAGGTCCAAAGTATACACGAAACCAGAAGTCAAACATCGGAAACTAAAACTAGACTCACAGGAGAGGTTCAAATCATTGAAATGAGAGTGTCAGTCCTCTTGAACTTAAGTCGGCATTGTGCCTTTTGTATTAAATTCGGATGCAATTTCAGAGTTTCATCGTCAATAAGAAGGTCCAAGTCATACAGCAGACCTGAAGTGAAGCATCAGAATCTAGAACTGGACTCACAGGAGAGGTTCAAATCATAGAACGTGAGAGTGTCAGTCCTCTTGACTTAAGTCGCCATTGTGCCTTTTGTATTAAATTTGGATACAATTTCTGTGATTCATCGTCAATAAGAAGGTCCAAGGGATACAGTAAACCTGAAGTGAAGCTTCGGAATCTAAAACTGGACTCACAGGAGAGGTTCAAATCAGAGAAAGTGAGAGTGTCAGTCCTCTTGTACTTAAGTCGGCATTGTGCCTTTTGTATTAAATTCGGATGCAATTTCTGTGTTTCGTCGTCAATAAGATGGTCCAAGGTATACAGTAAACCTGAAGTGAAGCATCGGAATCTAAAACTGGACTCACAGGGGAGGTTCAATTCATAGAAAGTGAGAGTGTCAGTCCTCTTGTATTTAAGTCGGCATTGTGCCTATTGTATTAAATTCGGATGCAATTGCTGTGTTTCATCGTCAATAAGAAAGTCGAAGGGATACAGTAAACCTGAAGTGAATCATCGGAATCTAAAACTGGACTCACAGAAGAGGTTCAAATCATAGAAAGTTAGAGAGTCAGTCCTCTTGTACTTATGTCGGCATTGTGCCTTTTGAATTTAATTCGGATGCAATTTCTTGTTTTCATCGTCAATAAGAAGGTCCAATGTATACAGGAAACCTGAAGTGAAGCATCGGAATCTAAAACTGGACTCACAGGAGAGGTTCAAATCATAGAAAGTGAGAGTGTCAGTCCTCCTCTCCATAAGTCGGCATTGTGCCTTTTGTATTAAATTCGGATGCAATTTCTGTGTTTCATCGTCAATAAGAAGGTCCAAGGGATACAGTAGACCTGAAGTGAAGCATCGGAATCTAAAACTGGACTCATAGGAGAGGTTCAAATCATAGAAAGTGAGAGTGTCATTCCTCTTGTACTTAAGTCGGCATTGTGAATTTTGTATTAAATTCACATATAATTTCTGTGTTTCATCGTCAATAAGAAGGTCCAAGGGATACAGTAAACCTGAAGTGAAGCATCGCTATCTAAAACTGGACTCACAGGAGAGGTTCAAATCATAGAAAGTGAGAGTGTCAGTCCTCTTGCACTTAAGTCGGCATTGTGCCTTTTGTATTAATTTCGGATGCAATTTCTGTGTTTCAACGACAATAAGAAGGTCCAAGGTATACAGTAAACCTGAAGTGAAGCATCGGAATCTAAAACTGGACTCACAGGGGAGTTCAATTCATAGACAGTGAAAGTGTCAGTCCTCTTGTACTTAAGTCCGCATTGTGCCTTTTGTATTAAATTCGGATGCAATTGCTGTGTTTCATCGACAATAAGAAGGTCCAAGGTATACAGAAAACCAGAAGTGAAGCATCAGAAACTAAAACTGGGCTCACAGGAGAGGTTCAATTCATAGAAAGTGAGAGTGTCTATCCTCTCGTACTTAAGTCGGCATTATGCCTTTTGGATTAGATTCGGATGCGATATCTGTGTTTCATCGTCAATAAGAGGGTCCAAGGGATACAGTTAACCTGAAGTGAAGCATCGGAATCTAAAACTGGACTCACAGGAGAGGTTCAAATCATAGAAAGTGAAAGTGTCAGTCATCTTGTACTTAAGCCGGCATTGTGCCTTTTGAATTTAATTCCGATGCAATTTCTGAGCTTCATCGTCTAAAAGAAGTTCCAAAGGATACAGTAAACCTCAAGTAAAAAATCGGAATCTAAAACTGGACTCACAGGAGAGGATCAAATCATAGAAAGTGAGAGTGTCAGTCCTCTTGTACTTAAGTAGGCATTATGCCTTTTGTATTAAATTCGGATGCAATATCTGTGTTTCATCGTCATTAAGAAGGTCCAAGGTATACAGTAAAGCTGAAGTGAAGCATCGGAATCTAAAACTGGACTCCCAGGGGAGGTTCAATTCATAGAATGTGAAAGTGTCAGTCCTCTTGTACTTACGTCGGCATTGTGCCTTTTGTATTAAATTCGGATGTAATTGCTGTGTTTCATCGTCAATAAGAAGGTCCATGGTATACAGGAAACCAGAAATGAAGCATCGGAATCTAAAACTGGGCTCACAGGAGAGGTTCAAATCATAGAAAGTGAGAGTGTCAGTCCTCTTGTACTTAAGTCGGCGTTGTGCCTTTTGTATTAAAGTCGGATGCAATTTCTGTGTTTCATCGTCAATGAAAAGGTCCGAAGTATACACGAAACCTGAAGTCAAGCATCGGAAACTAAAACTAGACTCACAGGAGAGGTTCAAATCATTGAAATGAGAGTGTCAGTCCTCTTGA
This sequence comes from Schistocerca americana, assembly GCF_021461395.2. NCBI lineage: Eukaryota > Metazoa > Arthropoda > Insecta > Orthoptera > Acrididae > Schistocerca > Schistocerca americana. Next base: position 4,295,855 of record NW_025725917.1, on the reverse strand, counting down.
ACTTAAGTCGGCATTGTGCCTTTTGCATTAAATTCGGATGCAATTTCTGTGTTTCATCGTCAATAAGAAGGTCCAAGGGATACAGTAGACCTGAAGTGAAGCATCAGAATTTAAAACTGGACTCACAGGAGAGGTTCAAATCATAGGAAGTGAGAGTGTCAGTCCTGTTGTACTTAAGTTGGCATTGTGCCTTTTGTATTAAATTCGGATGCAATTTCTGTGTTTCATCGTCAATAAGAACGTCCATGGTGTACAGGAAACCTGAAGTCAAGCATCGGAATCTAAAACTGGGTTCACAGGAGAGGTTCAAATCATAGAAAGTGAGAGTGTCAGTCCTCTTGTACTTAAGTCGGCATTGTGCCTTTTGTATTAAATTCGAATGCAATTTCTGTGTTTCATCGTGAATAAGAAAGTCCAAGGGATACAGTAAACCTGAAGTGAATCATCGGAATCTAAAACTGGACTCACAGAAAAGGTTCAAATCATAGAAAGTTAGAGAGTCAGTCCTCTTGTACTTATGTCGGCATTGTGCCTTTTGAATTTATTTCGGATGCAATTTTCCTGTTTCATCGCCAATAAGAAGGTCCAAGGTATACAGTAAACCTGAAGTGAGGCATAGGAATCTAAAACTGGACTCACAGGAGAGGTTCAAATCATAGAAAGTGAGAGTGTCAGTCCTTTTGTACTTCAGTCGGCATTGTTAATTTTGTATTAAATTGAGATACAATTTCTGTGTTTCATCGTCAATAAGAAGGTCCAAGGTATACAGTAAACCTGAAGTGAAGCATCGGAATCTAAAACTGGACTCACAGGAGAGGTTCAAATCATAGAAAGGTAGAGTGTCAGTCCTATTGTACTTAAGTCGGCATTGTGCCTTTTGAATTTAATTCCGATGCAATTTCTGTGTTTCATCGTCAATAAGAACGTCCAAGGTATACACGAAACCTGAAATCAAGCATCGGAATCTGAAACTGGACTCACAGGAGGTGTTCAAATCATGGAAAGTGAGAGTGTTAGTCCTGTTGTACTTAATTTGGCATTGTGCCTTCTGTATTAAATTCGGATGCAATTTCTGTGTTTCATCGTCAATAAGAACGTCCATGGTATACACGTAACCTGAAGTCAAGCATCGGAATCTAAAACTGGACTCACAGGAGTGGTTCAAATCATAGAAAGTGAGAGTGTCAGTCCTCTTGTACTTAAGACGGCATTGTGCCACTTGTATTAAATTCGGATGCAATTTCTGTGTTTCATCGTCAATAAGAAAGTCCAAGGGATACAGTAAACCTGAAGTGAATCATCGGAATCTAAAACTGGACTCACAGAAGAGGTTGAAATCATAGAAAGTTAGAGAGTCAGCCCTCTTGTACTTATGTCGGCATTGTGCCTTTCGAATTTAATTCGGATGCAATTTCTGTGTTTCATCGTCAATAAGAAGGTCCAAGGTATACAGTAAACCTGAAGTGAGGCATCGGAATCTAAAACTCGACTCACAGGAGAGGTTCAAATCATAGAAAGTGAGAGTGTCAGTCCTCTTGTACTTAAGTCGGCATTGTGAATTTTGTATTAAATTCGGATACAATTTCTGTGTTTCATCGTCAATAAGAAGGTCCAAGGGATACAGTAATCCCGAAGTGAAGCATCGGAATCTAAAACTGGACTCACAGGAGAGGTTCAAATCATAGAACGTGAGAGTGTCAGTCCTGTTGTACTTAAGTCGGCATTGTGCCTTTTGTATTAAATACGGATGCAATTTCTGTGTTTCATCGTCAATAAGAAGGTCCAAGGTATACAGTAAACCTGAAGTGAAGCATAGGAATCTAAAACTGGACTCACAGGGGAGGTTCATTTCATAGAAAGTGAAAGTGTCAGTCCTCTTGTACTTAAGTCGGCATTGTGCCTTTTGTATACATTCGGTGCAATTGCTGTGTTTCATCGTCAATAAGAAGGTCCAAGGTATACACGAAACCAGAAGTGAAGCATCGGAATCTGAAACTGGGCTCACAGGAGAGGTTCAAATCATAGAAACTGAGAGTGTCTATCCTCTCGTACTTATGTCGGCATTATGCCTTTTGTATTAATTTCGGGTGCGATTTCTGTGTTTCATCGTCAAAATGAGGGTCCAAGGGATACAGTAAACCAGAAGTGAAGCATCGGAATCTAAAACTGGACTCACAGGAGAGGTTCAAATCATAAAAAGTGTGAGTGTCACTCCTCTTGTACTTAAGTCGGCATTGTGCCTTTTGTGTTAAATTCGGATACAATTTCTGTGTTTCATCGTCAATAAGAAGGTCCAAGGGATACGGTAAACCTGAATTGAAGCATCGGAATCTAAAACTGGACTCACAGGAGAGGTTCAAATCATAGAAAGTGAGAGTGTCAGTCCTCTTGTACTTAAGTCGGCATTGTGCCCTTTGTATTAAATTCGAATGCAATGTCTGTGTTTCATCGTCAATAAGGAGGTCCAAGGTATACAGTAAACCTGAAGTGAAGCATCGGAATCTAAAGCTGGACTCACAGGGGAGGTTCAATTCATAGAAAGTGAGAGTGTCGGTCCTCTTTTCCTTAAGTCGGCATTGTGCCTTTTGTATTAAATTCGGATGCAATATCTGTGTTTCATCGTCAATAAGAAAGTCCAAGGTATACAGGAAACCTGCAGTGAAGCATCGGAATCAAAAACTGGACTCACAGGAGAGGTTCAAATCATAGAAAGTGAGAGTGTCAGTCCTCTTGTACTTAAGTCGGCGTTGTGCCATTTGTATTAAATTCGGATGCAATTTCTGTGTTTCATCGTCAATAAGAAGGTCCAAAGTATACACGAAACCTGAAGTCAAGCATCGGAAACTAAAACTGGACTCACAGGAGAGGTTCAAATCATTGAAAGTGAGAGTGTCAGTCCTCTTGAACTTCAGTCGGCATTGTGCCTTTTGTATTAAATTCGGAAGCAATTTCTGTGTTTCATCGTCAATAAGAAGGTCCAAGGGATACAGTAAACCTGAAGTGAAGCATCGGAATCTAAAACTGGACTCACAGGAGAGGTTCAAATCATAGAAAGTGAGACTGTCAGTCCTCTTGTACTTAAGTCGGCATTGTGCCTTTTCTATTAAATTCGGATGCAATTTCTGTGTTTCATCGTCAATAAGGTGGTCCAAGGTATACAGTAAACCTGAAGTGAAGCATCGGAATCTAAACCTGGACTCACAGGGGAGGTTCAATTCATAGAAAGTGAAAGTGTCAGTCCTCTTGTACTTAAGTCGGCATTGTGCCTTTTGTATTAAATTCGGTTGCAATTGCTGTGTTTCATCGTCAATAAGAAAGTCCAAGGGGTACAGTAAACCTGAAGTGAATCATCGGAATCTAAAACTGGACTCACAGAAGAAGTTCAAATCATAGAAAGTTAGAGAGTCAGTCCTCTTGTATTTAAGTCGGCATTGTGAATTTTGTATTAAATTTGGATACAATTTCTGAGTTTCATCGTCAATAAGAAGGCCCAAGGGATACAGTAAACCTGAAGTGAAGCATCGGAATCTAAAACTGGACTCACAGGAGAGGTTCAAATCATAGAAAGTGAGAGTGTCAGTCCTCTTGTACCTAAGTCGGCCTTGTGCCTTTTGTATTAAATACGGATGCAATTTCTGTGTTTCATCGTCAATTAGAAGGTCCAAGGTATACAGTAAACCTCAAGTGAAGCATAGGAATCTAAAACTGGACTCACAGGGGAGGTTCAATTCATAGAAAGTGAAAGTGTCAGTCCTCTAGTACTTAAGTCGGCATTGTGCCTTTTGTATAAATTGGTATGCAATTGCTGTGTTTCATCGTCAATAAGAAGGTCCAAGGTATACAGGAAACCAGAAGTGAAGCATCGGAATCTGCAACTGGGCTCACAGGAGAGGTTCAAATCATAGAAAGTGAGAGTGTCTATCCTCTCGTACTTATGTCGGCATTATGCCTTTTGTATTAAATTCGGATGCGATTTCTGTGTTTCATCGTCAATATGAGGGTCCAAGGGATACAGTAAACCTGAAGTGAAGCATCGGAATCTAAAACTGGACTCACAGGAGAGGTTCAAATCATAAAAAGTGTGAGTATCACTCCTCTTGTACTTAAGTCGGCATTGTGCCTTTTGTGTTAAATTCGGATACAATTTCTGTGTTTCATCGTCAATAAGAAGGTCCAAGGGATACGGTAAACCTGAATTGAAGCATCGGAATCTAAAACTGGACTCACAGGAGAGGTTCAAATCATAGAAAGTGAGAGTGTCAGTCCTCTTATACTTAAGTCGGCATTGTGCCCTTTGTATTAAATTCGAATGCAATTTCTGTGTTTCATCGTCAATAAGGAGGTCAAAAGTATACAGTAAACCTGAAGTGAAGCATCCGAATCTAAAGCTGGACTCACAGGGGAGGTTCAATTCATGGAAAGTGAGAGTGTCAGTCCTCTTTTCCTTAAGTCGGCATTGTGCCTTTTGTATTAAATTCGGATGCAATTTCTGTGTTTCATCGTCAAGAAGAAAGTCCAAGGTATACAGGAAACCTGCAGTGAAGCATCGGAATCTAAAACTGGACTCACAGGAGAGGTTCAAATCATAGAAAGTGAGAGTGTCAGTCCTCTTGTACTTAAGTCGGCGTTGTGCCTTTTGTATTAAATTCGGATGCAATTTCTGTGTTTCATCGTCAATAAGAAGGTCCAAAGAATACACGAAACCTGAAGTCAAGCATCAGAAACTAAAACTGGACTCACAGGAGAGGTTCAAATCATTGAAAGTGAGAGTGTAAGTCCTCTTGAACTTCAGTCGGCATTGTGCCTTTTGTATTAAATTCGGATGCAATTTCTGTGTTTCATCGTCAATAAGAAGGTCCAAGGGATACAGTAAACCTGATGTGAAGCATCGGAATCTAAAACTGGACTCACAGGAGAGGTTCAAATCATAGAAAGTGAGAGTGTCAGTCCTCTTGTACTTAAGTAGGCGTTGTGCCTTTTGTATTAAATTCGGATGCAATTTCTGTGTTTCATCGTCAATAAGATGGTCTAAGGTATACAGTAAACCTGAAGTGAAGCATCAGAATCTAAAACTGGACTCACAGGGGAGGTTCAATTCATAGGAAGTGAAAGTGTCAGTCCTCTTGTACTTAAGTCGGCATTGTGCCTTTTGTATTAAATTCGGTTGCAATTGCTGTGTTTCATCGTCAATAAGAAAGTCCAAGGGGTACAGTAAACCTGAAGTGAATCATCGGAATCTAATACTGGACTCACAGAAGAGGCTCAAATCATAGAAAGTTAGAGAGTCAGTCCTCTTGTACTTATGTCGGCATTGTGCCTTTTGAATTTAATTCGGATGCAATTTCTGTGTTTCATCGTCAATAAGAAGGTCCAACGTATACAGTAAACCTGAAGTGAAAAATCGGAAACTAAAACTGGACTCACAGTAGAGGTTCAAATCATAGAAAGTGAGAGTGTCAGTCCTCTTTTCCATAAGTCGGCATTGTGCCTTTTGTATTAAATTCGGATGCAATTTCTGTGTTTCATCGTCAATAATTAGGTCCAAGGGATACAGTAGACCTGAAGTGAAGCATCGGAATCTAAAGCTGGACTCATAGGAGAGGTTCAAATCATTGAAAGTGAGAGTGTCAGTCCTCTTGTACTAGTTCGGCATTGTCCTTTTTGTATTAAATTCGGATACAATTTCTGTGTTTCATCGTCAATAAGAAGGTCCAAGGGATACAGTAAACCCGAAGTGAAGCATCGGAATCTAAAACTGGACTCACAGGAGAGGTTCAAATCATAGAAAGTGAGAGTGTCAGTCCTCTTGTACTTAAGTCGGCATTGTGCCTTTTGTATTAAATTCGGATGCAATTTCTGTGTTTCATCGTCAATAAGAAGGTCCAAGGTATACAGTAAACCTGAATTGAAGCATCGGAATCTAAAACTGGACTCACAGGGGAGGTTCAATTCATGGAAAGTGAAAGTGTCAGTCCTCTTGTACTTAAGTCGGCATTGTGCCTTTTGTATTAAATTCGGATGCAATTGCTGTGTTTCATTGTCAATAAGAATGTCCAAGGTATACAGGAAACCGGAAGTGAAGCATCGGAATCTAAAACTGGGCTCACAGGAGAGGTTCAAATCATAGAAAGTGAGAGTGTCTATCCCCTCGTACTTAAGTCAGCATTGTGCCTTTTGTATTAAATTCGGATGCAATTTCTGTGTTTCATCGTCAATAAGAACGTCCAAGGTATACACGAAACCTGAAGTCAAGCATCGGAATCTAAAATTGCACTCACAGGAGAGGTTCAAATAATAGAAAGTGAGAGTGTCAGTCCTCTTGTTCTTAAGTCGGACTTGTGCCTTTTGTATTAAATTCGGATGCAATTTATGTGTTTCATCGACAATAAGGAAGTCCAACGGATACATTAAACCAGAAGTGAATCATCGGAATCTAAAACTGGACTCACAGAAGAGGTTCAAATCGTAGAAAGTTGTAGAATCAGTCCTCTTGTACTTATGTCGGCATTGTGCCTTTTGAATTTAATTCGGATACAATTTCTGTGTTTCATCGTCAATAAGAAGGTGCAAGGAATACAGGAAAACTGAAGTGAAGCATCGGAATCTAAAACTGGACTCACAGGAGAGGTTCAAATCATAGAAAGTGAGAGTGTCAGTCCTCTTTTCCTTAAGTCGGCGTTGTGCCTTTTGTATTAAATTCGGATGCAATTGCTGTGTTTCATCGTCAATAAGAAAGTCCAATGTATACAGGAAACCTGAAGTGAAGCATCGGAATCTAAAACTGGACTCACAGGAGAGGTTCAAATCATAGAAAGTGAGAGTGTCAGTCCTCTTTTCCATAAGTCGACATTGTGCCTTTTGTATTAAATTCGGATGCAATTTCTGTGTTTCATCGTCAATAAGAAGGTCCAAGGGATACAGTAGACCTGAAGTGAAGCATCGGAATCTAAAACTGGACTCATAGGAGAGGTTCAAATCATAGAAAGTGAGAGTGTCAGTCCTCTTGTACTTAAGTCGGCATTGTGCCTTTTGTATTAAATTCGGATACAATTTCTGTGTTTCATCGTCAATAAGAAGGTCCAAGGTATACAGTAAAACTGAAGTGAAGCATCGGAATCTAAAGTTGGACTCACAGGAGATTTTCAAATCATTGAAAGTGAGAGCGTCATTCCTCTTGTACTTAAGTCGGCATTGTGCGTTTTGTATTAAATTCGAATGCAATTTCTGTGTTTCATCGTCAATAAGAAGGTCCAAGGTATACAGTAAACCTGAAGTGAAGCATTGGAATCTAAAACTGGACTCACAGAGGAGGTTCAATTCATAGAAATAGAAAGTGTCAGTCCTCTTGTACTTAAGTCGGCATTGTGCCTTTTCTATTAAATTCGGTTGCAATTGCTGTGTTTCATCGTCAATAAGAGTGTCCAAGGTATACAGGAAACCAGAAGTGAAGCATCGGAATCTAAAACTGGGCTCACAGGAGAGGTTCAAATCATAGAAAGTTAGAGTGTCTATCCTTTAGTACTTACGTCGGCATTATGCCTTTGGTATTAAATTCGGATGCGATTTCGGTGTTTCATCGTCAGGAAGAGGGTCCAAGGGATACAGTAAACCTGAAGTGAAGCATCGGAAACTAAAACTGGACTCACAGGAGAGGTTCAAATCATAGAAAGATAGAGTGTCAGTCCTCTTGTACTTAAGTCTGCATTCTGCCTTTTGAATTTAATTCCGATGCAATTTCTGAGCTTCATCGTCAATAAGAAGGTCCAAGGGATACAGTAAACCTAAAGTGAAAAATCGGAAACTAGAACTGGACCCACAGGAGAGGTTCAAATCATAGAAAGTGAGATTGTCAGTCCTCTTGTACTTAAGTCTTCATTATGCCTTTTGTATTACATTCGGATGCAATTTCTGTGGTTCATCGTCAATAAGAAGGTGCACGTGATACAGTAGACCTGAAGTGAAGCATCGGAATCTAAAACTTGACTCACAGGAGTTGTTCAAATCATAGAAATTGAGAGTGTCAGTCCTCTTGTACTTAAGTCAGCATTGTGCCTTTTTATTAAACTGGGATGCAATTTCCGTGTCCCATCGTCAATAAGAACGTCCAAGGTATACACGAAACCTGAAGTCAAGCATCGGAATCTAAAACTGGACTCACAGGAGAGGTTCAAATCATAGAAAGTGAGAGTGTCAGTCCTCTTGTACTTAAGTCGGCCTTGTGCCTTTTGTACTAAATTCGGATGCAATTTCTGTGTTTCATCGACAATAAGAAAGTCCAAGGGATACAGTTAACCTGAAGTGAATCATCGGAATCTAAAACTGGACTCACAGGAGAGGTTCAAATCATAGAAAGTGAGAGTGTCAGTCCTCTTGTACTTAAGTCAGCATTGTGCCTTTTGTATCAAATTCGGATGCAATTTCTGTGTTTCATCGTCAATAAGAACGTCCAAGGTATACACGAAACCTGAAGTCAAGCATCGGAATCTAAAACTGCACTCACAGGAGAGGTTCAAATCATAGAAAATGAGAGTGTCAGTCCTCTTGTACTTAAGTCGGCCTTGTGCCTTTTGTATTAAACTCGGATGCAATTTCTGTGTTTCATCGACAATAAGAAAGTCCAACGGATACAGTAAACCTGAAGTGAATCATCGGAATCTAAAACTGGACTCACAGAAGAGGTTCAAATCATAGAAAGTTAGAGAGTCAGTCCTCTTGTACTTATGTCGGCATTGTGCCTTTTGAATTTAATTCAGATACACTTTCTGTGTTTCATCGTCAGTAAGAAGGTGCAAGGTATACAGAAAACTTGAAGTGAAGCTTTGGAATCTAAAACTGGACTCACAGGAGAGGTTCAGATCATAGAAAGTGAGAGTGTCAGTCCTCTTTTCCATAAGTCGGCATTGGGCTTTTTGTATTAAATTCGGATGCAATTTCTGTGTTTCATCGTCAATAACAAGGTCCAAGGTATACAGGAAACCTGAAGTGAAGCGTCGGAATCTAAAACTGGACTCACAGGAGAGGTTAAAATCATAGAAATTGAGAGTGTCAGTCCTCTTGTACTTAAGTCAGCATTGTGCCTTTTTATTAAACTGGGATGCAATTTCCGTGTCCCATCGTCAATAAGAACGTCCAAGGTATACACGAAACCTGAAGTCAAGCATCGGAATCTAAAACTGGACTCACAGGAGAGGTTCAAATCATAGAAAGTGAGAGTGTCAGTCCTCTTGTACTTAAGTCGGCCTTGTGCCTTTTGTATTAAATTCGGATGCAATTTCTGTGTTTCATCGACAATAAGAAAGTCCAAGGGATACAGTAAACCTGAAGTGAATCATCGGAATCTAAAACTGGACTCACAGGAGAGGTTCAAATCATAGAAAGTGAGAGTGTCAGTCCTCTTGTACTTAAGTCAGCATTGTGCCTTTTGTATCAAATTCGGATGCAATTTCTGTGTTTCATCGTCAATAAGAACGTCCAAGGTATACAGGAAACCTGAAGTCAAGCATCGGAATCTAAATCTGCACTCACAGGAGAGGTTCAAATCATAGAAAGTGAGAGTGTCAGTCCTCTTGTACTTAAGTCGGCCTTGTGCCTTTTGTATTAAATTCGGATGCAATTTCTGTGTTTCATCGACAATAAGAAAGTCCAACGGATACAGTAAACCTGAAGTGAATCATCGGAATCTAAAACTGGACTCACAGAAGAGGTTCAAATCATAGAAAGTTAGAGAGTCAGTCCTCTTGTACTTATGTCGGCATTGGGCTTTTTGTATTAAATTCGGATGCAATTTCTGTGTTTCATCGTCAATAACAAGGTCCAAGGTATACAGGAAACCTGAAGTGAAGCGTCGGAATCTAAAACTGGACTCACAGGAGAGGTTAAAATCATAGAAAGTGAGAGTGTCAGTCCTCTTGTACTTAAGTCGGCGTTGTGCCTTTTGTATTAAATTCGGACGCAATTTCTGTGTTTCATCGTCAATAAGAAGGTCCAAAGTATACACGAAACCAGAAGTCAAGCATCGGAAACTAAAACTGGACTCACAGGGGAGGTTCAAATCATTGAAAGTGAGAGTGTCAGTCCTCTTGACCTTAAGTCGGCATTGTGCCTTTGGTATTAAATTCGGATGCAATTGCTGTGTTTCATCGTCAATATGAAAGTCCAAGGGATACAGTAAACCTGAAGTGAAGCATCGGAATCTAAAACTGGACTCACAGGAGAGGTTCAAATCATAGAAAGTGAGAGTGTCAGTCCTCTTTTCCATAACTCGGCAATGTGCCTTTTGTATTAAATTCGGATGCAATTTCTGTGTTTCATCGCCAATAAGAAGGTCCAAGGGATACAGTAGACCTGAAGTGAAGCATCGGAATCTAAAACTGGACTCATAGGAGAGGTTCAAATCATAGAAAGTGAGAGTGTCAGTCCTCTTGTACTTAAGTCGGCATTGTGCTTTTTGTAATAAATTCGGATACAATTTCTGTGTTTCATCGTCAATAAGAAGGTCCAAGGGATACAGTAAACCTGAAGTGAAGCATCGGAAATTAAAACTGGACTCACAGGAGAGGTTCAAATCATAGAAATTTAGAGTGTCAGTCCTCTTGTACTTAAGTCGGCAATGTCCATTTTGAATTTAATTCCGATGCAATTTCTGAGTTTCATCGTCAAAAAGAAGGTCCAACGGATACAGTAAACCTGAATTGAAAAATCGGAAACTAAAACTGGACTCACAGGAGAGTTTCAAATCATAGAAAGTGAGATTGTCTGTCCTCTTGTACTTAAGTCGGCATTATGCCTTTTGTATTACATTCGGATGCAATTTCTGTGGTTCATCGTCAATAAGAAGGTGCAAGTGATACAGTAGACCTGAAGTGCAGCATCGGAATCTAAATATTGACCCACAGGAGTTGTTCAAATCATAGAAATTGAAAGTGTCAGTCCTCTTGTACTTAAGTCAGCATTGTGCCTTTTTATTAAGCTCGGATGCAATTTCTGTGTCTCATCGTCAATACGATCGTCCAAGGTATACACGAAACCTGTAGTCAAGCATCGGAATCTAAAACTGGACTCACAGGAGAGGATCAAATCATAGAAAGTGAGAGTGTCAGTCCTCTTGTACTTAAGTCAGCCTTGTGCCTTTTGTATTTAATTCGGATGCAATTTCTGTGTTTCATCGACAGTAAGAAAGTCCAAGGGATACAGTAAACCTGAAGTGAATCATCGGAATCTAAAACTGGACTCACAGGAGAGGTTCAAATCATAGAAAGTGAGAGTGTCAGTCCTCTTTTCCTTAAGTCGGCATTGTGCCTTTTGTATTAAATTCGGATGCAATTTCTGGTTTCATCGTCAATAAGAAGGTCCAAAGTATACAGGAAACCTGAAGTGAATCATCGGAATCTAAAACTGGACTCACAGGAGAGGTTCAAATCATAGAAAGTGTGAGTGTCAGTCCTCTTGTACTTAAGTCGGAATTGTGCCTTTTGTATTAAATTCGTATACAATTTCTGTGTTTCCTCGTCAATAAGAAGGTCCAAGGTATACAGTACACCTGAAGTGAAGCATCGGATCTAAAACTGGACTCAAAGGGCAGGTTCAATTCATAGAAAGTGAAAGTGTCAGTCCTCTTGTACTTAAGTCGGCATTGTGCCTTTTGTATTAAATTCGGATGCAATTGCTGTGTTTCATCGTCAATAAGAAAGTCCAAGGGATACAGTAAACCTGAAATGAATCATCGGAAACTAAAACTGGACTCACAGAAGAAGTTCAAATCATAGAAAGTTAGAGAGTCAGTCCTCTTGTACTTATGTCGGCATTGTGCCTTTCGAATTTAATTCGGATGCAACTTCTGTGTTTCATTGTCAATACGAAGGTCCAAGGTATACAGGAAACCTGAGGTGAAGCATCGGAATCTAAAACTGGACTCACAGGAGAGGTTCAAATCATGGAAAGGTAGAGTGTCAGGCCTCTTGTACTTAAGTCGACATTATGCCTTTTGTATTAAATTCGGATGCGATTTCTGTGTTTCATCGTCAATAAGAGGGTCCAAGGGATACAGTAAACCTGAAGTGAAGCATCGAAATCTAAAACTGGACTCACAGGAGAGGTTCAAATCATAGAAAGGAAGAGTGTCAGTCCTCTTGTACTTAAGTCGGCATTGTGCATTTTGAATTTAATTCCGATGCAATTTCTGAGCCACATCGTCAAAAAGAAGGTCTAAAGGATACAGTAAAACTGAATTGAAAAATCGGAAACTAAAACTGGACTCACAGGAGAGTTTCAAATCACAGAAAGTGAGATTGTCAGTCCTCTTTTACTTAAGTCGGCATTATGCCTTTTGTATTACATTCGGATGCAATTTCTGTGGTTCATCGTCAATAAGAAGGTGCAAGTGATACAGTAGACCTGAAGTGAAGCATCGGAATCTAAATATTGACTCACAGGAGTTGTTCAAATCATAGAAATTGAAAGTGTCAGTCCTCTTGTACTTTAGTCAGCATTGTGCCTTTTTATTAAACTCGGATGCAATTTCTGTGTCTCATCGTCAATAAGAACGACCAAGGTATACACGAAACAAGTAGTCAAGCATCGGAATCTAAAACTGGACTCACAGGAGAGGTTCAAATCATAGAAAGTGAGAGTGTCAGTCCTCTTGTACTTAAGTCAGCCTTGTGCCTTTTGTATTAAATTCGGATGCAATTTCTGTGTTTCATCGACAATAAGAAAGTCCAAGGGATGCAGTAAACCTGAAGTGAATCATCGGAATCTAAAACTGGACTCACAGGAAAGGTTCAAATCATAGAAAGTGAGAGTGTCAGTCCTCTTTTCCTTAAGTCGGCATTGTGCCTTTTGTATTAAATTCGGATGCAATTTCTGTGTTTCATCGTCAATAAGAAGGTCCAAGGTATACAGGAAACCTGAAGTGAATCATCGGAATCTAAAACTGGACTCACAGGTGAGGTTCAAATCATAGAAAGTGTGAGCGTCAGTCCTCTTGTACTTAAGTCGGCATTGTGCCGTTTGTATTAAATTCGGATGCAATTTCTTGTTTCCTCGTCAATAAGAAGGTCCAAGGTATACAGTAAACCTGAAGTGAAGCATCGGATCTAAAACTGGACTCAAAGGGCAGGTTCAATTCATAGAAAGTGAAAGTGTCAGTCCTCTTGTACTTAAGTCGGCACTGTGCCTTTTGTATTAAATTCGGATGCAATTGCTGTGTTTCATCGTCAATAAGAAAGTCCAAGTGATACAGTAAACCTGAAATGAATCATCGGAAACTAAAACTGGACTCACAGAAGAAGTTCAAATCATAGAAAGTTAGAGAGTCAGTCCTCTTGTACTTATGTCGGCATTGTGCCTTTCGAATTTAATTCGGATGCAATTTCTGTGTTTCATCGTCAATAAGAAGGTCCAAGGTATACAGGAAACCTGAGGTGAAGCATCAGATTCTAAAACTGGACTCACAGGAGAGGTTCAAATCATGGAAAGATAGAGTGTCAGTCCTCTTGTACTTAAGTCGGCATTATGCCTTTTGTATTAAATTCGGATGCGATTTCTGTGTTTCATCGTCAATAAGAGGGTCCAAGGGATACAGTAAACCTGAAGTGAAGCATCGAAATCTAAAACTGTTCTCACAGGAGAGGTTCAAATCATAGAAAGTGAGAGTGTCTATCCTCTCGTACTTAAGTCGGCATTAAGCCTTTTGTATTAAATTCGGATGCGATTTCTGTGTTTCATCGTCAATAAGAGGGTCCAAGGGATACAGTAAACCTGAAGTGAAGCATCGGAATCTAAAACTGGACTCACTGGAGACGTTCAAATCATAGAAAGGTAGAGTGTCAGTATTCTTGTACTTAATTCGGCATTGTGCCTTTTGAATTTAATTCCGATGCAATTTCTGTGTTACATCGTCAATAAGAACGTCCAAGGTATACAGTAAACCTGAAGTGAAGCATCGGAATCTAAAGCTGGACTCACAGGGGAGGTTCAATTCATAGAAAGTGAAAGTGTCAGTCCTCTTGTACTTAAGTCGGCATTGTGCCTTTTGTATTAAATTCGGATGCAATTGCTGTGTTTCATCGTCAATAAGAAAGTCCAAGGGATACAGTAAACCTGAAGTGAACCATCGGAATCTAAAACTGGACTCACAGAAGAGGTTCAAGTCATAGAAAGTTAGAGAGTCAGTCCTCTGGTACTTATGTCGCCATTGTCCCTTTTGAATTTAATTCGGATGCAATTTCTTGTTTTCATCGTCAATAAGAAGGTCCAATGAATACAGGAAACCTGAAGTGAAGCATCGGAATCTAAAACTGGACTCACAGGAGAGGTTCAAATCATAGAAAGTGAGAGTGTCAGTCCTCTTTTCCATAAGTCCGCAATGTGCCTTTTGTATTAAATTCGGATGCAATTTCTGTGTTTCATCGTCAATAAGAAGGTCCAAGGGATACAGTAGACCTGAAGTGAAGCATCGGAATCTAAAACTGGACTCATAGGAGAGGTTCAAATCATAGAAAGTGAGAGTGTCAGTCCTCTTTTCCTTAGGTCGGCATTGTGCCTCTTGTATTAAATTCGGATTCAATTTCTGTGTTTCGTCGTCAGTAAGAAGGTGCAAGTGATACAGTAGACCTGAAGTGAAGCATCGAATCTAAATATTGACTCACAGGAGTTGTTCAAATCATAGAAATTGAAAGTGTCAGTCCTCTTGTACTTACGTCAGCATTGCGCCTTTTTATTAAACTCGGATGCAATTTCTGTGTCTCATCGTCAATAAGAACGTCCAAGGTATACACGAAACCTGTAGTCAAGCATCGGAATCTAAAACTGGACTCACATGAGGGGTTCAAATCATAGAAAGTGAGAGTGTCAGTCCTCTTGTACTTAAGTCAGCCTTGTGCCTTTTGTATTAAATTCGGATGCAATTTCTGTGTTTCATCGACAATAAGAAAGTCCAAGGGATACAGTAAACCTGAAGTGAATCATCGGAATCTAAAACTGGACTCACAGGAGAGGTTCAAATCACAGAAAGTGAGAGTGTCAGTCCTCTTTTCCTTAAGTCGGCATTGTGCCTTTTGTATTATATTCGGATGCAATTTCTGTGTTTCATCGTCAATAAGAAGGTCCAAGGTATACAGGAAACCTGAAGTGAATCATCGGAATCTAAAACTGTACTCACAGGAGAGGTTCAAATCATAGAAAGTGTGAGTGTCAGTCCTTTTGTACTTAAGTCGGAATTGTGCCTTTTGTATTAAATTCGTATACAATTTCTGTGTTTCATCGTCAATAAGAAGGTCCAAGGGATACAATAAACCTGAAGTGAAGCATCGGAATCTAAAACTGGACTCACAGGAGGGGTTTAAATCATAGAAAGTGAGAGTGTCAGTCCTCTTGTACTTAGACGGCATTGTGCCGTTTGTATTAAATTCGGATGCAATTTCTGTGTTTCCTCGTCAATAAGAAGGTCCAAGGTATACAGTAAACCTGAAGTGAAACATCGGATCTAAAACTGGACTCAAAGGGCAGGTTCAATTCATAGAAAGTGAAAGTGTCAGTCCTCTTGTACTTAAGTCGGCATTGTGCCTTTTGTATTAAATTCGGATGCAATTGCTGTGTTTCATCGTCAGTAAGAAAGTCCAGGGGATACAGTGAACCTGAAATGAATCATCGGAAACTAAAACTGGACTCACAGAAGAAGTTCAAATCATAGAAAGTTAGAGAGTCAGTCCTCTTGTACTTATGTCGGCATTGTGCCTTTCGAATTTAATTCGGATGCAATTTCTGTGTTTCATCGTCAATAAGAAGGTCCAAGGTATACAGGAAACCTGAGGTGAAGCATGGGAATCTAAAACTGGACTCACAGGAGAGGTTCAAATCATGGAAAGATAGAGTGTCAGTCCTCTTGTACTTAAGTCGGCATTAAGCCTTTTGTATTAAATTCGGATGCGATTTCTGTGTTTCATCGTCAATAAGAGGGTCCAAGTGATACAGTAAACCTGAAGTGAAGCATCGGAATCTAAAACTGGACTCACAGGCGAGGTTCAAATCATAGAAATGTAGGGTGTCTGTCCTCTTGTACTTAAGTCGGCATTGTGCCTTTTGAATTTAATTCCGATGCAATTTCTGAGCTTCAACGTCAAAAAGAAGGTCCAACGAATACAGTAAACCTGAAGTAAAAAATCGGAATCTAAAACTGGACTCACAGGAGAGGTTGAAATCATAGAAAGTGAGAGTATCAGTCCTCTTGTACTTAAGTCGGCATTATTCCTTTTGTATTAAATTCGGATGCAATTTCTGTGTTTCGTCGTCATTAAGAAGGTCCAAGGTATACAGTAAACCTGAAGTGAAGCATCGGAATCTAAAACTGGGCTCACAGGAGAGGTTCAAATCATAGAAAGTGAGAGTGTCTATCCTCTCGTATTAAAGTCGGCATTATGCCTTTTGTATTAAATTCGGATGCGATTTCTGTGTTTCATCGTCAATAAGAGGGTCCAAGGGATACAGTAAACCTGAAGTGAAGCATCGGAATCTAAAACTGGACTCACTGGAGACGTTCAAATCATAGAAAGGTAGAGTGTCAGTATTCTTGTACTTAAGTCGGCATTGTGCCTTTTGAATTTAATTCCGATGCAATTTCTGTGTTTCATCGTCAATAAGAACGTCCAAGGTATACACGAAACCTGAAGTCAAGCATCGGAATCTGAAACTGGACTCACAGGATGTGTTCAAATCATAGAAAGTGAGAGTGTCAGTCCTGTTGTACTTAAGTTGGCATTGTGCCTTTTGTATTAAATTCGGTTGCAATTTCTGTGTTTCATCGTCAATAAGAACGTCCAAGGTGTACACGAAACCTGAAGTCAAGCATCGGAATCTAAAACTGCACTCACAGGAGAGGTTCAAATCATAGAAAGTGAGATTGTCAGTCCTCTTGTACTTAAGTCGGCATTGTGCATTTTGTATTAAATTCGGATGCAATTTCTGTGTTTCATCGACAATAAGAAGGTCCAAGGGATACAGTAAACCTGAAGTGTATCATCGGAATCTAAAACTGGACACACAGAAGAGTTTCAAATCATAGAAAGATAGAGAGTCAGTCCTCTTGTACTTATGTCGGCATTGTGCCTTTTGAATTTAATTCGGATGCAATTTCTGTGTTTCATCGTCAATAAGAAGGTCCAAGGTATATAGTAGACCTGAAGTGAGGCATCGGAATCTAATACTGGACTCACAGGAGAGGTTCAAAAACATAAAAAGTGAGAGTGTAAGTCCTCTTGTACTTAAGTCGGCATTGTGAATTTTGTATTAAATTCGGATACAATTTCTGTGCTTCATCGTCAACAAAAAGGTCCAAGGGATACAGTAAACCTGAAGTGAAGCATCGGAATCTAAAACTGGACTCACAGGAGAGGTTCAAATCTTAGAAAGTGAGAGTGTCAGTCCTCTTGTACTTAAGTCGGCATTGTGCCTTTTGTATTAAATTCGGATGCAATTTCTGTGTTTCATCGTCAATAAGAATTTCCAAGGTATACAGTAAACCTGAAGTAAAGCATCGGAATCTAAAACTGGACCCACAGGGGAGGTTCAATTCATAGAAAGTGAAAGTGTCAGTCCTCTTGTACTTAAGTCGGCATTGTGCCTTCTGAATTTAATTCCGATGCAATTGCTGTGTTTCATCGTCATTAAGAAGGTCCAAGGTATACAGGAAACCAGAAGTGAAGCATCGGAATCTAAAACTGGGCTCACAGGAGAGGTTCAAATCATAGAAAGTGAGAGCGTCTATCCTCTCGTACTTATGTCGGCATTATGCCTTTTGTATTAAATTCGGATGCGATTTCTGTATTTCATCGTCAATATGAGGGTCCAAGGGACACAGTAAACCTGAAGTGAAGCATCGGAATCTAAAACTGGACTCACAGGAGAGGTTCAAATCATAGAAAGTGTGAGTGTCACTCCTCTTGTACTTAAGTCGGCATTGTGCCTTTTGTATTATATTCGGAAACAATTTATGTGTTTCATCGACAACAAGAAGGTCCAAGGGATACAGTAAACCTGAAGTGAAGCATCGGAATCTAAAACTGGACTCACAGGAGAGGTTCAAATCATAGAAATGTAGAGTGTCAGTCCTCTTGTACTTAAGTCGGCATTGTGCCTTTTGTATTATATTCGGATGCAATGTCTTTGTTTCATGGTCAATAAGAAGGTCCAAGGGATACAGTAGACCTGAAGTGAAGCATCAGAATCTAAAACTGGACTCACAGGATAGGTTCAAATCATAGAAAGTGAGAGTGTCAGTCCTCTTGTACTTAAGTCGGCATTGTGCCTTTTGTATTAAATTCGGATGCAATTTCTGTGTTTCATCGTCAATAAGGTCTAAGGTATACAGTAAACCGGAAGTGACGCATCGGAATCTAAAACTGGACTCACAGGACAGGTTCAAATCATAGAAAGTTAGAGTGTCAGTCCTCTTGTACTTAAGTCAGCATTGTGCCTTTTGAATTTAATTCCGATGCAATTTCTGAGCTTCATCGTCAAAAAGAAGGTCCAACGGATACAGTAAACCGGAAGTAAAAAATCGGAATCTAAAACTGGACTCACAGGAGAGGTTCAAATCATAGAAAGTGAGAGTGTCAGTCCTCTTGTACTTAAGTCGGCATTATTCCTTTTGTATTAAATTCGGATGCAATTTCTGTGTTTCATCGTCATTAAGAAGGTCCAAGGTATACAGTAAGCCGGAAGTGAAACATCGGAATCTAAAACTGGACTCACAGGGGAGGTTCAATTCATAGAAAGTGAAAGTGTCAGTCCTCTTGTACTTAAGTCGGCATTGTGCCATTTGTATCAAATTCGGATGCAATTGTTGTGTTTCATAGTCAATAACAAGGTCCAAGGTATACAGGAAACCAGAAGTGAAGCATCGAAATCTAAAACTGGGATCACAGGAGAGGTTGAAATCATAGAAAGTGAGAGTGCCAATCCTCTCGTACTTAAGTCGGCATTATGCCTTTTGTATTAAATTCGGATGCGATTTCTGTGTTTCCTCGTCAATAAGAGGGTCCAAGGGATACAGTAAACCTGAAGTGAAGCATCGGAATCTAAAACTGGACTCACAGGAGACGTTCAAATCATAGAATGGTAGAGTGTCAGTCCTCTTGCACATAAGTCGACATTGTGCCTTTTGAATTTAATTTCGATGCAATTTCTGTGTTTCATTGTCAATAAGAACGTCCAAGGTATACACGAAACCTGAAGTCAAGCATCGGAATCTGAAACTGGACTCACAGGAGGTGTTCAAATCATAGAAAGTGAGAGTGTCAGTCCTCTTGTACTGAAGTCGGCATTGTGCCTTTTGTATTAAATTCGAATGCAATTTCTGTGTTTCATCGTCAATAAGGACGTCCAAGGTGTACACGAAACCTGAAGTCAAGCATCGGAATCCAAAACTGGACTCACAGGAGAGGTTCAAATCATAGAAAGTAAGAGTGTCAGTCCTCTTGTACTTAAGTCGGCATTGTGCCTTTTGTATTAAATTCGGATGTAATTTCTGTGTTTCACCGTCAATAAGGAAGTCCAAGGGATACAGTAAACCTGTAGTTAATCATCGGAATCTAAAACTGGACTCACAGAAGAGGTTCAAATCATAGAAATTTAGAGAGTCAGTCCTCTTGTACTTATGTCGGCATTGTGCCTTTTGAATTTAATTCAGATGCAATTTCCTTGTTTCATCGTCAATAAGAAGGTCCAAGGTATACAGTAAACCTGAACAGAGGCATCGGAATCTCAAACGGGACGCACAGGAGAGGTTCAAATCATAGAAAGTGAGAGTGTCCGTCCTCTTGTACTTAAGTCGGCGTTATGCCTTTTGTGTTAAATTCGAACGCGATTTCTGTGTTTCATCTTCAATATGAGGGTCCAAGGGATACAGTAAACCTGAAGTGAAGCATCGGAATCTAAAACTGGACTCACAGGAGAGGTTCAAATCATAGAAAGGTAGAGTGTCAGTCCTCTTGTACTTAAGTCGGCATTGTGCCTTTTGAATTTAATTCCGATGGAATTTCTGAGCTTCATCGTCAAAAAGAAGGTCCAACGGATACAGTAGACCTGAAGTGAAAAATCGGAAACTAAAGCTGGACTCACAGGAGAATTTCAAATCACAGAAAGTGAGATTGTCAGTCCTCTTGTACTTAAGTCGGCATTATGCCTTTTGTATTACATTCGGATGCAATTTCTGTGGTTCATCGTCAATAAGAAGGTGCAAGTGATACAGTAGACCTGAAGTGAAGCATCAGAATCTAAAACTGGACTCACAGGGGAGGTTCAAATCATAGAAAGTGAGAGTGTCAGTCCTCTTGTACTTAAGTCGGCCTTGTGCTTTTTGTATTAAATTCGGATGCAATTTCTGTGTTTCATCGGCAATAAGAAAGTCCAAAGGATACAGTAAACCTGAAGTGAATCATCGGAATCTAATACTGGACTCTCAGAAGAGGTTCAAATCATAGAAAGTTAGGGAGTCAGTCCTATTGTACTTATGTCGGCGTTGTGCCTTTTGCATTTAAATCGGATACAATTTCTGTGTTTCATCGTCAATAAAAAGGTGCAAGGTATACAGAAAACCTGAAGTGAAGCTTTGGAATCTAAAACTGGACTCACAGGAGAGGTTCATATCATAGAAAGTGAGAGTGTCAGTCCTCTTGTACTTAAGTCGTCATTGTGCCTTTTGTATTAAATTCGGATGCAATTTCTATGTTTCATCGTCAATAAGAAGGTCCAAGGTATACAGTAAACCTGAAGTGAAGCTTTGGAATCTAAAACTGGACTCACAGGAGAGGTTCAAATCATAGAAAGTGAGAGTGTCAGTCCTCTTGTACTTAAGTCGGCGTTGTGCCTTTTGTATTAAATTCGGATGCAATTTCTGTGTTTCATCGTCAATAAGAAGGTCCAAAGTATACACGAAACCTGAAGTCAAGCATCGGAAACTAAAACTAGACTCACAGGGGAGGTTCAAATCATTGAAATGAGAGTGTCAGTCCTCTTGAACTTAAGTCGGCATTGTGCCTTTTGTATTAAATTCGGATGCAATTTCTGTGTTTCGTCGTCAATAAGAAGGTCCAAGGGATACAGTAGACATGAAGTGAAGCATCAGAATCTAAAACTGGACTCACAGGGGAGGTTCACATCATAGAATGTGAGAGAGTCAGTCCTCTTGTACTTAAGTCGGCATTGTGCCTTTTGTATGAAATTTGGATACAATTTCTGTGATGCATCGTCAATAAGAAGGTCCAAGGGATACAGTAAACCTGAAGTGAAGCAACGGAATCTAAAACTGGTCTCACAGAAGAGGTTCAAATCATAGAAAGTGAGAGTGTCAGTCCTCTTGTACTTAAGTCGGCATTGTGCCTTTTGTATTAAATTCGGATGCAATTTCTGTGTTTCATCGTCAATAAGATGGTCCAAGGTATATAGTAAACCTGAAGTGAAGCATCGGAATCTAAAACTGGACTCACAGGGGATGTTCAATTCATAGAAAGTGAGAGTGTCATTCCTCTTGTACTTAAGTCGGAATTGTGCCTTTTGTATTAAATTCGTATACAATTTCTGTGTTTCATCGTCAATAAGAAGGTCCAAGGGATACAATAAACCTGAAGTGAAACATCGGATCTAAAACTGGACTCAAAGGGCAGGTTCAATTCATAGAAAGTGAAAGTGTCAGTCCTCTTGTACTTAAGTCGGCATTGTGCCTTTTGTATTAAATTCGGATGCAATTGCTGTGTTTCATCGTCAGTAAGAAAGTCCAGGGGATACAGTGAACCTGAAATGAATCATCGGAAACTAAAACTGGACTCACAGAAGAAGTTCAAATCATAGAAAGTTAGAGAGTCAGTCCTCTTGTACTTATGTCGGCATTGTGCCTTTCGAATTTAATTCGGATGCAATTTCTGTGTTTCATCGTCAATAAGAAGGTCCAAGGTATACAGGAAACCTGAGGTGAAGCATGGGAATCTAAAACTGGACTCACAGGAGAGGTTCAAATCATGGAAAGATAGAGTGTCAGTCCTCTTGTACTTAAGTCGGCATTAAGCCTTTTGTATTAAATTCGGATGCGATTTCTGTGTTTCATCGTCAATAAGAGGGTCCAAGTGATACAGTAAACCTGAAGTGAAGCATCGGAATCTAAAACTGGACTCACAGGCGAGGTTCAAATCATAGAAATGTAGGGTGTCTGTCCTCTTGTACTTAAGTCGGCATTGTGCCTTTTGAATTTAATTCCGATGCAATTTCTGAGCTTCAACGTCAAAAAGAAGGTCCAACGAATACAGTAAACCTGAAGTAAAAAATCGGAATCTAAAACTGGACTCACAGGAGAGGTTGAAATCATAGAAAGTGAGAGTATCAGTCCTCTTGTACTTAAGTCGGCATTATTCCATTTGTATTAAATTCGGATGCAATTTCTGTGTTTCGTCGTCATTAAGAAGGTCCAAGGTATACAGTAAACCTGAAGTGAAGCATCGGAATCTAAAACTGGGCTCACAGGAGAGGTTCAAATCATAGAAAGTGAGAGTGTCTATCCTCTCGTACTTAAGTCGGCATTATGCCTTTTGTATTAAATTCGGATGCGATTTCTGTGTTTCATCGTCAATAAGAGGGTCCAAGGGATACAGTAAACCTGAAGTGAAGCATCGGAATCTAAAACTGGACTCACTGGAGACGTTCAAATCATAGAAAGGTAGAGTGTCAGTATTCTTGTACTTAAGTCGGCATTGTGCCTTTTGAATTTAATTCCGATGCAATTTCTGTGTTTCATCGTCAATAAGAACGTCCAAGGTATACACGAAACCTGAAGTCAAGCATCGGAATCTGAAACTGGACTCACAGGATGTGTTCAAATCATAGAAAGTGAGAGTGTCAGTCCTGTTGTACTTAAGTTGGCATTGTGGCTTTTGTATTAAATTCGGTTGCAATTTCTGTGTTTCATCGTCAATAAGAACGTCCAAGGTGTACACGAAACCTGAAGTCAAGCATCGGAATCTAAAACTGCACTCACAGGAGAGGTTCAAATCATAGAAAGTGAGATTGTCAGTCCTCTTGTACTTAAGTCGGCATTGTGCATTTTGTATTAAATTCGGATGCAATTTCTGTGTTTCATCGACAATAAGAAGGTCCAAGGGATACAGTAAACCTGAAGTGTATCATCTGAATCTAAAACTGGACTCACAGAAGAGGTTCAAATCATAGAAAGATAGAGAGTCAGTCCTCTTGTACTTATGTCGGCATTGTGCCTTTTGAATTTAATTCGGATGCAATTTCTGTGTTTCATCGTCAATAAGAAGGTCCAAGGTATATAGTAGACCTGAAGTGAGGCATCGGAATCTAATACTGGACTCACAGGAGAGGTTCAAAAACATAAAAAGTGAGAGTGTAAGTCCTCTTGTACTTAAGTCGGCATTGTGAATTTTGTATTAAATTCGGATACAATTTCTGTGCTTCATCGTCAACAAAAAGGTCCAAGGGATACAGTAAACCTGAAGTGAAGCATCGGAATCTAAAACTGGACTCACAGGAGAGGTTCAAATCTTAGAAAGTGAGAGTGTCAGTCCTCTTGTACTTAAGTCGGCATTGTGCCTTTTGTATTAAAATCGGATGCAATTTCTGTGTTTCATCGTCAATAAGAATTTCCAAGGTATACAGTAAACCTGAAGTAAAGCATCGGAATCTAAAACTGGACCCACAGGGGAGGTTCAATTCATAGAAAGTGAAAGTGTCAGTCCTCTTGTACTTAAGTCGGCATTGTGCCTTCTGAATTTAATTCCGATGCAATTGCTGTGTTTCATCGTCATTAAGAAGGTCCAAGGTATACAGGAAACCAGAAGTGAAGCATCGGAATCTAAAACTGGGCTCACAGGAGAGGTTCAAATCATAGAAAGTGAGAGCGTCTATCCTCTCGTACTTATGTCGGCATTATGCCTTTTGTATTAAATTCGGATGCGATTTCTGTATTTCATCGTCAATATGAGGGTCCAAGGGACACAGTAAACCTGAAGTGAAGCATCGGAATCTAAAACTGGACTCACAGGAGAGGTTCAAATCATAGAAAGTGTGAGTGTCACTCCTCTTGTACTTAAGTCGGCATTGTGCCTTTTGTATTATATTCGGAAACAATTTATGTGTTTCATCGACAACAAGAAGGTCCAAGGGATACAGTAAACCTGAAGTGAAGCATCGGAATCTAAAACTGGACTCACAGGAGAGGTTCAAATCATAGAAATGTAGAGTGTCAGTCCTCTTGTACTTAAGTCGGCATTGTGCCTTTTGTATTATATTCGGATGCAATGTCTTTGTTTCATGGTCAATAAGAAGGTCCAAGGGATACAGTAGACCTGAAGTGAAGCATCAGAATCTAAAACTGGACTCACAGGAGAGGTTCAAATCATAGAAAGTGAGAGTGTCAGTCCTCTTGTACTTAAGTCGGCATTGTGCCTTTTGTATTAAATTCGGATGCAATTTCTGTGTTTCATCGTCAATATGGTCTAAGGTATACAGTAAACCGGAAGTGACGCATCGGAATCTAAAACTGGACTCACAGGACAGGTTCAAATCATAGAAAGTTAGAGTGTCAGTCCTCTTGTACTTAAGTCAGCATTGTGCCTTTTGAATTTAATTCCGATGCAATTTCTGAGCTTCATCGTCAAAAAGAAGGTCCAACGGATACAGTAAACCAGAAGTAAAAAATCGGAATCTAAAACTGGACTCACAGGAGAGGTTCAAATCATAGAAAGTGAGAGTGTCAGTCCTCTTGTACTTAAGTCGGCATTATTCCTTTTGTATTAAATTCGGATGCAATTTCTGTGTTTCATCGTCATTAAGAAGGTCCAAGGTATACAGTAAGCCGGAAGTGAAACATCGGAATCTAAAACTGGACTCACAGGGGAGGTTCAATTCATAGAAAGTGAAAGTGTCAGTCCTCTTGTACTTAAGTCGGCATTGTGCCATTTGTATTAAATTCGGATGCAATTGTTGTGTTTCATAGTCAATAACAAGGTCCAAGGTATACAGGAAACCAGAAGTGAAGCATCGAAATCTAAAACTGGGCTCACAGGAGAGGTTCAAATCATAGAAAGTGAGAGTGCCAATCCTCTCGTACTTAAGTCGGCATTATGCCTTTTGTATTAAATTCGGATGCGATTTCTGTGTTTCATCGTCAATAAGAGGGTCCAAGGGATACAGTAAACCTGAAGTGAAGCATCGGAATCTAAAACTGGACTCACAGGAGACGTTCAAATCATAGAATGGTAGAGTGTCAGTCCTCTTGCACATAAGTCGACATTGTGCCTTTTGAATTTAATTTCGATGCAATTTCTGTGTTTCATTGTCAATAAGAACGTCCAAGGTATACACGAAACCTGAAGTCAAGCATCGGAATCTGAAACTGGACTCACAGGAGGTGTTCAAATCATAGAAAGTGAGAGTGTCAGTCCTCTTGTACTGAAGTCGGCATTGTGCCTTTTGTATTAAATTCGAATGCAATTTCTGTGTTTCATCGTCAATAAGGACGTCCAAGGTGTACACGAAACCTGAAGTGAAGCATCGGAATCTAAAACGGGACGCACAGGAGAGGTTCAAATCATAGAAAGTGAGAGTGTCCGTCCTCTTGTACTTAAGTCGGCGTTATGCCTTTTGTGTTAAATTCGGACGCGATTTCTGTGTTTCATCTTCAATATGAGGGTCCAAGGGATACAGTAAACCTGAAGTGAAGCATCGGAATCTAAAACTGGACTCACAGGAGAGGTTCAAATCATAGAAAGGTAGAGTGTCAGTCCTCTTGTACTTAAGTCGGCATTGTGCCTTTTGAATTTAATTCCGATGGAATTTCTGAGCTTCATCGTCAAAAAGAAGGTCCAACGGATACAGTAGACCTGAAGTGAAAAATCGGAAACTAAAGCTGGACTCACAGGAGAATTTCAAATCACAGAAAGTGAGATTGTCAGTCCTCTTGTACTTAAGTCGGCATTATGCCTTTTGTATTACATTCGGATGCAATTTCTGTGGTTCATCGTCAATAAGAAGGTGCAAGTGATACAGTAGACCTGAAGTGAAGCATCAGAATCTAAAACTGGACTCACAGGGGAGGTTCAAATCATAGAAAGTGAGAGTGTCAGTCCTCTTGTACTTAAGTCGGCCTTGTGCTTTTTGTATTAAATTCGGATGCAATTTCTGTGTTTCATCGGCAATAAGAAAGTCCAAAGGATACAGTAAACCTGAAGTGAATCATCGGAATCTAATACTGGACTCTCAGAAGAGGTTCAAATCATAGAAAGTTAGGGAGTCAGTCCTATTGTACTTATGTCGGCGTTGTGCCTTTTGCATTTAAATCGGATACAATTTCTGTGTTTCATCGTCAATAAAAAGGTGCAAGGTATACAGAAAACCTGAAGTGAAGCTTTGGAATCTAAAACTGGACTCACAGGAGAGGTTCATATCATAGAAAGTGAGAGTGTCAGTCCTCTTGTACTTAAGTCGTCATTGTGCCTTTTGTATTAAATTCGGATGCAATTTCTGTGTTTCATCGTCAATAAGAAGGTCCAAAGTATACACGAAACCTGAAGTCAAGCATCGGAAACTAAAACTAGACTCACAGGGGAGGTTCAAATCATTGAAATGAGAGTGTCAGTCCTCTTGAACTTAAGTCGGCATTGTGCCTTTTGTATTAAATTCGGATGCAATTTCTGTGTTTCGTCGTCAATAAGAAGGTCCAAGGGATACAGTAGACATGAAGTGAAGCATCAGAATCTAAAACTGGACTCACAGGGGAGGTTCACATCATAGAATGTGAGAGAGTCAGTCCTCTTGTACTTAAGTCGGCATTGTGCCTTTTGTATGAAATTTGGATACAACTTCTGTGATGCATCGTCAATAAGAAGGTCCAAGGGATACAGTAAACCTGAAGTGAAGCAACGGAATCTAAAACTGGTCTCACAGAAGAGGTTCAAATCATAGAAAGTGAGATTGTCAGTCCTCTTGTACTTAAGTCGGCATTGTGCCTTTTGTATTAAATTCGGATGCAATTTCTGTGTTTCATCGTCAATAAGATGGTCCAAGGTATATAGTAAACCTGAAGTGAAGCATCGGAATCTAAAACTGGACTCACAGGGGATGTTCAATTCATAGAAAGTGAGAGTGTCATTCCTCTTGTACTTAAGTCGGCATTGTGCCTTTTGTATTAAATTCGGATGCAATTGCTGTATTTCATCGTCAATAAGAAAGTCCAAGGGATACAGTAAACCTGAAGTGAATCATCGGAATCTATAACTGGACTCACAGAAGAGGTTCAAATCATAGAAAGTTAGAGAGTCAGTCCTCTTGTACTTATGTCGGCATTGTGCCTTTTGAATTTAATTCGGATGCAATCTCTTGTTTTCATCGTCAATAAGAAGGTCCAATGTATACAGGAAACCTGAAGTGAAGCATCGGAATCTAAAACTGGACTCACAGGAGAGGTTCAAATCATAGAAAGTGAGAGTGTCAGTCCTCTTTTCCATAAGTCGGCATTGTGCCTTTTGTATTAAATTCGGATGCAATTTCTGTGTGTCATCGTCAATAAGAAGGTCCAAGGGATACAGTGGACCTGAATTGAAGCATCGGAATCTAAAACTGGACTCATAGGAGAGGTTCAAATCATAAAAAGTGAGATTGTCATTCCTCTTGTACTTAAGTCGGCATTGTGCCTTTTGTATTAAATTCGGAAACAATTTCTGTGTTTCATAGTCAATAAGAAGTTCCAAGGGATACAGTAAACCTGAAGTGAAGCATCGGAATCTAAAACTGGACTCACAGGAGAGGTTCAAATCATAGAAAGTGAGAGTGTCAGCCCTCTTGTACTTAAGTCGGCATTGTGCCATCTGTATTAAATTCGGATGCAATTTCGGTGTTTCATCGTCAATAAGAAGGTCCAAGGTATACAGTAAATCTGAAGTGAAGCATCGGAATCTAAAACTGGACTCACAGGTGAGGTTCAATTCATAGAAAGTGAAAGTGTCAGTCCTCTTGTACTTAAGTCGGCATTGTGCCTTTTGTATTAAATTCGGATGCAATTGCTGTGTTTCATCGTCAATAAGAATGTCAAAGGTATAAAGGAAACCAGAAGTGAAGCATCGGAATCTAAAACTGGGCTCACAGGAGATGTTCAAATCATAGAAAGTGAGAGTGTCTATCCTTTCGTACTTAAGTCGACATTATGCCTTTTGTATTAAATTCGGATGCGATTTCTGTGTTTCATCGTCAATAAGAGGGTCCAAGGGATACAGTAAACCTGAAGTGAAGCATCGGAATCTAAAACTGGACTCACAGGAGAGGTTCAAATCATAGAAAGTGAGATTGTCAGTCCTATTGTACTTAAGTCGGCATTGTGCCTTTTGAATTTAATTCCGATGCAATTTCTGAGCTTCATCGTCAAAAAGAAGGTCCAACGGATACAGTAAACCTGAAGTGAAAAATCGGAAACTAAAACTTGACTCACAGGAGTTGTTCAAATCATAGAAATTGAGAGTGTCAGTCCTCTTGTACTTAAGTCAGCATTGTGCCTTTTTATTAAACTCGGATGCAATTTCTCTGTCTCACCGTCAATAAGAACGTCCAAGGTATACACGAAACCTGAAGTCAAGCATCGCAATCTAAAACTGGACTCATCGGAGAGGTTCAAATCATAGAAAGTGAGAGTGTCAGTCCTCTTGTACTTAAGTCGGCATTGTGACGTTTGTATTAAATTCGGATGCAACTTCTGTGTTTCATCGTCAATAAGAAGGTCAAAGGTATACAGAAAACCAGAAGTGAACCATCAGAATCTAAAACTGGGCTCACAGGAGAGGTTCAATTCATAGAAGGTGATAGTGTCAGTCCTCTTGTACTTAAGTCGTCATTGTGCCTTTTGTATTAAATTCGGATGCAATTGCTGTGTTTCATCGTCAATAAGAAAGTCCAAGGGATACAGTAAACCTGAGGTGAAGCATCGGAATCTAAAACTGGACTCACAGGGGAGGTTCAATTTATAGACAGTGAAAGTGTCAGTCCTCTTGTACTTAAGTCGGCATTGTGCCTTTTGTATTAAATTCGGATGCAATTGCTGTGTTTCATCGTCAATAAGAAGGTCCAAGGTATACAGAAAACCAGAAGTGAATCATCAGAATCTAAAACTGGGCTCACAGGAGAGGTTCAATTCATAGAAAGTGATAGTGTCTATCCTCTCGTACTTAAGTTGGCATTATGCCTTTTGTATTAAATTTGGATGCGATTTCTGTGTTTCATCGTCAATAAGAGGGTCCAAGGGATACAGTAAACCTGAAGTGAATCATCGGAATCTAAAACTGGACTCACAGGAGAGGTTCAAATCAAAGAAAGTGGGAGTGTCAGTCCTCTTTTCCTTATGTCGGCATTGTGCCTTTTGTATTAAATTCGAATGCAATTTCTGTGTTTCATCGTCAATAAGAAGGTCCAAGGTAGACAGGAAACCTGAAGTGAAGCATTGGAATCTAAAACTGGACTCACAGGAGTGGTTCAAATCATAGAAAGTGAGAGTGTCAGTCCTCTTGTACTTAAGTCGGCGTTGTGCCTTTTGTATTAAATTCGGATGCAATTTCTGTGTTTCATCGTCAATAAGAAGGTCCAAAGTATACACGAAACCTGAAGTCAAGCATCGGAAACTAAAACTAGACTCACAGGAGAGGTTCAAATCATTGAAATGAGAGTGTCAGTCCTCTTGAACTTAAGTCGGCATTGTGCCTTTTGTATTAAATTCGGAAGCAATTTCTGTGTTTCATCGTCAATAAGAAGGTCCAAGGGATACAGTAGACCTGAAGTGAAGCATCAGAATCTAAAACTGGACTCACAGGAGAGGTTCAAATCATAGAAAGTGAGAGTGTCAGTCCTCTCGTACTTAAGTCGGCATTGTGCCTTTTGTATTGAATTCGGATGCAATTTCTGTGTTTCATCGTCAATAAGATGGTCCAAGGTATACAGTAAACCTGAAGTAAAGCATCGGAATCTAAAACTGGACTCACAGGGGAGGTTCAATTCATAGAAAGTGAGAGTGTCAGTCCTCTTGTACTTAAGTCGGCATTGTGCCTTTTGTATTAAATTCGGATGCAATTGCTGTGTTCCATCGTCAATAAGAAAGTCCAAGGGATACAGTAAACCTGAAGTGAATCATCGGAATCTAAAACTGGACTCACAGAAGAGGTTCAAACCATAGAAAGTTAGAGAGTCAGTCCTCTTGTACTTATGTCGGCATTGTGCCTTTTGAATTTAATTCGGATGCAATTTCTTGTTTTCATAGTCAATAAGAGGGTCCAATGTATACAGGAAACCTGACGTGAAGCATCGGAATCTAAAACTCGACTCACAGGAGAGGTTCATTTCATAGAGAGTGAGAGTGTCAGTCCTCTTTTCCATAAGTCGGCATTGTGCCTTTTGTATTACATTCGGATGCAATTTCTGTGTTTCATCGTCAATAAGAAGGTCCAAGGGATACAGTAGACCTGAAGTGAAGCATCGGTATCTAAAAGTGGACTCATAGGAGAGGTTCAATTCATAGAAAGTGAGAGTGTCATTCCTCTTGTACTTAAGTCGCCATTGTGCCTTTTGTATTAAATTTGGATACAATTTCTGTGTTTCATCGACAATAAGAAGTTCCAAGGGATACAGTAAACCTTAAGTGAAGCATCGGAATCTAAAACTGGACTCACAGGAGAGGTTCAAATCATAGAAAGTGAGAGTGTCAGCCCTCTTGTACTTAAGTCGGCATTGTGCCATTTGTATCAAATTCGGATGCAATTTCTGTGTTTCATCGTCAATAAGAAGGTCCAAGGTATACAGTAAATCTGAAGTGAAGCATCGGAATCTAAAACTGGACTCACAGGTGAGGTTCAATTCATAGAAAGTGAAAGTGTCAGTCCTCTTGTACTTAAGTCTTCATTGTGCCCTTTGTATTAAATTCGGATGCAATTGCTGTGTTTCATCGTCAATAAGAATGTCCAAGGTATACAGGAAACCTGAAGTGAAGCATCGGAATCTAAAACTGGGCTCACAGGAGATGTTCAAATCATAGAAAGTGAGAGTGTCTATCCTTTCGTACTTAAGTCGGCATTATGCCTTTTGTATTAAATTCGGATGCGATTTCTGTGTTTCATCGTAAATAAGAGGGTCCAAGGGATACAGTAAACCTGAAGTGAAGTATCGGGATCTAAAACTGGACTCACAGGAGATGTTCAAATCATAGAAAGGTAGAGTGTCAGTCCTCTTGTACTTAAGTCGGCATTGTGCCTTTTGAATTTAATTCCGATGCAATTTCTGTGTTTCATCGTCAATAAGAACGTCCAAGGTATACACGAAACCTGAAGTCAAGCATCGGAATCTGAAACTGGACTCACAGGAGTGGTTCAAATCATAGAAAGTGAGAGTGTCAGTCCTCTTGTACATTAGTCGGCATTGTGCCTTTTGTATTAAATTCGGATGCAATTTCTGTGTTTCATCGTCAATAAGAAAGTCCAAGGGATACAGTAAACCTGAAGTGAATCATCGGAAACTAAAACTGGACTCACAGAAGAGGTTCAAATCATAGAAAGTTAGAGAGTCAGCCCTCTTGTACTTATGTCGGCATTGTGCATTTGAATTTAATTCGGATGCAATTTCTGTGTTTCATCGTCAATAAGAACGTCCAAGGTTTACAGTAAACCTGAAGTGAGGCATCGGAATCTAAAACTGGACCCACAGGAGAGGTTCAAATCATAGAAGGTGAGAGTGTCAGTCCTCTTGTACTTAAGTCGGCATTGTGACTTTTGTATTAAATTCGGATGCAATTTCTGTGTTTCATCGTCAATAAGAAGGTCCAAAGTATACACGAAACCTGAAGTCAAGCATCGGAATCTAAAACTGGACTCACAGGAGAGGTTCAAATCATAGAAAGTGAGAGTGTCAGTCCTCTTGTACTTAAGTCGGCATTGTGCCTTTTGTATTAAATTCGGATGCAATTTCTGTGTTTCATCGTCAATAAGAAGGTCCAAGGTATACAGTAAACCTGAAGTGAAGCATAGGAATCTAAAACTGGACTCACAGGGGAGGTTCAATTCATAGAAAGTGAAAGTGTCAGTCCTCTTGTACTTAAGTCGGCATTGTGCCTTTTGTATTAAATTCGGATGCAATTGCTGTGTTTCATCGTCAATAAGAAGGTCCAAGGTATACAGGAAACCAGAAGTGAAGCATCGGAATCTGAAACTGGGCTCACAGGAGAGGTTCAAATCATAGAAAGTGAGAGTGTCTATCCTCTCGTACTTATGTCGGCATTATGCCTTTTGTATTAAATTCGGATGCGATTTCTGTGTTTCATCGTCAATATGAAGGTTTAAGGGATACAGTAAACCTGAAGTGAAGCATCGGAATCTAAAACTGGACTCACAGGAGACGTTCAAATCATAAAAAGTGTGAGTGACACTCGTCTTGTACTTAAGTCGGCATTGTGCCATTTGTGTTAAATTCGGATACAATTTCTGTGTTTCATCGTCAATAAGAAGGTCCAAGGGATACAGTAAACCTGAATTGAAGCTTCGGAATCTAAAACTGGACATACAGGAGAGGTTCAAATCATAGAAAGTGAGAGTGTCAGTCCTCTTGTACTTAAGTCGGCATTGAGCCCTTTGTATGAAATTCGAATGCAATTTCTGTGTTTCATCGTCAAAAAGGAAGTCCAAGGTATACAGTAAACCTGAAGTGAAGCATCGGAATCTAAAGCTGGACTCACAGGGGAGGATTCAATTCATAGAAAGTGAGAGTGTCAGTCCTCTTTTCCTTAAGTCGGCATTGCGCCTTTTGTATTAAATTCGGATGCAATTTCTGTGTTTCATCGTCAATAAGAAAGTCCAAGGTATACAGGAAACCTGCAGTGAAGCATCGGAATCTAAAACTGGACTCACAGGAGAGGTTCAAATCATAAAAAGTGAGAGTGTCAGTCCTCTTGTACTTAAGTCGGCGTTGTGCCTTTTGTATTAAATTCGGATGCAATTTCTGTGTTTCATCGTCAATAAGAAGGTCCAAAGTATACACGAAACCTGAAGTCAAGCATCGGAAACTAAAACTGGACTCACAGGAGAGGTTCAAATCATTGAAAGTGAGAGTGTCAGTCCTCTTGAACTTCAGTCAGCATTGTGCCTTTTGTATTAAATTCGGATGCAATTTCTGTGTTTCATCGTCAATAAGAAGGTCCAAGGGATACAGTTAACCTGAAGTGAAGCATCGGAATCTAAAACTGGACTCACAGGAGAGGTTCAATTCATAGAAAGTGAGAGTGTCAGTCCTCCTGTACTTAAGTCGGCATTGTGCCTTTTGTATTAAATTCGGATGCAATTTCTGTGTTTCATCGTCAATAAGATGGTCCAATGTATACAGTAAACCTGAAGTGAAGCATCGGAATCTAAAACTGGACTCACAGGGGAGGTTCAATTCATAGAAAGTGAAAGTGTCAGTCCTCTTGTACTCAAGTCGGCATTGTGCCTTTTGTATTAAATTCGGTTGCAATTGCTGTGTTTCATCGTCAATAAAAAAGTCCAAAGGGTACAGTAAACCTGATGTGAATCATCGGAATCTAAAACTGGACTCACAGAAGAGGTTCAAATCATAGAAAGTTAGAGAGTCAGTCCTCTTGTACTTATGTCGGCATTGTGCCATTTGAATTTAATTCGGATGCAATTTCTGTGTTTCATCGTCAATAAGAAGGTCCAACGTATACAGGAAACCTGAAGTGAAGCATCGGAATCTAAAACTGGACTCACAGTAGAGGTTCAAATCATAGAAAGTGAGAGTGTCAGTCCTCTTTTCCATAAGTCGGCATTGTGCCTTTTGTATTAAATTCGGATGCAATTTCTGTGTTTCATCGTCAATAAGAAGGTCCAAGGGATACAGTAGACCTGAAGTGAAGCATCGGAATCTAAAGCTGGACTCATAGGAGTTGTTCAAATCATTGAAAGTGAGAGTGTCAGTCCTCTTGTACTAGTTCGGCATTGTGCCTTTTGTATTAAATTCGGATACAATTTCTGTGTTTCATCGTCAATAAGAAGGTCCAAGGGATACAGTAAACCTGAAGTGAAGCATCGGAATCTAAAACTGGACTCACAGGAGAGGTTCAAATCATAGAAAGTGAGTTTGTTAATCCTCTTGTACTTAAGTCGGCATTATGCCTTTTGTAATACATTCGGATGCAATTTCTGTGGTTCATCGTCAATAAGAAGGTGCAAGTGATACAGTACACCTGAAGTGAAGCATCGGAATCTAAAACTTGACTCACAGAAGTTGTTCAAATCATAGAAATTGAGTGTGTCAGTCCTCTTGTACTTAAGTCAGCATTGTGCCTTTTGTATTAAATTCGGATGCAATTTCTGAGTTTCATCGTCAATAAGAACGTCCAAGGTATACACGAAACCTAAAGTCCAGCATCGGAATCTAAAACTGCACTCACAGGAGAGGTTCAAATAATAGAAAGGGAGAGTGTCAGTCCTCTTGTTCTTAAGTCGGACTTGTGCCTTTTGTATAAAATTCAGATGCAATTTTTGTGTTTCATCGACAATAAGAAAGTCCAACGGATACAGTAAACCTGAAGTGAATCATCGGAATCTAAAACTGGACTCACACGAGAGGTTCAAATCATATAAAGTGAGAGTGTCAGTCCTCTTGTACTTAAGTCGGCGTTGTGCCATTTGTATTAAATTAGGATGCAATTGCTGTGTTTCATCGTCAATAAGAAAGTCCAACGTATACAGGAAACCTGAAGTGAAGCATCGGAATCTAAAACTGGACTCACAGGAGAGGTTCAAATCATAGAAAGTGAGAGTGTCAGTCCTCTTTTCCATAAGTCGGCATTGTGCCTTTTGTATTTAATTCGGATGCAATTTCTGTGTTTCATCGGCAATAAGAATGTCCAAGGGATACAGTAGACCTGAAGTGAAGCATCGGATTCTAAAACTGGACTCATAGGAGAGGTTCAAATCATAGAAAGTGAGAGTGGCAGTCCTCTTGTACTTAAGTCGGCATTGTGCCTTTTGTATTAAATTCGGATACAATTTCTGTGTTTCATCGTCAATAAGAAGGTCCAAGGGATACAGTAAACCTGAAGTGAAGCATCGGAATCTAAAACTGGACTCACAGGAGAGGTTCAAATCATAGAAAGTGAGAGTGTCAGTCCTCCTGTACTTAAGTCGGCATTGTGCCTTTTGTATTAAATTCGGATGCAATTTCTGTGTTTCATCGTCAATAAGATGGTCCAAGGTATACAGTAAACCTGAAGTGAAGCATCGGAATCTAAAACTGGACTCACAGGGGAGGTTCAATTCATAGAAAGTGAAAGTGTCAGTCCTCTTGTACTCAAGTCGGCATTGTGCCTTTTGTATTAAATTCGGTTGCAATTGCTGTGTTTCATCGTCAATAAAAAAGTCCAAAGGGTACAGTAAACCTGATGTGATTCATCGGAATCTAAAACTGGACTCACAGAAGATGTTCAAATCATAGAAAGTTAGAGAGTCAGTCCTCTTGTACTTATGTCGGCATTGTGCCTTTTGAATTTAATTCGGATGCAATCTCTGTGTTTCATCGTCAATAAGAAGGTCCAACGTATACAGGAAACCTGAAGTGAAGCATCGGAATCTAAAACTATACTCACAGTAGAGGTTCAAATCATAGAAAGTGAGAGTGTCAGTCCTCTTTTCCATAAGTCGGCATTGTGCCTTTCGTATTAAATTCGGATGCAATTTCTGTGTTTCATCGTCAATAAGAAGGTCCAAGGGATACAGTAGACCTGAAGTGAAGCATCGGAATCTAAAGCTGGACTCATAGGAGAGGTTCAAATCATTGAAAGTGAGAGTGTCAGTCCTCTTGTACTAGTTCGGCATTGTGCCTTTTGTATTAAATTCGGATACAATTTCTGTGTTTCATCGTCAATAAGAATGTCCAAGGGATACAGTAAACCTGAAGTGAAGCATCGGAATCTAAAACTGGACTCACAGGAGAGGTTCAAATCATAGAAAGTGAGTTTGTTAATCCTCTTGTACTTAAGTCGGCTTTATGCCTTTTGTAATACATTCGGATGCAATTTCTGTGGTTCATCGTCAATAAGAAGGTGCAAGTGATACAGTAGACCTGAAGTGAAGCATCGGAATCTAAAACTTGACTCACAGAAGTTGTTCAAATCATAGAAATTGAGTGTGTCAGTCCTCTTGTACTTAAGTCAGCATTGTGCCTTTTGTATTAAATTCGGATGCAATTTCTGAGTTTCATCGTCAATAAGAACGTCCAAGGTATACACGAAACCTGAAGTCCAGCATCGGAATCTAAAACTGCACTCACACGAGAGGTTCAAATAATAGAAATTGAGAGTGTCAGTCCTCTTGTTCTTAAGTCGGACTTGTGCCTTTTGTATTAAATTCGGATGCAATTTTTGTGTTTCATCGACAATAAGAAAGTCCAACGGATACAGTAAACCTAAAGTGAATCATCGGAATCTAAAACGGGACTCACACGAGAGGTTCAAATCATAGAAAGTGAGAGTGTCAGTCCTCTTGTACTTAAGTCGGCGTTGTGCCATTTGTATTAAATTAGGATGCAATTGCTGTGTTTCATCGTCAATAAGAAGGTCCAAGGTATACAGTAAACCTGAAGTGAAGCATTGGAATCTAAAACTGGACTCACAGAGGAGGTTCAATTCATAGAAAGTGAAAGTGTCAGTCCTCTTGTACTTAAGTCGGCATTGTGCCTTTTGTATTAAATTCGGATACAATTTCTGTGTTTCATCGTCAATAAGAAGGTCCAAGGGATACATGTAAACCTGAAGTGAAGCATCGGAATCTAAAACTGGACTCACAGGAAAGGTTCAAAACATAGAAAGTGATAGTGTCAGTCCTCTTGTACTTAAGTCAGCATTGTGCCTTTTGTATCAAACTCGGATGCAATTTCTGTGTTTCATCGTCAATAAGAAGGTCCAAGGTATACAGGAAACCTGAAGTCAAGCATCGGAATCTAAAACTGCACTCACAGGAGAGGTTCAAATCATAGAAAGTGAGAGTGTCAGTCCTCTTGTACTTAAATCGGCCTTTTGCCTTTTGTATTAAATTCGGATGCAATTTCTGTGTTTCATCGACAATAAGAAAGTCCAACGGATACAGTAAACCTTAAGTGAATCATCGGAATCTAAAACTGGACTCACAGAAGAGGTTCAAATCATAGAAAGTTAGAGAGTCAGTACTCTTGTACTTATGTCGGCATTGTGCCTTTTGAATTTAATTCAGATACAATTTCTGTGTTTCATCGTCAATAAGAAGGTGCAAGGTATACAGAAAACTTGAAGTGAAGCTTTGGAATCTAAAACTGGACTCACAGGAGAGGTTCAAATCATAGAAAGTGAGAGTGTCAGTCCTCTTTTCCATAAGTCGGCATTGGGCCTTTTGTATTAAATTCGGATGCAATTTCTGTGTTTCATCGTCAATAACAAGGTCCAAGGTATACAGGAAACCTGAAGTGAAGCGTCGGAATCTAAAACTAGACTCACAGGAGAGGTTAAAATCATAGAAAGTGAGAGTGTCAGTCCTCTTGTACTTAAGTCGGCGTTGTGCCTTTTGTATTAAATTCGGATGCAATTTCTGTGTTTCATCGTCAATAAGAAGGTCCAAAGTATACAAGAAACCAGAAGTCAAGCATCGGAAACTAAAACTGGACTCACAGGGGAGGTTCAAATCATTGAAAGTGAGAGTGTCAGTCCTCTTGACCTTAAGTCGGCATTGTGCCTTTTGTATTAAATTCGGATGCAATTTCTGTGTTTCATTGTCAATAAGAGGGTCCAAGGCATACAGTAGACCTAAAGTGAAGCATCGGAATCTAAAACTGGACTCACAGGACAGGTTCAAATCATAGAAATGGAGAGTGTCAGTCCTCTTGTACTTAAGTCGGCATTGTGCCTTTTGTATTAAATTCGGATGCAATTTCTGTGTTTCATCTTCAATAAGAAGGTCCAAGGTATACAGTAAACCTGAAGTGAAGCATCGGATTCTAAAACTGGACTCACAGGGGAGGTTCAATTCATAGAAAGTGAAAGTGTCAGTCCTCTTGTACTTAAGTCGGCATTGTGCCTTTTGTATTAAATTCGGATGCAATTGCTGTGTTTCATCGTCAATAAGAATGTCCAAGGGATACAGTAAACCTGAAGTGAAAAATCGGAATCTAAAACTGGACTCACAGAAGAGGTTCAAATCATATAAAGTTAGAGAGTCAGTCCTCTTGTACTTATGTCGGCATTGTGCCTTTTGAATTTAATTCGGATGCAATTTCTGTGTTTCATCGTCAATAAGAAGGTCCAACGTATACAGGAAACCTGAAGTGAAGCATCGGAATCTAAAACTGGACTCACAGTAGAGGTTCAAATCATAGAAAGTGAGAGTGTCAGTCCTCTTTTCCATAAGTCGGCATTGTGTCTTTTGTATTAAATTCGGATGCAATTTCTGTGTTTCATCGTCAATAAGAAGGTCCAAAAGATACAGTAGACCTGAAGTGAAGCATCGGAATCTAAAGCTGGACTCATAGGAGAGGTTCAAATCATTGAAAGTGAGAGTGTCAGTCCTCTTGTACTAGTTCGGCATTGTGCCTTTTGTATTAAATTCGGATACAATTTCTGTGTTTCATCGTCAATAAGAAAGTCCAAGGGATACAGTAAACCTGAAGTGAAGCATCGGAATCTAAAACTGGACTCACAAGAGAGGTTCAAATCATAGAAAGTGAGTTTGTTAATCCTCTTGTACTTAAGTCGGCTTTATGCCTTTTGTAATACATTCGGATGCAATTTCTGTGGTTCATCGTCAATAAGAAGGTGCAAGTGATACAGTAGACCTGAAGTGAAGCATCGGAATCTAAAACTTGACTCACAGAAGTTGTTCAAATCATAGAAATTGAGTGTGTCAGTCCTCTTGTACTTAAGTCAGCATTGTGCCTTTTGTATTAAATTCGGATGCAATTTCTGAGTTTCATCGTCAATAAGAACGTCCAAGGTATACACGAAACCTGAAGTCCAGCATCGGAATCTAAAACTGCACTCACAGGAGAGGTTCAAATAATAGAAATTGAGAGTGTCAGTCCTCTTGTTCTTAAGTCGGACTTGTGCCTTTTGTATTAAATTCGGATGCAATTTTTGTGTTTCATCGACAATAAGAAAGTCCAACGGATACAGTAAACCTGAAGTGAATCATCGGAATCTAAAACTGGACTCACACGAGAGGTTCAAATCATAGAAAGAGAGAGTGTCAGTCCTCTTGTACTTAAGTCGGCGTTGTGCCATTTGTATTAAATTAGGATGCAATTGCTGTGTTTCATCGTCAATAAGAAAGTCCAACGTATACAGGAAACCTGAAGTGAAGCATCGGAATCTAAAACTGGACTCACAGGAGAGGTTCAAATCATAGAAAGTAAGAGTGTCAGTCCTCTTTTCCATAAGTCGGCATTGTGCCTTTTGTATTAAATTCGGATGCAATTTCTGTGTTTCATCGGCAATAAGAAGGTCCAAGGGATACAGTAGACCTGAAGTGAAGCATCGGATTCTAAAACTGGACTCATAGGAGAGGTTCAAATCATAGAAAGTGAGAGTGTCAGTCCTCTTTTACTTAAGTCGGCATTGTGCCTTTTGTATTAAATTCGGATACAATTTCTGTGTTTCATCGTCAGTAAGAAGGTCCAAGGGATACAGTAAACCTGAAGTGAAGCATCGGAATCTAAAACTGGACTCACAGGAGGGGTTCAAATCATAGAAAGTGAAAGTGTCAGTCCTCTTGTACTTAAGTCGGCATTGTGCCTTTTGTATTAAATTCGGATACAATTTCTGTGTTTCATCGTCAATAAGAAGGTCCAAGGGATACAGTAAACCTGAAGTGAAGCATCGGAATCTAAAACTGGACTCACAGGAGGGGTTCAAATCATAGAAAGTGAGAGTGTCATTCCTCTTGTACTTAAGTCGTCATGGTGCCTTTTGTATTAAATTCGGTTGCAATTGCTGTGTTTCATCGTCTATAAGAGTGTCCAAGGTATACAGGAAACCAGAAGTGAAGCATCGGAATCTAAAACTGGGCTCACAGGAGAGGTTCAAATCATAGAAAGTTAGAGTGTCTATCCTATCGTACTTACGTCGGCATTATGCCTTTTGTATTAAATTCGGATGCGATTTATGTGTTTCATCGTCAATAAGAGGGTCCAAGGGATACAGTAAACCTGAAGTGAAGCATCGGAAACTAAAACTGGACTCACAGGAGAGGCTCAAATCATAGAAAGATAGAGTGTCAGTCCTCTTGTACTTAAGTCGGCATTCTGCCTTTTGAATTTAATTCCGATGCAATTTCTCAGCTTCGTCGTCA
Source organism: Schistocerca americana (assembly GCF_021461395.2). Lineage (NCBI taxonomy): Eukaryota > Metazoa > Arthropoda > Insecta > Orthoptera > Acrididae > Schistocerca > Schistocerca americana. The sequence goes on along the minus strand of NW_025725917.1, from coordinate 4,255,464 downwards.
ATAAGAAGGTCCAAGGGATACAGTAAACCTAAAGTGAAAAATCGGAAACTAGAACTGGACCCACAGGAGAGGTTCAAATCATAGAAAGTGAGATTGTCAGTCCTCTTGTACTTAAGTCGGCATTATGCCTTTTGAATTACATTCGGATGCAATTTCTGTGGTTCATCGTCAATAAGAAGGTGCACGTGATACAGTAGACCTGAAGTGAAGCATCGGAATCTAAAACTTGACTCACAGGAGTTGTTCAAATCATAGAAATTGAGAGTGTCAGTCCTCTTGTACTTAAGTCAGCATTGTGCCTTTTTATTAAACTCGGATGCAATTTCTGTGTCTCATCGTCAATAAGAACGTCCAAGGTATACATGAAACCTGAAGTCAAGCATCGGAATCTAAAACTGGACTCACAGGAGAGGTTCAAATCATAGAAAGTGAGAGTGTCAGTCCTCTTGTACTTTAGTCGGCCTTGTGCCTTTTGTATTAAATTCGGATGCAATTTCTGTGTTTCATCGACAATAAGAAAGTCCAAGGGATACAGTAACCTGAAGTGAATCATCGGAATCTAAAACTGGACTCACAGGAAAGGTTCAAAACATAGAAAGTGATAGTGTCAGTCCTCTTGTACTTAAGTCAGCATTGTGCCTTTTGTATCAAACTCGGATGCAATTTCTGTGTTTCATCGTCAATAAGAACGTCCAAGGTATACACGAAACCTGAAGTCAAGCATCGGAATCTAAAACTGCACTCACAGGAGAGGTTCAAATCATAGAACGTGAGAGTGTCAGTCCTCTTGTACTTAAATCGGCCTTTTGCCTTTTGTATTAAATTCGGATGCAATTTCTGTGTTTCATCGACAATAAGAAAGTCCAACGGATACAGTAAACCTTAAGTGAATCATCGGAATCTAAAACTGGACTCACAGAAGAGGTTCAAATCATAGAAAGTTAGAGAGTCAGTACTCTTGTACTTATGTCGGCATTGTGCCTTTTGAATTTAATTCAGATACAATTTCTGTGTTTCATCGTCAATAAGAAGGTGCAAGGTATACAGAAAACTTGAAGTGAAGCTTTGGAATCTAAAACTGGACTCACAGGAGACGTTCAAATCATAGAAAGTGAGAGTGTCAGTCCTCTTTTCCATAAGTCGGCATTGGGCCTTTTGTATTAAATTCGGATGCAATTTCTGTGTTTCATCGTCAATAACAAGGTCCAAGGTATACAGGAAACCTGAAGTGAAGCGTCGGAATCTAAAACTAGACTCACAGGAGAGGTTAAAATCATAGAAAGTGAGAGTGTCAGTCCTCTTGTACTTAAGTCGGCGTTGTGCCTTTTGTATTAAATTCGGATGCAATTTCTGTGTTTCATCGTCAATAAGAAGGTCCAAAGTATACAAGAAACCAGAAGTCAAGCATCGGAAACTAAAACTGGACTCACAGGGGAGGTTCAAATCATTGAAAGTGAGAGTGTCAGTCCTCTTGACCTTAAGTCGGCATTGTGCCTTTTGTATTAAATTCGGATGCAATTTCTGTGTTTCATTGTCAATAAGAGGGTCCAAGGCATACAGTAGACCTAAAGTGAAGCATCGGAATCTAAAACTGGACTCACAGGAGAGGTTCAAATCATAGAAAGGGAGAGTGTCAGTCCTCTTGTACTTAAGTCGGCATTGTGCCTTTTGTATTAAATTCGGATGCAATTTCTGTGTTTCATCTTCAATAAGAAGGTCCAAGGTATACAGTAAACCTGAAGTGAAGCATCGGATTCTAAAACCGGACTCACAGGGGAGGTTCAATTCATAGAAAGTGAAAGTGTCAGTCCTCTTGTACTTAAGTCGGCATTGTGCCTTTTGTATTAAATTCGGATGCAATTGCTGTGTTTCATCGTCAATAAGAAAGTCCAAGGGATACAGTAAACCTGAAGTGAACCATCGGAATCTAAAACTGGACTCACAGAAGAGGTTCAAATCATATAAAGTTAGAGAGTCAGTCCTCTTGTACTTATGTCGGCATTGTGCCTTTTGAATTTAATTCGGATGCAATTTCTTGTTTTCATCGTCAATAAGAATGTCCAATGTATACAGGAAACCTGAAGTGAAGCATCGGAATCTAAAACTGGACTCACAGGAGAAGTTCAAATCATAGAAAGTGAGAGTGTCAGTCCTCTTTTCCATAAGTCGGCAATGTGCCTTTTGTATTAAATTCGGATGCAATTTCGGTGTTTCATCGCCAATAAGAAGGTCCAAGGGATACAGTAGGCCTGAAGTGAAGCATCGGAAATTAAAACTGGACTCACAGGAGAGGTTCAAATGATAGAAAGGTAGAGTGTCAGTCCTCTTGTACTTAAGTCGGCATTGTGCATTTTGAAATTAATTCCGATGCAATTGCTGAGCTTCATCGTCAAAAAGAAGGTCCAACGGATACATTAAACCTGAATTGGAAAATCGGAAACTAAAACTGGACTCACAGGAGAGTTTTAAATCATAGAAAGTGAGATTGTCAGTCCTCTTGTACTTAAGTCGGCGTTATGCCTTTTGTATTACATTCGGATGCAATTTCTGTGGTTCATCGTCAATAAGAAGGTGCAAGTGATACAGTAGACCTGAAGTGAAGCATCGGAATCTAAATATTGACTCACAGGAGTTGTTCAAATCATAGAAATTGATAGTGTCAGTCCTCTTGTACTTAAGTCAGCATTGTGCCTTTTGTATTAAATTCGGATGCAATTGCTGTGTTTCATCGTCAATAAGAAAGTCCAAGGGATACAGTAAACCTGAAGTGAACCATCGGAAACTAAAACTGGACTCACAGGGGAGGTTCAAATCATTGAAAGTGAGAGTGTCAGTCCTCTTGACCTTAAGTCGGCATTGTGCCTTTTGTATTAAATTCGGATGCAATTTCTGTGTCTCATCGTCAATAAGAACGTCCAAGGTATACACGAAACCTGTAGTCAAGCATCGGAATCTAAAACAGGACTCACAGGAGAGGATCAAATCATAGAAAGTGAAAGTGTCAGTCCTCTTGTACTTAAGTCAGCCTTGTGCCTTTTGCATTAAATTCGGATGCAATTTCTGTGTTTCATCGACAATAAGAAAGTCCAAGGGATACAGTAAACCTGAAGTGAATCATCGGAATCTAAAACTGGACTCACAGGAGAGGTTCAAATCATAGAAAGTGAGAGTGTCAGTCCTCTTTTCCTTAAGTCGGCATTGTGCCTTTTGTATTAAATTCGGATGCAATTTCTGTGTTTCATCGTCAATAAGAAGGTCCAAAGTATACAGGAAACCTGAAGTGAATCATCGGAATCTAAAACTGGACGCACAGGAGAGGTTCTAATCATAGAAAGTGTGAGTGTCAGTCCTCTTGTACTTAAGTCGGAATTGTGCCTTTTGTATTAAATTCGTATACAATTTCTGTGTTTCATCGTCAATAAGAAGGTCCAAGGGATACAGTAAACCTGAAGTGAAGCATCGGAATCTAAAACTGGACTCACAGGAGAGGTTTAAATCATAGAAAGTGAGGGTGTGAGTCCTCTTGTACTTAAGTCGGCATTCTGCCGTTTGTATTAAATTCGGATGCAATTTCTGTGTTTCCTCGTCAATAAGAAGTTCCAAGGTATACAGTAAACCCGAAGTGAAGCATCGGATCTTAAACTGGACTCAAAGGGCAGGTTCAATTCATAGGAAGTGAAAGTGTCAGTCCTCTTGTACTTAAGTCGGCATTGTGCCTTTTGTATTAAATTCGGATGCAATTGCTGTGTTTCATCGTCAATAAGAAAGTCCAATGGATACAGTAAACCTGAAATGAATCATCGGAAACTAAAACTGGACCCACAGAAGAAGTTCAAATCATAGAAAGTTAGAGAGTCAGTCCTCTTGTACTTATGTCGGCATTGTGCCTTTCGAATTTAATTCGGATGCAACTTCTGTGTTTCATCGTCAATAAGAAGGTCCAAGGTATACAGGAAACCTGAGGTGAAGCATCGGAATCTAAAATTGGACTCACAGGAGAGGTTCAAATCATGGAAAGATAGAGTGTCAGTCCTCTTGTACTTAAGTCGGCATTATGCCTTTTGTATTAAATTCGGATGCGATTTCTGTGTTTCATCGTCAATAAGAGGGTCCAAGGGATACAGTCAACCTGAAGTGAAGCATCGGAAACTAAAACTGGACTCACAGGAGAGGTTCAAATCATAGAAAGTGAGAGTGTCAGTCCTCCTGTACTTAAGTCGGCATTGTGCCTTTTGTATTAAATTCGGATGCAATTTCTGTGTTTCATCGTCAATAAGATGGTCCAAGGTATACAGTAAACCTGAAGTGAAGCATCGGAATCTAAAACTGGACTCACAGGGGACGTTCAATTCATAGAAAGTGAAAGTGTCAGTCCTCTTGTACTCAAGTCGGCATTGTGCCTTTTGTATTAAATTCGGTTGCAATTGCTGAGTTTCATCGTCAATAAAAAAGTCCAAAGGGTACAGTAAACCTGATGTGAATCATCGGAATCTAAAACTGGACTCACAGAAGAGGTTCAAATCATAGAAAGTTAGAGAGTCAGTCCTCTTGTACTTATGTCGGCATTGTGCCTTTTGAATTTAATTCGGATGCAATTTCTGTGTTTCATCGTCAATAAGAAGGTCCAACGTATACAGGAAACCTGAAGTGAAGCATCGGAATCTAAAACTGGACTCACAGTAGAGGTTCAAATCATAGAAAGTGAGAGTGTCAGTCCTCTTTTCCATAAGTCGGCATTGTGCCTTTTGTATTAAATTCGGATGCAATTTCTGTGTTTCATCGTCAATAAGAAGGTCCAAGGGATACAGTAGACCTGAAGTGAAGCATCGGAATCTAAAGCTGGACTCATAGGAGAGGTTCAAATCATTGAAAGTGAGAGTGTCAGTCCTCTTGTACTAGTTCGGCATTGTGCCTTTTGTATTAAATTCGGATACAATTTCTGTGTTTCATCGTCAATAAGAAGGTCCAAGGGATACAGTATACCTGAAGTGAAGCATCGGAATCTAAAACTGGACTCACAGGAGAGGTTCAAATCATAGAAAGTGAGTTTGTTAATCCTCTTGTACTTAAGTCGGCATTATGCCTTTTGCAATACAATCGGATGCAATTTCTGTGGTTCATCGTCAATAAGAAGGTGCAAGTGATACAGTAGACCTGAAGTGAAGCATCGGAATCTAAAACTTGACTCACAGAAGTTGTTCAAATCATAGAAATTGAGTGTGTCAGTCCTCTTGTACTTAAGTCAGCATTGTGCCTTTTGTATTAAATTCGGATGCAATTTCTGAGTTTCATCGTCAATAAGAACGTCCAAGGTATACACGAAACCTGAAGTCCAGCATCGGAATCTAAAACTGCACTCACAGGAGAGGTTCAAATAATAGAAAGTGAGAGTGTCAGTCCTCTTGTTCTTAAGTCGGACTTGTGCCTTTTGTATTATATTCGGATGCAATTTTTGTGTTTCATCGACAATAAGAAAGTCCAACGGATACAGTAAACCTGAAGTGAATCATCGGAATCTAAAACTGGACTCACACGAGAGGTTCAAATCATATAAAGTGAGAGTGTCAGTCCTCTTGTACTTAAGTCGGCGTTGTGCCATTTGTATTAAATTAGGATGCAATTGCTGTGTTTCATCGTCAATAAGAAAGTCCAACGTATACAGGAAACCTGAAGTGAAGCATCGGAATCTAAAACTGGACTCACAGGAGAGGTTCAAATCATAGAACGTGAGAGTGTCAGTCCTCTTTTCCATAAGTCGGCATTGTGCCTTTTGTATTAAATTCGGATGCAATTTCTGTGTTTCATCGGCAATAAGAAGGTCCAAGGGATACAGTAGACCTGAAGTGAAGCATCGGATTCTAAAACTGGACTCATAGGAGAGGTTCAAATCATAGAAAGTGAGAGTGTCAGTCCTCTTGTACTTAAGTCGGCATTGTGCCTTTTGTATTAAATTCGGATACAATTTCTGTGTTTCATCGTCAATAAGAAGGTCCAAGGGATACAGTAAACCTGAAGTGAAGCATCGGAATCTAAAACTGGACTCACAGGAGGGGTTCAAATCATAGAAAGTGAGAGTGTCATTCCTCTTGTACTTAAGTCGTCATTGTGCCTTTTGTATTAAATTCGGATGCAATTTCTGTGTTTCATCGTCAATACGAAGGTCCAAGGTATACAGTAAACCTGAAGTGAAGCATTGGAATCTAAAACTGGACTCACAGAGGAGGTTCAATTCATAGAAAGTGAAAGTGTCAGTCCTCTTGTACTTAAGTCGGCATTGTGCCTTTTGTATTAAATTCGGTTGCAATTGCTGTGTTTCATCGTCTATAAGAGTGTCCAAGGTATACAGGAAACCAGAAGTGAAGCATCGGAATCTAAAACTGGGCTCACAGGAGAGGTTCAAATCATAGAAAGTTAGAGTGTCAGTCCTCTTGACCTTAAGTCGGCATTGTGCCTTTTGTATTAAATTCGGATGCAATTTCTGTGTTTCATCGTCAATAAGAGGGTCCAAGGTATACAGTAGACCTAAAGTGAAGCATCGGAATCTAAAACTGGACTCACAGGAGAGGATCAAACCATAGAAAGGGAGAGTGTCAGTCCTCTTTTCCATAAGTCGGCATTGGGCCTTTTGTATTAAATTCGGATGCAATTTCTGTGTTTCATCTTCAATAACAAGGTCCAAGGTATACAGGAAACCCGAAGTGAAGCGTCGGAATCTAAAACTAGACTCACAGGAGAGGTTAAAATCATAGAAAGTGAGAGTGTCAGTCCTCTTGTACTTAAGTCGGCGTTGTGCCTTTTGTATTAATTTCGGATGCAATTTCTGTGTTTCATCGTCAATAAGAAGGTCCAAAGTATACAAGAAACCAGAAGTCAAGCATCGGAAACTAAAACTGGACTCACAGGGGAGGTTCAAATCATTGAAAGTGAGAGTGTCAGTCCTCTTGACCTTAAGTCGGCATTGTGCCTTTTGTATTAAATTCGGATGCAATTTCTGTGTTTCATCGTCAATAAGAGGGTCCAAGGTATACAGTAGACCTAAAGTGAAGCATCGGAATCTAAAACTGGACTCACAGGAGTGGATCAAACCATAGAAAGGGAGAGTGTCAGTCCTCTTGTACTTAAGTCGGCATTGTGCCTTTTGTATTAAATTCGGATGCAATTTCTGTGTTTCATCTTCAATAAGAAGGTCCAAGGTATACAGTAAACCTGAAGTGAAGCATCGGATTCTAAAACTGGACTCACAGGGGAGGTTCAATTCATAGAAAGTGAAAGTGTCAGTCCTCTTGTACTTAAGTCGGCATTTTGCCTTTTGTATTAAATTCGGATGCAATTGCTGTGTTTCATCGTCAATAAGAAAGTCCAAGGGATACAGTAAACCTGAAGTGAACCATCGGAATCTAAAACTGGACTCACAGAAGAGGTTCAAATCATAGAAAGTTAGAGAGTCAGTCCTCTTGTACTTATGTCGGCATTGTGCCTTTTGAATTTAATTCGGATGCAATTTCTTGTTTTCATCGTCAATAAGAATGTCCAATGTATACAGGAAACCTGAAGTGAAGCATCGGAATCTAAAACTGGACTCACAGGAGAAGTTCAAATCATAGAAAGTGAGTGTGTCAGTCCTCTTTTCCATAAGTCGGCAATGTGCCTTTTGTATTAAATTCGGATGCAATTTCTGTGTTTCATCGCCAATAAGAAGGTCCAAGGGATACAGTAGGCCTGAAGTGAAGCATCGGAATCTAAAACTGGACTCATAGGAGAGGTTCAAATCATAGAAAGTGAGAGTGTCAGTCCTCTTTTACTTAAGTCGGCATTGTGCTTTTTGTATTAAATTCGGATACAATTTCTGTGTTTCATCGTCAATAAGAAGGTCCAAGGGATACAGAAAAAGCCTGAAGTGAAGCATCGGAATCTAAAACTGGACTCACAGGAGAGGTTCTAATCATAGAAAGTGAGAGTGTCAATCCTCTTGTACTTAAGTCGGCATTGTGCCTTTTGTATTAAATTCGGATGCAATTGCTGTGTTTCATCGTCAATAAGAATGTCTAAGGTATACAGGAAACCAGAAGTGAAGAATCGGAAATTAAAACTGGACTCACAGGAGAGGTTCAAATCATAGAAAGGTAGAGTGTCAGTCCTCTTGTACTTAAGTCGGCATTGTGCATTTTGAAATTAATTCCGATGCAATTGCTGAGCTTCATCGTCAAAAAGAAGGTCCAACGGATACATTAAACCTGAATTGAAAAAACGGAAACTAAAACTGGACTCACAGGAGAGTTTTAAATCATAGAAAGTGAGATTGTCAGTCCTCTTGTACTTAAGTCGGCGCTATGCCTTTTGTATTACATTCGGATGCAATTTCTGTGGTTCATCGTCAATAAGAAGGTGCAAGTGATACAGTAGACCTGAAGTGAAGCATCGGAATCTAAATATTGACTCACAGGAGTTGTTCAAATCATAGAAATTGAAAGTGTCAGTCCTCTTGTACTTAAGTCAGCATTGTGCCTGTTTGTTAAACTCGGATGCAATTTCTGTGTCTCATCGTCAGTAAGAACGTCCAAGGTATACACGAAACCTGTAGTCAAGCATCGGAATCTAAAACAGGACTCACAGGAGAGGATCAAATCATAGAAAGTGAGAGTGTCAGTCCTCTTGTACTTAAGTCAGCCTTGTGCCTTTTGCATTAAATTCGGATGCAATTGCTGTGTTTCATCGTCAATAAGAAGGTCCAAAGTATACAGGAAACCTGAAGTGAATCATCGGAATCTAAAACTGGACTCACAGGAGAGGTTCAAATCATAGAAAGTGTGAGTGGCAGTCCTCTTGTACTTAAGTCGGAATTGTGCCTTTTGTATTAAATTCGTATACAATTTCTGTGTTTCATCGTCAATAAGAAGGTCCAAGGGATACAGTAAACCTGAAGTGAAGCATCGGAATCTAAAACTGGACTCACAGGAGAGGTTTAAATCATAGAAAGTGAGAGTGTCAGTCCTCTTGTACTTAAGTCGGCATTCTGCCGTTTGTATTAAATTCTTATGCAATTTCTGTGTTTCCTCGTCAATAAGAAGTTCCAAGGTATACAGTAAACCTGAAGCATCGGATCTTAAACTGGACTCAAAGGGCAGGTTCAATTCATAGTTAGTGAAAGTGTCAGTCCTCTTGTACTTAAGTCGGCATTGTGCCTTTTGTATTAAATTCGGATGCAATTGCTGTGTTTCATCGTCAATAAGAAAGTCCAAGGGATACAGTAAACCTGAAATGAATCATCGGAAACTAAAACTGGACCCACAGAAGAAGTTCAAATCATAGAAAGTTAGAGAGTCAGTCCTCTTGTACTTATGTCGGCATTGTGCCTTTCGAATTTAATTCGGATGCAACTTCTGTGTTTCATCGTCAATAAGAAGGTCCAAGGTATACAGGAAACCTGAGGTGAAGCATCGGAATCTAAAATTGGACTCACAGGAGAGGTTCAAATCATGGAAAGATAGAGTGTCAGTCCTCTTGTACTTAAGTCGGCATTATGCCTTTTGTATTAAATTCGGATGCGATTTCTGTGTTTCATCGTCAATAAGAGGGTCCAAGGGATACAGTCAACCTGAAGTGAAGCATCGGAAACTAAAACTGGACTCACAGGAGAGGTTCAAATCATAGAAAGTGAGAGTGTCAGTCCTCCTGTACTTAAGTCGGCATTGTGCCTTTTGTATTAAATTCGGATGCAATTTCTGTGTTTCATCGTCAATAAGATGGTCCAAGGTATACAGTAAACCTGAAGTGAAGCATCGGAATCTAAAACTGGACTCACAGGGGAGGTTCAATTCATAGAAAGTGAAAGTGTCAGTCCTCTTGTACTCAAGTCGGCATTGTGCCTTTTGTATTAAATTCGGTTGCAATTGCTGTGTTTCATCGTCAATAAAAAAGTCCAAAGGGTACAGTAAACCTGATGTGAATGATCGGAATCTAAAACTGGACTCACAGAAGAGGTTCAAATCATAGAAAGTTAGAGAGTCAGTCCTCTTGTACTTATGTCGGCATTGTGCCTTTTGAATTTAATTCGGATGCAATTTCTGTGTTTCATCGTCAATAAGAAGGTCCAACGTATACAGGAAACCTGCAGTGAAGCATCGGAATCTAAAACTGGACTCACAGTAGAGGTTCAAATCATAGAAAGTGAGAGTGTCAGTCCTCTTTTCCATAAGTCGGCATTGTGCCTTTTGTATTAAATTCGGATGCAATCTCTGTGTTTCATCGTCAATAAGAAGGTCCAAGGGATACAGTAGACCTGAAGTGAAGCATCGGAATCTAAAGCTGGACTCATAGGAGAGGTTCAAATCATTGAAAGTGAGAGTGTCAGTCCTCTTATACTAGTTCGGCATTGTGCCTTTTGTATTAAATTCGGATACAATTTCTGTGTTTCATCGTCAATAAGAAGGTCCAAGGGATACAGTAAACCTGAAGTGAAGCATCGGAATCTAAAACTGGACTCACAGGAGAGGTTCAAATCATAGAAAGTGAGTTTGTTAATCCTCTTGTACTTAAGTCGGCATTATGCCTTTTGTAATACATTCGGATGCAATTTCTGTGGTTCATCGTCAATAAGAAGGTGCAAGTGATACAGTAGACCTGAAGTGAAGCATCGGAATCTAAAACATGACTCACAGAAGTTGTTCAAATCATAGAAATTGAGTGTGTCAGTCCTCTTGTACTTAAGTCAGCATTGTGCCTTTTGTATTAAATTCGGATGCAATTTCTGAGTTTCATCGTCAATAAGAACGTCCAAGGTATACACGAAACCTGAAGTCCAGCATCAGAATCTAAAACTGCACTCACAGGAGAGGTTCAAATAATAGAAAGTGAGAGTGTCAGTGCTCTTGTTCTTAAGTCGGACTTGTGCCTTTTGTATTAAATTCGGATGCAATTTTTGTGTTTCATCGACAATAAGAAAGTCCAACGGATACAGTAAACCTGAAGTGAATCATCGGAATCTAAAACTGGACTCACACGAGAGGTTCAAATCATAGAAAGTGAGAGTGTCAGTCCTCTTGTACTTAAGTCGGCGTTGTGCCATTTGTATTAAATTAGGATGCAATTGCTGTGTTTCATCGTCAATAAGAAAGTCCAACGTATACAGCAAACCTGAAGTGAAGCATCGGAATCTAAAACTGGACTCACAGGAGAGGTTCAAATCATAGAAAGTGAGAGTGTCAGTCCTCTTTTCCATAAGTCGGCATTGTGCCTTTTGTATTAAATTCGGATGCAATTTCTGTGTTTCATCGGCAATAAGAAGGTCCAAGGGATACAGTAGACCTGAAGTGAAGCATCGGATCTAAAACTGGACTCATAGGAGAGGTTAAAATCATAGAAAGTGAGAGTGTCAGTCCTCTTGTACTTAAGTCGGCATTGTGCCTTTTGTATTAAATTCGGATACAATTTCTGTGTTTCATCGTCAATAAGAAGGTCCAAGGGATACAGTAAACCTGAAGTGAAGCATCGGAATCTAAAACTGGACTCACAGGAGGGGTTCAAATCATAGAAAGTTAGAGTGTCATTCCTCTTGTACTTAAGTCGTCATTGTGCCTTTTGTATTAAATTCGGATGCAATTTCTGTGTTTCATCGTCAATAAGAAGGTCCAAGGTATACAGTAAACCTGAAGTGAAGCATTGGAATCTAAAACTGGACTCACAGAGGAGGTTCAATTCATAGAAAGTGAAAGTGTCAGTCCTCTTGTACTTAAGTCGGCATTGTGCCTTTTGTATTAAATTCGGTTGCAATTGCTGTGTTTCATCGTCTATAAGAGTGTCCAAGGTATACAGGAAACCAGAAGTGAAGCATCGGAATCTAAAACTGGGCTCACAGGAGAGGTTCAAATCATAGAAAGTTAGAGTGTCTATCCTATCGTACTTACGTCGGCATTATGCCTTTTGTATTTAATTCGGATGCGATTTATGTGTTTCATCGTCAATAAGAGGGTCCAAGGGATACAGTAAACCTGAAGTGAAGCATCGGAAACTAAAACTGGACTCACAGCAGAGGCTCAAATCATAGAAAGATAGAGTGTCAGTCCTCTTGTACTTAAGTCGGCATTATGCCTTTTGAATTACATTCGGATGCAATTTCTGTGGTTCATCGTCAATAAGAAGGTGCACGTGATACAGTAGACCTGAAGTGAAGCATCGGAACCTAAAACTTGACTCACAGGAGTTGTTCAAATCATAGAAATTGAGAGTGTCAGTCCTCTTGTACTTAAGTCAGCATTGTGCCTTTTTATTAAACTCGGATGCAATTTCTGTGTCTCATCGTCAATAAGATCGTCCAAAGTATACATGAAACCTGAAGTCAAGCATCGGAATCTAAAACTGGACTCACAGGAGAGGTTCAAATCATAGAAAGTGAGAGTGTCAGTCCTCTTGTACTTTAGTCGGCCTTGTGCCTTTTGTATTACATTCGGATGCAATTTCTGTGTTTCATCGACAATAAGAAAGTCCAAGGGATACAGTAACCTGAAGTGAATCATCGGAATCTAAAACTGGACTCACAGGAAAGGTTCAAAACATAGAAAGTGATAGTGTCAGTCCTCTTGTACTTAAGTCAGCATTGTGCCTTTTGTATCAAACTCGGATGCAATTTCTGTGTTTCATCGTCAATAAGAACGTCCAAGGTATACACGAAACCTGAAGTCAAGCATCGGAATCTAAAACTGCACTCACAGGAGAGGTTCAAATCATAGAAAGTGAGAGTGTCAGTCCTCTTGTACTTAAATCGGCCTTTTGCCCTTTGTATTAAATTCGGATGCAATTTCTGTGTTTCATCGACAATAAGAAAGTCCAACGGATACAGTAAACCTGAAGTGAATCATCGGAATCTAAAACTGGACTCACAGAAGAGGTTCAAATCATAGAAAGTTAGAGAGTCAGTACTCTTGTACTTATGTCGTCATTGTGCCTTTTGAATTTAATTCAGATACAATTTCTGTGTTTCATCGTCAATAAGAAGGTGCAAGGTATACAGAAAACTTGAAGTGAAGCTTTGGAATCTAAAACTGGACTCACAGGAGAGGTTCAAATCATAGAAAGTGAGAGTGTCAGTCCTCTTTTCCATAAGTCGGCATTGGGCCTTTTGTATTAAATTCGGATGCAATTTCTGTGTTTCATCGTCAATAACAAGGTCCAAGGTATACAGGAAACCTGAAGTGAAGCGTCGGAATCTAAAACTGGACTCACAGGAGAGGTTAAAATCATAGAAAGTGAGAGTGTCAGTCCTCTTGTACTTAAGTCGGCGTTGTGCCTTTTGTATTAAATTCGGATGCAATTTCTGTGTTTCATCGTCAATAAGAAAGTCCAAAGTATACAAGAAACCAGAAGTCAAGCATCGGAAACTAAAACTGGACTCACAGGGGAGGTTCAAATCATTGAAAGTGAGGGTGTCAGTCCTCTTGACCTTAAGTCGGCATTGTGCCTTTTGTATTAAATTCGGATGCAATTTCTGTGTTTCATCGTCAATAAGAGGGTCCAAGGTGTACAGTAGACCCAGAGTGAAGCATCGGAATCTAAAACTGGACTCACAGGAGAGGTTCAAATCATAGAAAGGGAGAGTGTCCGTCCTCTTGTACTTAAGTCGGCATTGTGCCTTTTGTATTAAATTCGGATGCAATTTCTGTGTTTCATCTTCAATAAGAAGGTCCAAGGTATACAGTAAACCTGAAGTGAAGCATCGGATTCTAAAACTGGACTCACAGGGGAGGTTCAATTCATAGAAAGTGAAAGTGTCAGTCCTCTTGTACTTAAGTCGGCATTGTGCCTTTTGTATTAAATTCGGATGCAATTGCTGTGTTTCATCGTCAATAAGAAAGTCCAAGGGATACAGTAAACCTGAAGTGAACCATCGGAATCTGAAACTGGACTCACAGAAGAGGTTCAAATCATAGAAAGTTAGAGAGTCAGTCCTCTTGTACTTATGTCGGCATTGTGCCTTTTGAATTTAATTCGGATGCAATTTCTTGTTTTCATCGTCAATAAGAATGTCCAATGTATACAGGAAACCTGAAGTGAAGCATCGGAATCTAAAACTGGACTCACAGGAGAAATTCAAATCATAGAAAGTGAGAGTGTCAGTCCTCTTTTCCATAAGTCGGCAATGTGCCTTTTGTATTAAATTCGGATGCAATTTCTGTGTTTCATCGCCAATAAGAAGGTCCAAGGGATACAGTAGGCCTGAAGTGAAGCGACGGAATCTAGAACTGGACTCATAGGAGAGGTTCAAATCATAGAAAGTGAGAGTGTCAGTCCTCTTTTACTTAAGTCGGCATTGTGCTTTTTATATTAAATTCGGATACAATTTCTGTGTTTCATCGTCAATAAGAAGGTCCAAGGGATACAGAAAAAGACTGAAGTGAAGCATCGGAATCTAAAACTGGACTCACAGGAGAGGTTCAAATCATAGAAAGTGAGAGTGTCAATCCTCTTGTACTTAAGTCGGCATTGTGCCTTTTGTATTAAATTCGGATGCAATTGCTGTGTTTCATCGTCAATAAGAATGTCTAAGGTATACAGGAAACCAGAAGTGAAGCATCGGAAATTAAAACTGGACTCACAGGAGAGGTTCAAATCATAGAAAGGTAGAGTGTCAGTCCTCTTGTACTTAAGTCGGCATTGTGCATTTTGAAATTAATTCCGATGCAATTGCTGAGATTCATCGTCAAAAAGAAGGTCCAACGTATACATTAAACCTGAATTGAAAAATCGGAAACTAAAACTGGACTCACAGGAGAGTTTTAAATCATAGAAAGTGAGATTGTCAGTCCTCTTGTACTTAAGTCGGCGTTATGCCTTTTGTATTAGATTCAGATGCAATTTCTGTGGTTCATCGTCAATAAGAAGGTGCAAGTGATACAGTAGACCTGAAGTGAAGCATCGGAATCTAAATATTGACTCACAGGAGTTGTTCAAATCATAGAAATTGAAAGTGTCAGTCCTCTTGTACTTAAGTCAGCATTGTGCCTGTTTGTTAAACTCGGATGCAATTTCTGTGTCTCATCGTCAATAAGAACGTCCAAGGTATACACGAAACCTGTAGTCAAGCATCGGAATCTAAAACAGGACTCACAGGAGAGGATCAAATCATAGAAAGTGAGAGTGTCAGTCCTCTTGTACTTAAGTCAGCCTTGTGCCTTTTCCATTAAATTCGGATGCAATTTCTGTGTTTCATCGACAATAAGAAAGTCCAAGGGATACAGTAAACCTGAAGTGAATCATCGGAATCTAAAACTGGACTCACAGGAGAGGTTCAAATCATAGAAAGTGAGAGTGTCAGTCCTCTTTTCCTTAAGTCGGCATTGTGCCTTTTGTATTAAATTCGGATGCAATTTCTGTGTTTCATCGTCAATAAGAAGGTCCAAAGTATACAGGAAACCTGAAGTGAATCATCGGAATCTAAAACTGGACAAACAGGAGAGGTTCAAATCATAGAAAGTGTGAGTGTCAGTCCTCTTGTACTTAAGTCGGAATTGTGCCTTTTGTATTAAATTCGTATACAATTTCTGTGTTTCATCGTCAATAAGAAGGTCCAAGGGATACAGTAAACCTGAAGTGAAGCATCGGAATCTAAAACTGGACTCACAGGAGAGGTTTAAATCATAGAAAGTGAGAGTGTCAGTCCTCTTGTACTTAAGTCGGCATTCTGCCGTTTGTATTAAATTCGGATGCAATTTCTGTGTTTCCTCGTCAATAAGAAGTTCCAAGGTATACAGTAAACCTGAAGTGAAGCATCGGATCTTAAACTGGACTCAAAGGGCAGGTTCAATTCATAGAAAGTGAAAGTGTCAGTCCTCTTGTACTTAAGTCGGCATTGTGCCTTTTGTATTAAATTCGGATGCAATTGCTGTGTTTCATCGTCAATAAGAAAGTCCAAGGGATACAGTAAACCTGAAATGAATCATCGGAAACTAAAACTGGACCCACAGAAGAAGTTCAAATCATAGAAAGTTAGAGAGTCAGTACTCTTGTACTTATGTCGGCATTGTGCCTTTCGAATTTAATTCGGATGCAACTTCTGTGTTTCATCGTCAATAAGAAGGTCCAAGGTATACAGGAAACCTGAGGTGAAGCATCGGAATCTAAAATTGGACTCACAGGAGAGGTTCAAATCATGGAAAGATAGAGTGTCAGTCCTCTTGTACTTAAGTCGGCATTATGCCTTTTGTATTAAATTCGGATGCGATTTCTGTGTTTCATCGTCAATAAGAGGGTCCAAGGGATACAGTCAACCTGAAGTGAAGCATCGGAAACTAAAACTGGACTCACAGGAGAGGTTCAAATCATAGAAAGGTAGAGTGTCAGTCCTCTTGTACTTAAGCCGGCATTGTGCATTTTGAATTTAATTCCGATGCAATTTCTGAGCTTCATCGTCAAAAAGAAGGTCCAAAGGATACAGTAAACCTGAATTGAAAAATCGGAAACTAAAACTGGACTCACAGGAGAGTTTCAAATCATAGAAAGTTAGAGTGTCATTCCTCTTGTACTTAAGTCGTCATTGTGCCTTTTGTATTAAATTCGGATGCAATTTCTGAGTTTCATCGTCAATAAGAACGTCCAAGGTATACACGAAACCTGAAGTCCAGCATCAGAATCTAAAACTGCACTCACAGGAGAGGTTCAAATAATAGAAAGTGAGAGTGTCAGTGCTCTTGTTCTTAAGTCGGACTTGTGCCTTTTGTATTAAATTCGGATGCAATTTTTGTGTTTCATCGACAATAAGAAAGTCCAACGGATACAGTAAACCTGAAGTGAATCATCGGAATCTAAAACTGGACTCACACGAGAGGTTCAAATCATAGAAAGTGAGAGTGTCAGTCCTCTTGTACTTAAGTCGGCGTTGTGCCATTTGTATTAAATTAGGATGCAATTGCTGTGTTTCATCGTCAATAAGAAAGTCCAACGTATACAGCAAACCTGAAGTGAAGCATCGGAATCTAAAACTGGACTCACAGGAGAGGTTCAAATCATAGAAAGTGAGAGTGTCAGTCCTCTTTTCCATAAGTCGGCATTGTGCCTTTTGTATTAAATTCGGATGCAATTTCTGTGTTTCATCGGCAATAAGAAGGTCCAAGGGATACAGTAGACCTGAAGTGAAGCATCGGATCTAAAACTGGACTCATAGGAGAGGTTAAAATCATAGAAAGTGAGAGTGTCAGTCCTCTTGTACTTAAGTCGGCATTGTGCCTTTTGTATTAAATTCGGATACAATTTCTGTGTTTCATCGTCAATAAGAAGGTCCAAGGGATACAGTAAACCTGAAGTGAAGCATCGGAATCTAAAACTGGACTCACAGGAGGGGTTCAAATCATAGAAAGTTAGAGTGTCATTCCTCTTGTACTTAAGTCGTCATTGTGCCTTTTGTATTAAATTCGGATGCAATTTCTGTGTTTCATCGTCAATAAGAAGGTCCAAGGTATACAGTAAACCTGAAGTGAAGCATTGGAATCTAAAACTGGACTCACAGAGGAGGTTCAATTCGTAGAAAGTGAAAGTGTCAGTCCTCTTGTACTTAAGTCGGCATTGTGCCTTTTGTATTAAATTCGGTTGCAATTGCTGTGTTTCATCGTCTATAAGAGTGTCCAAGGTATACAGGAAACCAGAAGTGAAGCATCGGAATCTAAAACTGGGCTCACAGGAGAGGTTCAAATCATAGAAAGTTAGAGTGTCTATCCTATCGTACTTACGTCGGCATTATGCCTTTTGTATTTAATTCGGATGCGATTTATGTGTTTCATCGTCAATAAGAGGGTCCAAGGGATACAGTAAACCTGAAGTGAAGCATCGGAAACTAAAACTGGACTCACAGCAGAGGCTCAAATCATAGAAAGATAGAGTGTCAGTCCTCTTGTACTTAAGTCGGCATTATGCCTTTTGAATTACATTCGGATGCAATTTCTGTGGTTCATCGTCAATAAGAAGGTGCACGTGATACAGTAGACCTGAAGTGAAGCATCGGAACCTAAAACTTGACTCACAGGAGTTGTTCAAATCATAGAAATTGAGAGTGTCAGTCCTCTTGTACTTAAGTCAGCATTGTGCCTTTTTATTAAACTCGGATGCAATTTCTGTGTCTCATCGTCAATAAGATCGTCCAAAGTATACATGAAACCTGAAGTCAAGCATCGGAATCTAAAACTGGACTCACAGGAGAGGTTCAAATCATAGAAAGTGAGAGTGTCAGTCCTCTTGTACTTTAGTCGGCCTTGTGCCTTTTGTATTACATTCGGATGCAATTTCTGTGTTTCATCGACAATAAGAAAGTCCAAGGGATACAGTAACCTGAAGTGAATCATCGGAATCTAAAACTGGACTCACAGGAAAGGTTCAAAACATAGAAAGTGATAGTGTCAGTCCTCTTGTACTTAAGTCAGCATTGTGCCTTTTGTATCAAACTCGGATGCAATTTCTGTGTTTCATCGTCAATAAGAACGTCCAAGGTATACACGAAACCTGAAGTCAAGCATCGGAATCTAAAACTGCACTCACAGGAGAGGTTCAAATCATAGAAAGTGAGAGTGTCAGTCCTCTTGTACTTAAATCGGCCTTTTGCCCTTTGTATTAAATTCGGATGCAATTTCTGTGTTTCATCGACAATAAGAAAGTCCAACGGATACAGTAAACCTGAAGTGAATCATCGGAATCTAAAACTGGACTCACAGAAGAGGTTCAAATCATAGAAAGTTAGAGAGTCAGTACTCTTGTACTTATGTCGTCATTGTGCCTTTTGAATTTAATTCAGATACAATTTCTGTGTTTCATCGTCAATAAGAAGGTGCAAGGTATACAGAAAACTTGAAGTGAAGCTTTGGAATCTAAAACTGGACTCACAGGAGAGGTTCAAATCATAGAAAGTGAGAGTGTCAGTCCTCTTTTCCATAAGTCGGCATTGGGCCTTTTGTATTAAATTCGGATGCAATTTCTGTGTTTCATCGTCAATAACAAGGTCCAAGGTATACAGGAAACCTGAAGTGAAGCGTCGGAATCTAAAACTGGACTCACAGGAGAGGTTAAAATCATAGAAAGTGAGAGTGTCAGTCCTCTTGTACTTAAGTCGGCGTTGTGCCTTTTGTATTAAATTCGGATGCAATTTCTGTGTTTCATCGTCAATAAGAAAGTCCAAAGTATACAAGAAACCAGAAGTCAAGCATCGGAAACTAAAACTGGACTCACAGGGGAGGTTCAAATCATTGAAAGTGAGGGTGTCAGTCCTCTTGACCTTAAGTCGGCATTGTGCCTTTTGTATTAAATTCGGATGCAATTTCTGTGTTTCATCGTCAATAAGAGGGTCCAAGGTGTACAGTAGACCCAGAGTGAAGCATCGGAATCTAAAACTGGACTCACAGGAGAGGTTCAAATCATAGAAAGGGAGAGTGTCCGTCCTCTTGTACTTAAGTCGGCATTGTGCCTTTTGTATTAAATTCGGATGCAATTTCTGTGTTTCATCTTCAATAAGAAGGTCCAAGGTATACAGTAAACCTGAAGTGAAGCATCGGATTCTAAAACTGGACTCACAGGGGAGGTTCAATTCATAGAAAGTGAAAGTGTCAGTCCTCTTGTACTTAAGTCGGCATTGTGCCTTTTGTATTAAATTCGGATGCAATTGCTGTGTTTCATCGTCAATAAGAAAGTCCAAGGGATACAGTAAACCTGAAGTGAACCATCGGAATCTGAAACTGGACTCACAGAAGAGGTTCAAATCATAGAAAGTTAGAGAGTCAGTCCTCTTGTACTTATGTCGGCATTGTGCCTTTTGAATTTAATTCGGATGCAATTTCTTGTTTTCATCGTCAATAAGAATGTCCAATGTATACAGGAAACCTGAAGTGAAGCATCGGAATCTAAAACTGGACTCACAGGAGAAATTCAAATCATAGAAAGTGAGAGTGTCAGTCCTCTTTTCCATAAGTCGGCAATGTGCCTTTTGTATTAAATTCGGATGCAATTTCTGTGTTTCATCGCCAATAAGAAGGTCCAAGGGATACAGTAGGCCTGAAGTGAAGCGACGGAATCTAGAACTGGACTCATAGGAGAGGTTCAAATCATAGAAAGTGAGAGTGTCAGTCCTCTTTTACTTAAGTCGGCATTGTGCTTTTTATATTAAATTCGGATACAATTTCTGTGTTTCATCGTCAATAAGAAGGTCCAAGGGATACAGAAAAAGACTGAAGTGAAGCATCGGAATCTAAAACTGGACTCACAGGAGAGGTTCAAATCATAGAAAGTGAGAGTGTCAATCCTCTTGTACTTAAGTCGGCATTGTGCCTTTTGTATTAAATTCGGATGCAATTGCTGTGTTTCATCGTCAATAAGAATGTCTAAGGTATACAGGAAACCAGAAGTGAAGCATCGGAAATTAAAACTGGACTCACAGGAGAGGTTCAAATCATAGAAAGGTAGAGTGTCAGTCCTCTTGTACTTAAGTCGGCATTGTGCATTTTGAAATTAATTCCGATGCAATTGCTGAGATTCATCGTCAAAAAGAAGGTCCAACGTATACATTAAACCTGAATTGAAAAATCGGAAACTAAAACTGGACTCACAGGAGAGTTTTAAATCATAGAAAGTGAGATTGTCAGTCCTCTTGTACTTAAGTCGGCGTTATGCCTTTTGTATTACATTCAGATGCAATTTCTGTGGTTCATCGTCAATAAGAAGGTGCAAGTGATACAGTAGACCTGAAGTGAAGCATCGGAATCTAAATATTGACTCACAGGAGTTGTTCAAATCATAGAAATTGAAAGTGTCAGTCCTCTTGTACTTAAGTCAGCATTGTGCCTGTTTGTTAAACTCGGATGCAATTTCTGTGTCTCATCGTCAATAAGAACGTCCAAGGTATACACGAAACCTGTAGTCAAGCATCGGAATCTAAAACAGGACTCACAGGAGAGGATCAAATCATAGAAAGTGAGAGTGTCAGTCCTCTTGTACTTAAGTCAGCCTTGTGCCTTTTCCATTAAATTCGGATGCAATTTCTGTGTTTCATCGACAATAAGAAAGTCCAAGGGATACAGTAAACCTGAAGTGAATCATCGGAATCTAAAACTGGACTCACAGGAGAGGTTCAAATCATAGAAAGTGAGAGTGTCAGTCCTCTTTTCCTTAAGTCGGCATTGTGCCTTTTGTATTAAATTCGGATGCAATTTCTGTGTTTCATCGTCAATAAGAAGGTCCAAAGTATACAGGAAACCTGAAGTGAATCATCGGAATCTAAAACTGGACAAACAGGAGAGGTTCAAATCATAGAAAGTGTGAGTGTCAGTCCTCTTGTACTTAAGTCGGAATTGTGCCTTTTGTATTAAATTCGTATACAATTTCTGTGTTTCATCGTCAATAAGAAGGTCCAAGGGATACAGTAAACCTGAAGTGAAGCATCGGAATCTAAAACTGGACTCACAGGAGAGGTTTAAATCATAGAAAGTGAGAGTGTCAGTCCTCTTGTACTTAAGTCGGCATTCTGCCGTTTGTATTAAATTCGGATGCAATTTCTGTGTTTCCTCGTCAATAAGAAGTTCCAAGGTATACAGTAAACCTGAAGTGAAGCATCGGATCTTAAACTGGACTCAAAGGGCAGGTTCAATTCATAGAAAGTGAAAGTGTCAGTCCTCTTGTACTTAAGTCGGCATTGTGCCTTTTGTATTAAATTCGGATGCAATTGCTGTGTTTCATCGTCAATAAGAAAGTCCAAGGGATACAGTAAACCTGAAATGAATCATCGGAAACTAAAACTGGACCCACAGAAGAAGTTCAAATCATAGAAAGTTAGAGAGTCAGTACTCTTGTACTTATGTCGGCATTGTGCCTTTCGAATTTAATTCGGATGCAACTTCTGTGTTTCATCGTCAATAAGAAGGTCCAAGGTATACAGGAAACCTGAGGTGAAGCATCGGAATCTAAAATTGGACTCACAGGAGAGGTTCAAATCATGGAAAGATAGAGTGTCAGTCCTCTTGTACTTAAGTCGGCATTATGCCTTTTGTATTAAATTCGGATGCGATTTCTGTGTTTCATCGTCAATAAGAGGGTCCAAGGGATACAGTCAACCTGAAGTGAAGCATCGGAAACTAAAACTGGACTCACAGGAGAGGTTCAAATCATAGAAAGGTAGAGTGTCAGTCCTCTTGTACTTAAGCCGGCATTGTGCATTTTGAATTTAATTCCGATGCAATTTCTGAGCTTCATCGTCAAAAAGAAGGTCCAAAGGATACAGTAAACCTGAATTGAAAAATCGGAAACTAAAACTGGACTCACAGGAGAGTTTCAAATCATAGAAAGTGTGATTGTCAGTCCTCTTGTACTTAAGTCGGCATTATGCCTTTTGTATTACATTTGGATGCAATTTCTGTGGTTCATCGTCAATTAGAAGGTGCAAGTGATACAGCAGACCTGAAGTGAAGCATCGGAATCTAAATATTGACTCACAGGAGTTGTTCAAATTATAGAAATTGAAAGTGTCAGTCCTCTTGTACTTAAGTCAGCATTGTGCCTTTTTATTAAACTCGGATGCAATTTCTGTGTCTCATCGTCAATAAGAACGTCCAAGGTAAACACGAAACCAGTAGTCAAGCATCGGAATCTAAAACTGGACTCACAGGAGAGGTTCAAATCATAGAAAGTGAGAGTGTCAGTCCTCTTGTACTTAAGTCAGCCTTGTGCCTTTTGTATTAAATTCAAATGCAATTTCTGTGTTTCCTCGACAATAAGAAAGTCTAAGAGATACAGTAAACCTGAATTGAAAAATCGGAAACTAAAACTGGACTCACAGGAGAGTTTCAAATCATAGAAAGTGTGATTGTCAGTCCTCTTGTACTTAAGTCGGCATTATGCCTCTTGTATTACATTTGGATGCAATTTCTGTGGTTCATCGTCAATAAGAAGGTGCAAGTGATACAGCAGACCTGAAGTGAATCATCGGAATCTAAAACTGGACTCACAGGAGAGGTTCAAATCACAGAAAGTGAGAGTGTCAGTCCTCTTTTCCTTAAGTCGGCATTGTGCCTTTTGTATTAAATTCGGATGCAATTTCTGTGTTTCATCGTCAATAAGAAGGTCCAAGGTATACAAGAAACCTGAAGTGAAGCATCGGAATCTAAAACTGGGCTCACAGGAGAGGTTCAAATCAAAAAAAGTGTGAGTGTCAGTCCTCTTGTACTTAAGTCGGAATTGTGCCTTTTGTATTAAATTCGTATACAATTTCTGTGTTTCATCGTCAATAAGAAGGTCCAAGGGAAACAGTAAACCTGAAGTGAAGCATCGGAATCTAAAACTGGACTCACAGGAGAGGTTTAAATCATAGAAAGCGAGAGTGTCAGTCCTCTTGTACTTAAGTCGGCATTGTGGCGTTTGTATTAAATTCGGATGCAATTTCTGTGTTTCCTCGTCAATAAGAAGGTCCAAGGTATACAGTAAACCTGAAGTGAAGCATCGGATCTAAAACTGGACTCAAAGGGCAAGTTCAATTCATAGAAAGTGAAAGTGTCAGTACCTCTTGTACTTAAGTCGGCATTGTGCCTTTTGTATTAAATTCGGATGCAATTGCTGTGTTTCATCGTCAATAAGAAGGTCCAAGGTATACAGGAAACGTGAGGTGTAGCATCGGAATCTGAAACTGGACTCACAGGAGAGGTTCAAATCATGGAAAGATAGAGTGTCAGTCCTCTTTTACTTAAGTCGGCATTATGCCTTTTGTATTAAATTCGGATGCGATTTCTGTGTTTCATCGTCAATAAGAGGGTCGAAGGGATACAGTAAACCTGAAGTGAAGCATCGGAATCTAAAACTGGACTCACAGGAGAGGTTCAAATCATACAAAGGTAGGGTGTCTGTCCTCTTGTACTTAAGTCGGCATTGTGCCTTTTGAATTTAATTCCGATGCAATTTCTGAGCTTCAACGTCAAACAGAAGGTCCAACGAATACAGTAAACCTGAAGTAAAAAATCGGAATCTAAAACTGGACTCACAGGAGAGGTTCAAATCATAGAAAGTGAGAGTGTCAGTCCTCTTGTACTTAAGTCGGCATTATTCCTTTTGTATTAAATTTGGATGCAATTTCTGTGTTTCATCGTCATTAAGAAGGTCCAAGGTATACAGTAAACCTGAAGTGAAGCATCGGAATCTAAAACTGGGCTCACAGGAGAGGTTCAAATCATAGAAAGTGAGAGTGTCTATCCTCTCGTACTTAAGTCGGCAATGTGCCTTTTGAATTTAATTCCGATGCAATTTCTGTGTTTCATCGTCAATATGAACGTCCAAGGTGTACACGAAACCTGAAGTCAAGCATCGGAATCTAAAACAGGAATTACAGGAGAGGTTCAAATCATAGAAAGTGAGAGTGTCAGTCCTCTTGTACTTAAGTCGGCATTGTGCCTTTTTTATTAAATTCGGATGCAATTTCTGTGTTTCATCGACAATAAGAAGGTCCAAGGGATTCAGTAAACCTGAAGTGTATCATCCGAATCTAAAACTGGATCACAGAAGAGGTTCAAATCATAGAAAGTTAGAGAGTTAGTCCTCTTGTACTTATGTCGGCATTGTGCCTTTTGAATTTAATTCGGATGCAATTTCTGTGTTTCATCGTCAATAAGAAGGTCCAAGGTATATAGTAGACCTGAAGTGAGGCATCGGAATCTAAAACTGGACTCACAGGAGAGGTTCAAATCATAAAAAGTGAGAGTGTCAGTCCTCTTGTACTTAAGTCGGCATTGTGAATTTTGTATTAAATTCGGATACAATTTCAGTGTTTCATCGTCAATAAGAAGGTCCAAGGAATACAGTAAACCTGAAGTGAAGCATCGGAATCTAAAACTGGACTCACAGGAGAGGTTCAAATCATAGAAAGTGAGAGTGTCAGTCCTCTTGTACTTAAGTCGGCATTGTGCCTTTTGTATTAAATTCGGGTGCAATTTCTGTGTTTCATCGTCAATAAGAATTTCCAAGGTATACAGTAAACCTGAAGTGAAGCATCGGAATCTAAAACTGGACTCACAGGAGAGGTTCAAATCATAGAAATGTAGAGTGTCAGTCCTCCTGTACTTAAGACGGCACTGTGCCGTTTGTATTAAATTCGAATGCAATTTCTGTGTTTCATCGTCAATAAGAACGTCCAAGGTGTACACGAAACCTGAAGTCAAGCATCGGAATCTAAAACTGGACTCACAGGAGAGGTTCAAATCATAGAAAGTGGGAGTGTCAGTCCTCTTTTCCTTAAGTCGGCATTGTGCCTTTTGTATTAAATTCGGATGCAATGTCTTTGTTTCATGGTCAATAAGAAGGTCCAAGGGATACAGTAGACCTGAAGTGAAGCATCAGAATCCAAAACTGGACTCACAGGAGAGGTTCAAATCATAGAAAGTGAGAGTGTCAGTCCTCTTGTACTTAAGTCGGCATTGTGCCTTTTGTATTAAATTCGGATGCAATTTCTGTGTTTCATCGTCAATAAGAAGGTCCAAGGTATACAGTAAACCGGAAGTGAAGCATCGGAATCTAAAACTGGACTCACAGGACAGGTTCAAATCTTAGAAAGTTAGAGTGTCAGTCCTCTTGTACTTAAGTCGGCATTGTGCCTTTTGAATTTAATTCCGATGCAATTTCTGAGCTTCATCGTCAAAAAGAAGGTCCAACGGATACAGTAAACCTGAAGTAAAAAATCGGAATCTAAAGCTGGACTCACAGGAGAGGTTCAAATCATAGAAAGTGAGAGTGTCAGTCCTCTTGTACTTAAGTCGGCATTATGCCTTTTGTATCAAATTCGGATGCAATTTCTGTGTTTCATCGTCATTAAGAAGGTCCAAGGTATACAGTAAACCTGAAGTGAAGCATCGGAATCTAAAACTGGACTCACAGGGGAGGTTCAATTCATAGAAAGTGAAAGTGTGAGTCCTCTTGTACTTAAGTCGGCATTGTGCCATTTGTATTAAATTCGGATGCAATTGCTGTGTTTCATAGTCAATAAGAAGGTATAAGGTATACAGGAAAGCAGAAGTGAAGCATCGGAATCTAAAACTGGGCTCACAGGAGATGTTCAAATCATACAAAGTGAGAGTGTCTATCCTCTCGAACTTAATTCGGCATTATGCCTTTTGTATTAAATTCGGATGCGATTTCTGTGTTTCATCGTCAATAAGAGCGTCCAAGGGATACAGTAAACCTGAAGTGAAGCATCGGAATCTAAAACTGGACTCACAGGAGACGTTCAAATCATAGAAAGGTAGAGTGTCAGTCCTCTTGTACATAAGTCGACATTGTGCCTTTTGAATTTAATTTCGATGCAATTTCTGTGTTTCATCGTCAATAAGAACGTCCAAGGTATACACGAAACCTGAAGTCAAGCATCGGAATCTGAAACTGGACTCACAGGAGGTGTTCAAATCATAGAAAGTGAGAGTGTCAGTCCTCTTGTACTTAAGTCGACATTGTGCCTTTTGTATTAAATTCGAATGCAATTTCTCTGTTTCATCGTCAATAAGAACGTCCAAGGTGTACACGAAACCTGAAGTGAAGCATCGGAATCTAAAACTGGACTCACAGGAGAGGTTCAAATCATAGAAAGTGAGAGTGTCAGTCCTCTTGTACTTAAGTCGGCATTGTGCCTTTTGTATTAAATTCGAATGCAATTTCTGTGTTTCACCGTCAATAAGGAAGTCCAAGGGATACAGTAAACCTGTAGTGAATCATCGGAATCTAAAACTGGACTCACAGAAGTGGTTCCAATCATAGAAATTTAGAGAGTCAGTCCTCTTGTACTTATGTCGGCATTGTGCCTTTTGAATTTAATTCAGATGCAATTTCTGTGTTTCATCGTCAATAAGAAGGTCCAAGGTATACAGTAAACCCGAAGTGAGGCATCGGAATCTAAAACTGGACTCACAGGAGAGGTTCAAATCATAGAAAGTGAGAGTGTCAGTCCTCTTGTACTTAAGACGGCATTGTGAATTTTGTATTAAATTCGGATACAATTTCTGTGTTTCATCGTCAATAAGAAGGTCCAAAGGATACAGTAAACCTGAAAAGAAGCATCGGAATCTTAAACTGGACTCACAGGAGAGGTTCAAATCATAGAAAGTGAGAGTGTCAGTCCTCTTGTACTGAAGTCGGCATTGTGCCTTTTGTATTAAATTGGGATGCAACTTCTGTGTGTCATCGTCAATAAGAAGGTCCAAGGTATACAGTAAACCTGAAGTGAAGCATCGGAATCTAAAACTGGACTCACAGGGGAGGTTCAATTCATAGAAAGTGAAAGTGTCAGTCCTCTTGTACTTAAGTCGGCATTGTGCCTTTTGTATTAAATTCGGATGCAATTGCTGTGTGTCATCGTCAATAAGAAGGTCCAAGGTATACAGTAAACCTGAAGTGAAGCATCGGAATCTAAAACTGGACTAACAGGAGAGGTTCAAATCATAGAAAGTTAGAGAGTCAGTCCTCTGGTACTTAAGTCGGCATTATGCATTTTGTATTAAATTCGGATGCAATTTCTGTGTTTCATCTTCATTAAGAAGGTCCAAGGTATACAGGAAACCAGATGTGAAGCATCGGAATCTAAAACTGGGCTCACCGGAGAGGTTCAAATCATAGAAAGTGAGAGTGTCTATCCTCTTGTACTTATGTCGGCATTATGCCTTTTGTATTAAATTCGGATGCGATTTCTGTGTTTCATCTTCAATATGTGGGTCCAAGGGATACAGTAAACCTGAAGTGAAGCATCGGAATCTAAAACTGGACTCACAGGAGAGGTTCAAATCATAGAAAGTGAGAGTGTCAGTCCTCTTGTACTTAAGTCGGCATTGTGCCTTTGGTATTAAATTCGGATGCAATTGCTGTGTTTCATCGTCAATAAGAATGTCTAAGGTATACAGGAAACCAGAAGTGAAGCATCGGAATCTAAAACTGGGCTCACAGGAGAGGTTCAAATCATAGAATGTGAGAGTGTCTATCCTTTCGTACTTAAGTTTGCATTATGCCTTTTGCATTAAATTCGGATGCGATTTCTGTGTTTCATCGTCAATTAGAGGGTCCAAGGGATACAGTAAACCTGAAGTGAAGCATCGGAAATTAAAACTGGACTCACAGGAGAGGTTCAAATCATAGAAAGGTAGAGTGTCAGTCCTCTTGCACTGAAGTCGGCATTGTGCATTTTGAAATTAATTCCGATGCAATTGCTGAGCTTCATCGTCAAATAGAAGGTCCAACGGATACAGTAAACCTGAATTGAAAAATCGGAAACTAAAACTGGACTCACAGGAGAGTTTTAAATCATAGAAAGTGAGATTGTCAGTCCTCTTGTACTTAAGTCGGCGTTATGCCTTTTGTATTACATTCGGATGCAATTTCTGTGGTTCATCGTCAATAAGAAGGTGCAAGTGATACAGTAGACCTGAAGTGAAGCATCGGAATCTAAATATTGACTCACAGGAGTTGTTCAAATCATAGAAATTGAAAGTGTCAGTCCTCTTGTACTTAAGTCAGCATTGTGCCTTTTTATTAAACTCGGATGCAATTTCTGTGTCTCATCGTCAATAAGAACGTCCAAGGTATACACGAAACCTGTAGTCAAGCATCGGAATCTAAAACTGGACTCACAGGAGAGGATCAAATCATAGAAAGTGAGAGTGTCAGTCCTCTTGTACTAAAGTCAGCCTTGTGCCTTTTGTATTAAATTCGGATGCAATTTCTGTGTTTCATCGACAATAAGAAAGTCCAAGGGATACAGTAAACCTGAAGTGAATCATCGGAATCTAAAACTGGACTCACAGGAGAAGTTCAAATCATAGAAAGTGTGACTGTCAGTCCTCTTGTACTTAAGTCGGAATTGTGCCTTTTGTATTAAATTCGTATACAATTTCTGTGTTTCATCGTCAATAAGAAGGTCCAAGGGATACAGTAAACCTGAAGTGAAGCATCGGAATCTAAAACTGGACTCACAGGAGAGGTTTAAATCATAGAAAGTGAGAGTGTCAGTCCTCTTGTACTTAAGTCGGCATTCTGCCGTTTGTATTAAATTCGGATGCAATTTCTGTGTTTCCTCGTCAATAAGAAGTTCCAAGGTATACAGTAAACCTGAAGTGAAGCATCGGATCTAAAACTGGACTCAAAGGGCAGGTTCAATTCGTAGAAAGTGAAAGTGTCAGTCCTCTTGTACTTAAGTCGGCATTGTACCTTTTGTATTAAATTCGGATGCAATTGCTGAGTTTCATCGTCAATAAGAAGGTCCAAGGGATACAGTAAACCTGAAATGAATCATCGGAAACTAAAACTGGACTCACAGAAGAAGTTCAAATCATAGAAAGTTAGAGAGTCAGTCCTCTTGTACTTATGTCGGCATTGTGCCTTTCGAATTTAATTCGGATGCAACTTCTGTGTTTCATCGTAAATAAGAAGGTCCAAGGTATACAGGAAACCTGAGGTGAAGCATCGGAATCTAAAACTGGACTCACAGGAGAGGTTCAAATCATGGAAAGATAGAGTGTCAGTCCTCTTGTACTTAAGTCGGCATTATGCCTTTTGTATTAAATTCGGATGCGATTTCTGTGTTTCATCGTCAATAAGAGGGTCCAAGGGATACAGTAAACCTGAAGTGAAGCATCGGAATCTAAAACTGGACTCACAGGAGAGGTTCAAATCATAGAAAGGTAGAGTGTCAGTCCTCTTGTACTTAAGTCGGCATTGTGCATTTTGAATTTAATTCCGATGCAATTTCTGAGCTTCATCGTCAAAAAGAAGGTCCAAAGGATACAGTAAACCTGAATTGAAAAATCGGAAACTAAAACTGGACTCACAGGAGAGTTTCAAATCATAGAAAGTGTGATTGTCAGCCCCCTTGTACTTAAGTCGGCATTATGCCTTTGTATTACATTCGGATGCAATTTCTGTGGTTCATCGTCAATAAGAAGGTGCAAGTGATACAGCAGACCTGAAGTGAAGCATCGGAATCTAAATATTGACTCACTGGAGTTGTTCAAATCATAGAAATTGAAAGTGTCAGTCCTCTTGTACTTAAGTCAGCATTGTGCCTTTTTATTAAACTCGGATGCAATTTCTGTGTCTCATCGTCAATAAGAACGTCCAAGGTATACACGAAACCAGTAGTCAAGCATCGGAATCTAAAACTGGACTCACAGGAGAGGTTCAAATATTAGAAAGTGAGAGTGTCAGTCCTCTTGTACTTAAGTCAGCCTTGTGCATTTGTATTAAATTCAAATGCAATTTCTGTGTTTCATCGACAATAAGAAAGTCCAAGGGATACAGTAAACCTGAAGTGAATCATCGGAATCTAAAACTGGACTCACAGGAGAGGTTCAAATCATAGAAAGTGAGAGTGTCAGTCCTCTTTTCCTTAAGTCGGCATTGTGCCTTTTGTATTAAATTCGGATGCAATTTCTGTGTTTCATCGTCAATAAGAAGGTCCAAGGTATACAAGAAACCTGAAGTGAAGCATCGGAATCTAAAACTGGGCACACAGGAGAGGTTCAAATCATAGAAAGTGTGAGTGTCAGTCCTCTTGTACTTAAGTCGGAATTGTGCCTTTTGTATTAAATTCGGATGCAATTTCTGTGTTTCATCGACAATAAGAAAGTCCAAGGGATACAGTAACCTGAAGTGAATCATCGGAATCTAAAACTGGACTCACAGGAGAGGTTCAAATCATAGAAAGTGAGAGTGTCAGTCCTCTTGTACTTAAGTCAGCATTGTGCCTTTTGTATCAAACTCGGATGCAATTTCTGTGTTTCATCGTCAATAAGAACGTCCAAGGTAGACACGAAACCTGAAGTCAAGCATCGGAATCTAAAACTGCACTCACAGGAGAGGTTCAAATCATAGAAAGTGAGAGTGTCAGTCCTCTTGTACTTAAATCGGCCTTTTGCCTTTTGTATTAAATTCGGATGCAATTTCTGTGTTTCATCGACAATAAGAAAGTCCAACGGATACAGTAAACCTGAAGTGAATCATCGGAATCTAAAACTGGACTCACAGAAGAGGTTCAGATCATAGAAAGTTAGAGAGTCAGTCCTCTTGTACTTATGTCGGCATTGTGCCTTTTGAATTTAATTCAGATACAATTTCTGTGTTTCGTCGTCAATAAGAAGGTGCAAGGTATACAGAAAACTTGATGTGAAGCTTTGGAATCTAAAACTGGACTCACAGGAGAGGTTCAATTCATAGAAAGTGAAAGTGTCAGTCCTCTTGTACTTAAGTCGGCATTGTGCCTTTTGTATTAAATTCGGATGCAATTTCTGTGTTTCATCGTCAATAAGAAGGTCCAATGTATACAAGAAACCAGAAGTGAAGCATCGGAAACTAAAACTGGACTCACAGGGGAGGTTCAAATCATTGAAAGTGAGAGTGTCAGTCCTCTTGACCTTAAGTCGGCATTGTGCCTTTTGTAATAAATTCGGATGCAATTTCTGTGTTTCATCGTCAATAAGAGGGTCCAAGGTATACAGTAGACCTAAAGTGAAGCATCGGAATCTAAAACTGGACTCACAGGAGAGGTTCAAATCATAGAAAGTGAGAGTGTCAGTCCTCTTGTACTTAAGTCGGCATTGTGTCTTTTGTATTAAATTCGGATGCAATTTCTGTGTTTCATCGTCAATAAGTAGGTCCAAGGTATACAGTAAACCTGAAGTGAAGCATCGGATTCTAAAACTGGACTCACAGGGGAGGTTCAATTCATCGAAAGTGAAAGTGTCAGTCCTCTTGTACTTAAGTCGGCATTGTGCCTTTTGTATTAAATTCGGATGCAATTGCTGTGTTTCATCGTCAATAAGAAAGTCCAAGGGATACAGTAAACCTGAAGTGAACCATCGGAATCTAAAACTGGACTCACAGAAGAGGTTCAAATCATAGAAAGTTAGGGAGTCAGTCCTCTTGTACTTAAGTCGGCATTGTGCCTTTGGTATTAAATTCGGATGCAATTGCTGTGTTTCATCGTCAATAAGAATGTCTAAGGTATACAGGAAACCAGAAGTGAAGCATCGGAATCTAAAACTGGGCTCACAGGAGAGGTTCAAATCATAGAATGTGAGAGTGTCTATCCTTTCGTACTTAAGTTTGCATTATCTCTTTTGCATTAAATTCGGATGCGATTTCTGTGTTTCATCGTCAATAAGAGGGTCCAAGGGATACAGTAAACCTGAAGTGAAGCATCGGAAATTAAAACTGGACTCACAGGAGAGGTTCAAATCATAGAAAGGTAGAGTGTCAGTCCTCTTGTACTTAAGTCGGCATTGTGCATTTTGAAATTAATTCCGATGCAATTGCTGAGCTTCATCGTCAAAAAGAAGGTCCAACGGATACAGTAAACCTGAATTGAAAAATCGGAAACTAAAACTGGACTCACAGGAGAGTTTTAAATCATAGAAAGTGAGAGTGTCAGTCCTCTTGTACTAAAGTCAGCCTTGTGCCTTTTGTATTAAATTCGGATGCAATTTCTGTGTTTCATCGACAATAAGAAAGTCCAAGGGATACAGTAAACCTGAAGTGAATCATCGGAATCTAAAACTGGACTCACGGGAGAGGTTCAAATCATAGAAAGTGTGACTGTCAGTCCTCTTGTACTTAAGTCGGAATTGTGCCTTTTGTATTAAATTCGTATACAATTTCTGTGTTTCATCGTCAATAAGAAGGTCCAAGGGATACAGTAAACCTGAAGTGAAGCATCGGAATCTAAAACTGGACTCACAGGAGAGGTTTAAATCATAGAAAGAGAGAGTGTCAGTCCTCTTGTACTTAAGTCGGCATTCTGCCGTTTGTATTAAATTCGGATGCAATTTCTGTGTTTAGTCGTCAATAAGAAGTTCCAAGGTATACAGTAAACCTGAAGTGAAGCATCGGATCTAAAACTGGACTCAAAGGGCAGGTTCAATTCGTAGAAAGTGAAAGTGTCAGTCCTCTACTACTTAAGTCGGCATTGTACCTTTTGTATTAAATTCGGATGCAATTGCTGTGTTTCATCGTCAATAAGAAGGTCCAAGGGATACAGTAAACCTGAAATGAATCATCGGAAACTAAAACTGGACTCACAGAAGAAGTTCAAATCATAGAAAGTTAGAGAGTCAGTCCTCTTGTACTTATGTCGGCATTGTGCCTTTCGAATTTAATTCGGATGCAACTTCTGTGTTTCATCGTCAATAAGAAGGTCCAAGGTATACAGGAAACCTGAGGTGAAGCATCGGAATCTAAAACTGGACTCACAGGAGAGGTTCAAATCATGGAAAGATAGAGTGTCAGTCCTCTTGTACTTAAGTCGGCATTATGCCTTTTGTATTAAATTCGGATGCGATTTCTGTGTTTCATCGTCAATAAGAGGGTCCAAGGGATACAGTAAACCTGAAGTGAAGCATCGGAATCTAAAACTGGACTCACAGGAGAGGTTCAAATCATAGAAAGGTAGAATGTCAGTCCTCTTGTACTTAAGTCGGCATTGTGCATTTTGAATTTAATTCCGATGCAATTTCTGAGCTTCATCTTCAAAAAGAAGGTCCAAAGGATACAGTAAACCTGAATTGAAAAATCGGAAACTAAAACTGGACTCACAGGAGAGTTTCAAATCATAGAAAGTGTGATTGTCAGTCCTCTTGTACTTAAGTCGGCATTATGCCTTTTGTATTACATTCGGATGCAATTTCTGTGGTTCATCGTCAATAAGAAGGTGCAAGTGATACAGCAGACCTGAAGTGAAGCATCGGAATCTAAATATTGACTCACAGGAGTTGTTGAAATCATAGAAATTGAAAGTGTCAGTCCTCTTGTACTTAAGTCAGCATTGTGCCTTTTTATTAAACTCGGATGCAATTTCTGTGTCTCATCGTCAATAAGAACGTCCAAGGTATACACGAAACCAGTAGTCAAGCATCGGAATCTAAAACTGGACTCACAGGAGAGGTTCAAATATTAGAAAGTGAGAGTGTCAGTCCTCTTGTACTTAAGTCAGCCTTGTGCATTTGTATTAAATTCAAATGCAATTTCTGTGTTTCATCGACAATACGAAAGTCCAAGGGATACAGTAAACCTGAAGTGAATCATCGGAATCTAAAACTGGACTCACAGGAGAGGTTCAAATCATAGAAAGTGAGAGTGTCAGTCCTCTTTTCCTTAAGTCGGCATTGTGCCTTTTGTATTAAATTCGGATGCAATTTCTGTGTTTCATCGTCAATAAGAAGGTCCAAGGTATACAAGAAACCTGAAGTGAAGCATCGGAATCTAAAACTGGGCTCACAGGAGAGGTTCAAATCATAGAAAGTGTGAGTGTCAGTCCTCTGGTACTTAAGTCGGCATTGTGCCTTTTGTATTAAATTCGTATAAAATTTCTGTGTTTCATCGTCAATAAGAAGGTCCAAGGGATACAGTAAACCTGAAGTGAAGCATCGGAATCTAAAACTGGACTCACAGGAGAGGTTTAAATCATAGAAAGTGAGAGTGTCAGTCCTCTTGTACTTAAGTCGGCATTGTGGCGTTTGTATTAAATACGGATGCAATTTCTGTGTTTCCTCGTCAATAAGAAGGTCCAAGGTATACAGTAAACCTGAAGTGAAGCATCGGATCTAAAACTGGACTCAAAGGGCAGGTTCAATTCATAGAAAGTGAAAGTGTCAGTCCTCTTGTACTTAAGTCGGCATTGTGCCTTTTGTATTAAATTCGGATGCAATTGCTGTGTTTCATCGTCCATAAGAAGGTCCAAGGTATACAGGAAACGTGAGGTGAAGCATCGGAATCTAAAACTGAACTCACAGGAGAGGTTCAAATCATGGAAAGATAGAGTGTCAGTCCTCTTGTACTTAAGTCGGCATTATGCCTTTTGTATTAAATTCGGATGCGATTTCTGTGTTTCATCGTCAATAAGAGGGTCCAAGGGATACAGTAAACCTGAAGTGAAGCATCGGAATCTTAAACTGGACTCACAGAAGAGGTTCAAATCAAAGAAAGGTAGGGTGTCTGTCCTCTTGTACTTAAGTCGGCATTGTGCCTTTTGAATTTAATTCCGATGCAATTTCTGAGCTTCAACGTCAAAAAGAAGGTCCAACGAATACAGTAAACCTGAAGTAAAAAATCGGAATCTAAAACTGGACTCACAGGAGAGGTTCAAATTATAGAAAGTGAGAGTGTCAGTCCTCTTGTACTTAAGTCGGCATTATTCCTTTTGTATTAAATTTGGTTGCAATTTCTGTGTTTCATCGTCATTAAGAAGGTCCAAGGTATACAGTAAACCTGAAGTGAAGCATCGGAATCTAAAACTGGGCTCACAGGAGAGGTTCAAATCATAGAAAGTGAGAGTGTCTATCCTCTCGTACTTAAGTCGGCATTGTGCCTTTTGAATTTAATTTCGATGCAATTTCTGTGTTTCATCGTCAATAAGAACGTCCAAGGTGTACACGAAACCTGAAGTCAAGCATCGGAATCTAAAACTGGACTTACAGGAGAGGTTCAAATCATAGAAAGTGAGAGTGTCAGTCCTCTTGTACTTAAGTCGGCATTGTGCCTTTTGTATTAAATTCGGATGCAATTTCTGTGTTTCATCGACAGTAAGAAGGTCCAAGGGATTCAGTAAACCTGAAGTGTATCATCGGAATCTAAAACTGGATCACAGAAGAGGTTCAAATCATAGAAAGTTAGAGAGTTAGTCCTCTTGTACTTATGTCGGCATTGTGCCTTTTGAATTTAATTCGGATGCAATTTCTGTGTTTCATCGTCAATAAGAAGGTCCAAGGTATATAGTAGACCTGAAGTGAGGCATCGGAATCTAAAACTGGACTCACAGGAGAGGTTCAAATCATAAAAAGTGAGAGTGTCAGTCCTCTTGTACTTAAGTCGGCATTGTGAATTTTGTATTAAATTCGGATACAATTTCTGTGTTTCATCGTCAATAAGAAGGTCCAAGGAATACAGTAAACCTAAAGGGAAGCATCGGAATCTAAAACTGGACTCACAGGAGAGGTTCAAATCATAGAAAGTGAGAGTGTCAGTCCTCTTGTACTTAAGTCGGCATTGTGCCTTTTGTATTAAATTTGGATGCAATTTCTGTGTTTCATCGTCAATAAGAAGGTCCAAGGTATACAGTAAACCGAAAGTGAAGCATCGGAATCTAAAACTGGACTCACAGGACAGGTTCAATTCATAGAAAGTTAGAGTGTCAATTCTCTTGTACTTAAGTCGGCATTGTGCCTTTTGAATTTAATTCCGATGCAATTTCTGAGCTTCATCGTCAAAAAGAAGGTCCAACGGATACAGTAAACCTGAAGTAAAAAATCGGAATCTAAAACTGGACTCACAGGAGAGGTTCAAATCATAGAAAGTGAGAGTGTCAGTCCTCTTGTACTTAAGTCGGCATTATGCCTTTTGTATTAAATTCGGATGCAATTTCTGTGTTTCATCGTCATTAAGAAGGTCCAAGGTATACAGTAAACCTAAAGTGAAGCATCGGAATCTAAAACTGGACTCACAGGTAAGGTTCAATTCATAGAAAGTGAAAGTGTCAGTCCTCTTGTACTTAAGTCGGCATTATGCCTTTTGTATTAAATTCGGATGCGATTTCTGTGTTTCATCGTCAATAAGAGGGTCCAAGGGATACAGTAAACCTGAAGTGAAGCATCGGAATCTTAAACTGGACTCACAGGAGAGGTTCAAATCAAAGAAAGGTAGGGTGTCTGTCCTCTTGTACTTAAGTCGGCATTGTGCCTTTTGAATTTAATTCCGATGCAATTTCTGAGCTTCAACGTCAAAAAGAAGGTCCAACGAATACAGTAAACCTGAAGTAAAAAATCGGAATCTAAAACTGGACTCACAGGAGAGGTTCAAATCATAGAAATTGAGAGTGTCTATCCTCTCGTACTTAAGTCGGCATTATGCCTTTTGTATTAAATTCGGATGCGATTTCTGTGTTTCATCGTCAATAAGAGCGTCCAAGGGATACAGTAAACCTGAAGTGAAGCATCGGAAACTAAAACTGGACTCACAGGAGACGTTCAAATCACAGAAAGGTAGAGTGTCACTCCTCTTGTACATAAGTCGACATTGTGCCTTTTGAATTTAATTTCGATGCAATTTCTGTGTTTCATCGTTAATAAGAACGTCCAAGGTATACACGAAACCTGAAGTCAAGCATCGGAATCTGAAACTGGACTCACAGGAGGTGTTCAAATCATAGAAAGTGAGAGTGTCAGTCCTCTTGTACTTAAGTCGACATTGTGCCTTTTGTATTAAATTCGAATGCAATTTCTCTGTTTCATCGTCAATAAGAACGTCCAAGGTGTACACGAAACCTGAAGTGAAGCATCGGAATCTAAAACTGGACTCACAGGAGAGGTTCAAATCATAGAAAGTGAGAGTGTCAGTCCTCTTGTACTTAAGTATGCATTGTGCCTTTTGTATTCAATTCGGATGCAATTTCTGTGTTTCACCGTCAATAAGGAAGTCCAAGGGATACAGTAAACCTGTAGTGAATCATCGGAATCTAAAACTGGACTCACAGAAGAGGTTCCAATCCTAGAAATTTAGAGAGTCAGTCCTCTTGTACTTATGTCAGCATTGTGCCTTTTGAATTTAATTCAGATGCAATTGCTGTGTTTCATCGTCAATAAGAAGGTCCAAGGTATACAGTAAACCTGAAGTGAAGCATCGGAATCTAAAACTGGACTAACAGGAGAGGTTCAAATCATAGAAAGTTAGAGAGTCAGTCCTCTGGTACTTAAGTCGGCATTATGCATTTTGTATTAAATTCGGACGCAATTTCTGTGTTTCATCGTCATTAAGAAGGTCCAAGGTATACAGGAAACCAGTGTGAAGCATCGGAATCTAAAACTGGGCTCACAGGAGAGGTTCAAATCATAGAAAGTGAGAGTGTCTATCCTCTTGTACTTACGTCGGCATTATGCCTTTTGTATTAAATTCGGATGCAAATTCTGTGTTTCATCATCAATAAGAGGGTCCAAGGGATACAGTAAACCTGAAGTGAAGCATCGGAATCTAGAACTGGACTCACAGGAGAGGTTCAAATCATAGAAAGGTAGAGTGTCAGTACTCTTGTACTTAAGTTGGCATTGTGCCTTTTGTATTAAATTCGGATGCAAATTCTGTGTTTCATCGATAACAAGAGGGTTGAAGGGATATAGTAAACCTGAAGTGAAGCATCGGAATCTAAAACTGGACTCACAGGAGAGGTTCAAATCATAGAAATTTAGAGTGTCAGTCCTCTTGTACTAAAGTCGGCATTGTGCCTTTTGAATTTAATTTCGATGCAATTTCTGAGCTTCATCGTCAAAAAGAAGGTCCAACGGATACAGTAAACCTGAAGTGAAAAATCGGAAACTAAAACTGGACTCACAGGAGAGGTTCAATTCATGGAAAGTTAGAGTGTCAGTCCTCTTGTACTTAAGTCGGCATTATGCATTTTGTATTAAATTCGGATGCAACTTTTGTGTTTCATCGTCATTAAGAAGGTCCAAGGTATACAGTAAACCTGAAGTGAAGCATCGGAATCTAAAACTGGACTCACAGGGGCGGTTCAATTCATAGAGAGTGAAAGTGTCAGTCCTCTTGTACTTAAGTCGGCATTATGCCTTTTGTATTAAATTCGGATGCGATTTCTGTGTTTCATCATCAATAAGAGGGTCCAAGGGATACAGTAAACCTGAAGTGTAGCATCGGAATCTAGAACTGGACTCACAGGAGAGGTTCAAATCATAGGAAGGTAGAGTGTCAGTCCTCTTGTACTTAAGTTGGTATTGTGCCTTTTGTATTAAATTCGGATGCAAATTCTGTGTTTCATCGATAACAAGAGGGTTGAAGGGATATAGTAAACCTGAAGTGAAGCATCGGAATCTAAAACTGGACTCACAGGAGAGGTTCAAAACATAGAAAGGTACAGTGTCAGTCCTATTGTACTTAAGTCGGCATTGTGCTTTTTGAATTTAATTCCGATGCAATTTCTGTGCTTCATCGTCAAAAAGAAGGTCCAACGGATACAGTAAACCTGAAGTGAAAAATCTGAATCTATGACTGGACTCACAGGAGTGGTTCAAACCATAGAAAGTGAGAGTGTCAGTCCTCTTGTACTTAAGTCGGCATTGTGACTTTTGTATAAAATTCGGATGCAATTTCTGTGTTTCCTCGTCAATATGGAGGTCCAAGGGGTACAGTAAACCGGAAGTGAAGCATCAGAATCTAAAACTGGACTCACAGGAGAGGTTCAAATCATAGAAAGTTAGAGTGTCAGTCCACTTGTACTTAAGTCGGCATTGTGCCATTTAAATTTTTATTCCGATGCAATTACTGTGTTTCATCATCATTAAGAAGTTCCAAGGTATACAGTAAACCTGTAGTGAAGCATCGGAATCTAAAACTTGACCCACAGGAGAGTTTCAAATCATAGAATGTTAGAGTGACAGTCCTCTTGTACTTAAGTCGGCATTGTGCCTTTTGTATTAAATTCCGATGCAATTTCTGTGTTTCATCGTCAATAAGAAGGTCCAAGGGATACAGTAATCCTGAAGTGACGCATCGGAAACTAAAACTGGACTCACTGGAGAGGTTCAAATCACAGAAAGTTAGAGCGTCAGTCCTCTTGTACTTAAGTCGGCATTGTGCCTTTTGTATTAAATTCGGATGCAATTTCTGTGTTTTATCAGCAATAAGAAGGTCCCAGGTATAGAGGAAACCTGAAGTGTAGCATCGGAATCTGAAACTAGACTCACAGGAGTGCTTCAAATCATAGAAAGTGAGAGTGTCAGTCCTCTAGTACTTAAGTCGGCATTGTGCCTTTTGTATCAAATTCGGATGCAATATCTGTGTTTCAGGATCAATAAGAAGGTCCAAGGTATACAGTAAACCTGAAGTGAGGCATCGGAATCTAAAACTGGGCTCACAGGTGATGTTCAAATCATAGGAAGTTAGAGTGTCAGTCCTCTTGTACTTAAGTCGTCATTGTGCCTTTTGTATTAAATTCGGATGCAAATTCTGTGTTTCATCGATAACAAGAGGGTTGAAGGGATATAGTAAACCTGAAGTGAAGCATCGGAATCTAAAACTGGACTCACAGGAGAGGTTCAAAACATAGAAAGTTAGAGTGTCAGTCCTCTTGTACTAAAGTCGGCATTGTGCCTTTTGAATTTAATTTCGATGCAATTTCTGAGCTTCATCGTCAAAAAGAAGGTCCAACGGATACAGTAAACCTGAAGTGAAAAATCGGAATCTAAAACTGGACTCACAGGAGAGGTTCAATTCATGGAAAGTGAGAGTGTTAGGTCCTCTTGTACTTAAGTCGGCATTATGCATTTTGTATTAAATTCGGATGCAATTTTTGTGTTTCATCGTCATTAAGAAGGTCCAAGGTATACAGTAAACCTGAAGTGAAGCATCGGAATCTAAAACTGGACTCACAGGGGCGGTTCAATTCATAGAGAGTGAAAGTGTCAGTCCTCTTGTACTTAAGTCGGCATTGTGCCATTTGTGTTAAATTCGGATGCAAATGCTGTGTTTCATCATCAATAAGAAGGTCCAAGGTATACAGCAAACCAGATGTGAAGCATTGGAATCCAAAACTCGGCTCACAGTAGAGGTTAAAATCATAGAAAGTGAGAGTGTCTATCCTCTCGTACTTAAGTCGGCATTATGCCTTTTGTATTAAATTCGGATGCGATTTCTGTGTTTCATCATCAATGAGAGGGTCCAAGGGATACAGTAAACCTGAAGTGAAGCATCGGAATCTAGAACTGGACTCACAGGAGAGGTTCAAAACATAGAAATGTAGAGTGTCAGTCCTATTGTACTTAAGTCGGCATTGTGCTTTTTGAATTTAATTCCGATGCAATTTCTGTGCTTCATCGTCAAAAAGAAGGTCCAACGGATACAGTAAACCTGAAGTGA
Organism: Schistocerca americana; assembly: GCF_021461395.2. Lineage (NCBI taxonomy): Eukaryota > Metazoa > Arthropoda > Insecta > Orthoptera > Acrididae > Schistocerca > Schistocerca americana. The sequence continues at coordinate 4,214,586 of NW_025725917.1, read as the reverse complement.
AAAATCTGAATCTATGACTGGACTCACAGGAGAGGTTCAAACCATATAAAGTGAGAGTGTCAGTCCTCTTGTACTTAAGTCGGCATTGTGACATTTGTATTAAATTCGGATGCAATTTCTGTGTTTCCTCGTCAATATGAAGGTCCAAGGGGTACAGTAAACCGGAAGTGAAGCATCGGAATCTAAAACTGGACTCACAGGAGAGGTTCAAATCATAGAAAGTTAGAGTGTCAGTCCACTTGTACTTAAGTCGGCATTGTGCCATTTAAATTTTTATTCCGATGCAATTACTGTGTTTCATCATCATTAAGAAGTTCCAAGGTATACAGTAAACCTGTAGTGAAGCATCGGAATCTAAAACTTGACCCACAGGAGAGTTTCAAATCATAGAATGTTAGAGTGACAGTCCTCTTGTACTCAAGTCGGCATTGTGCCTTTTGTATTAAATTCCGATGCAATTTCTGTGTTTCATCGTCAATAAGAAGGTCCAAGGGATACAGTAATCCTGAAGTGACGCATCGGAAACTAAAACTGGACTCACTGGAGAGGTTAAAATCACAGAAAGTTAGAGCGTCAGTCCTCTTGTACTTAAGTCGGCATTGTGCCTTTTGTATTAAATTCGGATGCAATTTCTGTGTTTTATCAGCAATAAGAAGGTCCCAGGTATACAGGAAACCTGAAGTGTAGCATCGGAATCTTAAACTAGACTCACAGGAGTGCTTCAAATCATAGAAAGTGAGAGTGTCAGTCCTCTAGTACTTAAGTCGGCATTGTGCCTTTTGTATCAAATTCGGATGCAATATCTGTGTTTCAGGATCAATAAGAAGGTCCAAGGTATACAGTAAACCTGAAGTGAGGCATCGGAATCTAAAACTGGGCTCACAGGTGATGTTCAAATCATAGGAAGTTAGAGTGTCAGTTCTCTTGTACTTAAGTCGGCATTGTGCCTTTTGTATTAAATTCGGATGCAAATTCTGTGTTTCATCGACAACAAGAGGGTTGAAGGGATATAGTAAACCTGAAGTGAAGCATCGGAATCTAAAACTGGACTCACAGGAGAGGTTCAAAACATAGAAAGGTAGAGTGTCAGTCCTCTTGTACTAAAGTCGGCATTGTGCCTTTTGAATTTAATTTCGATGCAATTTCTGAGCTTCATCGTCAAAAAGAAGGTCCAACGGATACAGTAAACCTGAAGTGAAAAATCGGAATCTAAAACTGGACTCACAGGAGAGGTTCAATTCATGGAAAGTGAGAGTGTCAGTCCTCTTGTACTTAAGTCGGCATTATGCCTTTTGTATTAAATTCGGATGCGATTTCTGTGTTTCATCATCAATGAGAGGGTCCAAGGGATACAGTAAACCTGAAGTGAAGCATCGGAATCTAGAACTGGACTCACAGGAGAGGTTCAAAACATAGAAAGGTAGAGTGTCAGTCCTATTTTACTTAAGTCGGCATTGTGCTTTTTGAATTTAATTCCGATGCAATTTCTGTGCTTCATCGTCAAAAAGAAGGTCCAACGGATACAGTAAACCTGAAGTGAAAAATCTGAATCTATGACTGGACTCACAGGAGAGGTTCAAACCATATAAAGTGAGAGTGTCAGTCCTCTTGTACTTAAGTCGGCATTGTGACATTTGTATTAAATTCGGATGCAATTTCTGTGTTTCCTCGTCAATATGAAGGTCCAAGGGGTACAGTAAACCGGAAGTGAAGCATCGGAATCTAAAACTGGACTCACAGGAGAGGTTCAAATCATAGAAAGTTAGAGTGTCAGTCCACTTGTACTTAAGTCGGCATTGTGCCATTTAAATTTTTATTCCGATGCAATTACTGTGTTTCATCATCATTAAGAAGTTCCAAGGTATACAGTAAACCTGTAGTGAAGCATCGGAATCTAAAACTTGACCCACAGGAGAGTTTCAAATCATAGAATGTTAGAGTGACAGCCCTCTTGTACTCAAGCCGGCATTGTGCCTTTTGTATTAAATTCCGATGCAATTTCTGTGTTTCATCGTCAATAAGAAGGTCCAAGGGATACAGTAATCCTGAAGTGACGCATCGGAAACTAAAACTGGACTCATTGGAGAGGTTCAAATCACAGAAAGTTAGAGCGTCAGTCCTCTTGTACTTAAGTCGGCATTGTGCCTTTTGTATTAAATTCGGATGCAATTTCTGTGTTTTATCAGCAATAAGAAGGTCCCAGGTATACAGGAAACCTGAAGTGTAGCATCGGAATCTTAAACTAGACTCACAGGAGTGCTTCAAATCATAGAAAGTGAGAGTGTCAGTCCTCTAGTACTTAAGTCGGCATTGTGCCTTTTGTATCAAATTCGGATGCAATATCTGTGTTTCAGGATCAATAAGAAGGTCCAAGGTATACAGTAAACCTGAAGTGAAGCATCGGAATCTAAAACTGGGCTCACAGGTGATGTTCAAATCATAGAAAGTTAGAGTGTCAGTCCTCTTGTACTTAAGTCGGCATTGTGCCATTTGAATTTATATCGGATGCAATTTCGTTGTTTCATCGTCAATAAGAAGGTCCGAGGTACACAGGAAACCTGAAGTGTAGCACCGGAATCTAAAACTGGACTCACAGGAGAGGTTCAAATCATAGAAAGTAAGAGTGTCAGTCCTCTTGTACTTATGTCGGCATTATGCATTTTGTATTAAATTCGGATGCAATTTCTGTGTTTCATCGTCATTAAGAAGGTCCAAGGTATACAGTAAACCTGAAGTGAAGCATCGGAATCTAGAACTGGACTCACAGGGGCGGTTCAATTCATAGAGAGTGAAAGTGTCAGTCCTCTTGTACTTAAGTCGGCATTGTGCCTTTTGTATTAAATTCGGATGCAATTGCTGTGTTTCATCGTCAATAAGAAGGTCCAAGGTATACAGCAAACCAGATGTGAAGCATTGGAATCCAAAACTGGGCTCACAGGAGAGGTTAAAATCATAGAAAGTGAGAGTGTCTATCCTCTCGTACTTAAGTCGGCATTATGCCTTTTGTATTAAATTCGGATGCGATTTCTGTGTTTCAATGTCAATAAGAGGGTCCAAGGGATACAGTAAACCTGAAGTGAAGCATCGGAATCTAGAACTGGACTCACAGGAGAGGTTCAAATCATAGAAAGGTAGAGTGTCAGTCCTCTTGTACTTAAGTTGGCAATGTGCCTTTTGTATTAAATTCGGAAGCAATTTCTGTGTTTCATCGATAACAAGAGGGTCCAAGGGATATAGTAAACCTGAAGTGAAGCATCGGAATCTAAAACTGGACTCACAGGAGAGGTACAAAACATAGAAAGGTAGAGTGTCAGTCCACTTGTACATAAGTCGGCATTGTGCCTTTTGAATTTTTATTCCGATGCAATTACTGTGTTTCATCATCATTAAGAAGATCCAAGGTATACAGTAAACCTGTAGTGAAGCATCGGAATCTAAAACTTGACCCACAGGAGAGTTTCAAATCATAGGATGTTAGAGTGACAGTCCTCTTGTACTTAAGTCGGCATTGTGCCTTTTGAATTAAATTGGAATGCAGTTTCTGTGCTTCATCGTCAATAAGAAGGTCCAAGGTATACAGTAATCCTGAAGTGACGCATCGGAGACTAAAACTGGACTCACTGGAGAGGTTCAAATCACAGAAAGTTAGAGTGTCAGTCCTCTTGTACTTAAGTCGGCATTGTGCCTTTTGTATTAAATTCGGATGCAATTTCTGTGTTTTATCGTCAATAAGAAGGTCCCAGGTATACAGGAAACCTGAAGTGAAGCATCGGAATCTGAAACTAGACTCACAGGAGTGCTTCAAATCATAGAAAGTGAGAGTGTCAGTCCTCTAGTACTTAAGTCGGCATTGTGCCTTTTGTATCAAATTGGGATGCAATATCTGTGTTTCAGGATCAACAAGAAGGTCCAAGGTATACAGTAAACCTGAAGTGAAGCATCGGAATCTAAAACTGGACTCACAGGAGAGGTTCAAATCATAGAAAGTTAGAGTGTCAGTCTTCTCGTACTTAAGTCGGCATTGTGCCTTTTGTATTAAATTCGGATGCAATTTCTGTGTTTCATCATCAATAAGAAGGTACAAGGTATTTAGTAAACCTGAAGTGAAGCATCGGAATCAAAAACTGGACTCACCGGAGAGGTTCAAATCATAGGAAGTTAGAGTGTCAGTCCCCTAGTACTTAAGTCGCCATTGTGCCTTTTGTATTAAATTCGGATGCAATTTCTGTGTTTCATCATCAATAAGAATGTCCAAGGGATACAGTAAACCTGACGTGAAGCATCGGAATCTAAAACTGGGCTCACAGGAGAGGTTCAAATCATAGAAAGTTAGAGTGTCAGTCCTCTTGTACTTAAGTCGGCATTGTGCCTTTTGAATTTTTATTCCGATGCAATTACTGTGTCTCATCGTCAATAAGAAGTTCCAAGGTATACAGCAAACCTGTAGTGAAGCATCGGAATCTAAAACTGGACTCACAGGAGAGATTCAAATCATAGAAAGGTAGAGTGTCAGTCCTCTAGTACTTAAGTCGCCATTGTTCATTTTGTACTAAACTCGGATGCAATTTCTGTGTTTCATCGTCAATAAGAAGGTCCAAGGTATACAGGAAACCTGAAGTGAAGCATCGGAATCTAAAACTGGACTCACAGGAGCGGTTCAAATGATAGAAACTGAGAGTGGCAGTCCTCTTGTACTTAAGTCGGCATTGTGCCTTTTGTATCAAATTCCGATGCAATTTCTGTGTTTCATCGTCAATAAGATGGTTCAAAGGATACAGTAAACCTGAAGTGAAGCATCGGAATCTAAACCTGGACCCACAGGAGAGGTTCAAATCATAGAAAGTAAGAGTGTCAGTCCTCTAGTACTTAAGTCGGCATTGTGCCTTTTGAATTAAATTCGAATGCAATTTCTGTGCTTCATCGTCATTAAGAAGGTCCAAGGTGTACAGTAAACCTAAAGTGAAGCATCGGAATCTGAAACTAGACTCACAGGAGTGCTTCAAATCATAGAAAGTGAGAGTGTCAGTCCTCTTGTACTTAAGTCGGCATTGTGCCTTTTGTATCAAATTCGGATGCAATATCTGTGTTTCAGGATCAATAAGAAGGTCCAAGGGATACAGTAAACCTGAAGTGAAGCATCGGAATCTGAAACTGGGCTCACAGGAGAGGTTCAAATCATAGAAAGTTAGAGTGTCTGTCCTCGTGTACTTAAGTCGGCATTGTGCCTTTTGAATTTATATCGGATGCAATTTCTGTGTTTCATCGTCATTAAGAAGGTCCAAGGTATACAGGAAACCGGAGGTGAAGCATCGGAATCTAAAACTAGACTCACAGGAGAGGTTCAAATCATAGAAAGTGAGAGTGTCAGACCTCATGTACTTAAGTCGGCATTGTGCCTTTTGTATTAAATTCGGATGCAATTTCTGTGTTTCATCGTCAATAAGAAGGTACAAGGGATACAGTAAACCTGAAGTGAAGCATTCGAATCTAAAACGGGACTCACCGGAGAGGTTCAAATTATAGTAAGTTAGAGTGTCAGTCCTCTTGTACTGAAGTCGACATTGTGCCTTTTGAATTTAATTCCGATATAATTTCTGTGTTTCATCGTCAATAAGAAGGTCCAAGGTATACAGTAAACTTGAAGTGAAGCATCGGAATCCAAAACTGGACTTACAGGAGAGATTAAAATCATAGAGAGTTAGAGTGTCAGTCCTCTTGTACTTAAGTCGGCATTGTGCCTTTTGTATTAAATTCGGATGCAATATCTGTGTTTTATCATCAATAAGAAGGTCCAAGGTATACTGTAAACTTGAAGTGAAGCATCGTAATCTAAAACTGGACTCACAGGAGAGATTCAAATCATAGAAAGATAGAGTGTCAGTCCTGTAGTACTTACATCGCCATTGTGCCTTTTGTATAAAATTCGGATGCAATTTCTGTGTTTCATCATCAATAAGAAGGTCCAAGGGATACAGTAAAACTGACGTGAAGCTTCATAATCCAAAACTAGGCTCACAGGAGAGGTTCAAATCATAGAAAGTTAGAGTGTCAGTCCTCTTGTACTTAAGTCGGCATTGTGCCTTTTGAATTTTTATTCCGATGCAATTACTGTGTCTCATCGTCAATAAGAAGTTCCAAGGTATACAGCAAACCGGTAGTGAAGCATCGGAATCTAAAACTGGATTTACAGGAGAGATTCAAATCATAGAAAGGTAGAGTGTCAGTCCTCTTGTACTTAAGTCGGCATGGGCCTTTTGTATTAAATTCCGATGCAATTTCTGTGTTTCATCGTCAATAAGAAGGTTCAAGGGATACAGTAAACCTGAAGTGAAGCATCGGAATCTAAACCTGGACCCACAGGAGGGGTTCAAATCATAGAAAGTGAATGTGTCAGTCCTCTTGTACTTAAGTCGGCATTGTGCCTTTTGTATTAATTTCGGATGCAATTTCTGTGTTTCATCGTCAATAAGAAGGTCCAAGCGATACAGTAAACCTGAAGTGAAGCATCGGAATCTAAAACTGGACTCACAGGGGAGGTTCAATTCATAGAAAGTGAAAGTGTCAGTCCTCTTGTACTTAAGTCGGCATTGTGACTTTTGTATTAAATTCGGATGCAATTTCTGTGTTTCCTCGTCAATATGAAGGTCCAAGGGGTACAGTAAACCGGAAGTGAAGCATCGGAATCTAAAACTGGACTCACAGGAGAGGTTCAAATCATAGAAAGTTAGAGTGTCAGTCCACTTGTACTTAAGTCGGCATTGTGCCATTTAAATTTTTATTCCGATGCAATTACTGTGTTTCATCATCATTAAGAAGTTCCAAGGTATACAGTAAACCTGTAGTGAAGCATCGGAGAGAGTTTCAAATCATAGAATGTTAGAGTGACAGTCCTCTTGTACTTAAGTCGGCATTGTGCCTTTTGTATTAAATTCCGATGCAATTTCTGTGTTTCATCGTCAATAAGAAGGTCCAAGGGATACAGTAATCCTGAAGTGACGCATCGGAAACTAAAACTGGACTCACTGGAGAGGTTCAAATCACAGAAAGTTAGAGCGTCAGTCCTCTTGTACTTAAGTCGGCATTGTGCCTTTTGTATTAAATTCGGATGCAATTTCTGTGTTTTATCAGCAATAAGAAGGTCCCAGGTATACAGGAAACCTGAAGTGTAGCATCGGAATCTGAAACTAGACTCACAGGAGTGCTTCAAATCATAGAAAGTGAGAGTGTCAGTCCTCTAGTACTTAAGTCGGCATTGTGCCTTTTGTATCAAATTCGGATGCAATATCTGTGTTTCAGGATCAATAAGAAGGTCCAAGGTATACAGTAAACCTGAAGTGAAGCATCGGAATCTAAAACTGGGCTCACAGGTGATGTTCAAATCATAGGAAGTTAGAGTGTCAGTCCTCTTGTACTTAAGTCGGCATTGTGCCTTTTGTATTAAATTCGGATGCAAATTCTGTGTTTCATCGATAACAAGAGGTTTTGAAGGGATATAGTAAACCTGAAGTGAAGCATCGGAATCTAAAACTGGACTCACAGGAAAGGTTCAAAACATAGAAAGGTAGAGTGTCAGTCCTCTTGTACTAAAGTCGGCATTGTGCCTTTTGAATTTAATTTCGATGCAATTTCTGAGCTTCATCGTCAAAAAGAAGGTCCAACGGATACAGTAAACCTGAAGTGAAAAATCGGAATCTAAAACTGGACTCACAGGAGAGGTTCAATTCATGGAAAGTGAGAGTGTCAGTCCTCTTGTACTTAAGTCGGCAGTATGCATTTTGTATTAAATTCGGATGCAATTTTTGTGTTTCATCGTCATTAAGAAGGTCCAAGATATACAGTAAACCAGAAGTGAAGCATCGGTATCTAAAACTGGACTCACAGGGGCGGTTCAATTCATAGAGAGTGAAAGTGTCAGTCCTCTTGTACTTAAGTCGGCATTGTGCCTTTTGTGTTAAATTCGGATGCAAATGCTGTGTTTCATCATCAATAAGAAGGTCCAAGGTATACAGCAAACCAGATGTGAAGCATTGGAATCCAAAACTGGGCTCACAGGAGAGGTTAAAATCATAGAAAGTGAGAGTGTCTATCCTCTCGTACTTAAGGCGGCATTATGCGTTTTGTATTAAATTCGGATGCGATTTCTGTGTTTCATCATCAATGAGAGGGTCCAAGGGATACAGTAAACCTGAAGTGAAGCATCGGAATCTAGAACTGGACTCACAGGAGAGGTTCAAAACATAGAAAAGTAGAGTGTCAGTCCTATTGTACTTAAGTCGGCATTGTGCTTTTTGAATTTAATTCCGATGCAATTTCTGTGCTTCATCGTCAAAAAGAAGGTCCAACGGATACAGTAAACCTGAAGTGAAAAATCTGAATCTATGACTGGACTCACAGGAGAGGTTCAAACCATAGAAAGTGAGAGTGTCAGTCCTCTTGTACTTAAGTCGGCATTGTGACATTTGTATTAAATTCGGATGCAATTTCTGTGTTTCCTCGTCAATATGAAGGTCCAAGGGGTACAGTAAACTGGAAGTGAAGCATCGGAATCTAAAACTGGACTCACAGGAGAGGTTCAAATCATAGAAAGTTAGAGTGTCAGTCCACTTGTACTTAAGTCGGCATTGTGCCATTTAAATTTTTATTCCGATGCAATTACTGTGTTTCATCATCATTAAGAAGTTCCAAGGTATACAGTAAACCTGTAGTGAAGCATCGGAATCTAAAACTTGACCCACAGGAGAGTTTCAAATCATAGAATGTTAGAGTGACAGTCCTCTTGTACTCAAGTCGGCATTGTGCCTTTTGTATTAAATTCCGATGCAATTTCTGTGTTTCATCGTCAATAAGAAGGTCCAAGGGATACAGTAATCCTGAAGTGACGCATCGGAAACTAAAACTGGACTCACTGGAGAGGTTCAAGTCACAGAAAGTTAGAGCGTCAGTCCTCTTGTACTTAAGTCGGCATTGTGCCTTTTGTATTAAATTCGGATGCAATTTCTGTGTTTTATCAGCAATAAGAAGGTCCCAGGTATACAGGAAACCTGAAGTGTAGCATCGGAATCTGAAACTAGACTCACAGGAGTGCTTCAAATCATAGAAAGTGAGAGTGTCAGTCCTCTAGTACTTAAGTCGGCATTGTGCCTTTTGTATCAAATTCGGATGCAATATCTGTGTTTCAGGATCAATAAGAAGGTCCAAGGTATACAGTAAACCTGAAGTGAAGCATCGGAATCTAAAACTGGGCTCACAGGTGATGTTCAAATCATAGAAAGTTAGAGTGTCAGTCCTCTTGTACTTAAGTCGGCATTGTGCCTTTTGAATTTATATCGGATGCGATTTCTGTGTTTCAATGTCAATAAGAGGGTCCAAGGGATACAGTAAACCTGAAGTGAAGCATCGGAATCTAGAACTGGACTCACAGGAGAGGTTCAAATCATAGAAAGGTAGAGTGTCAGTCCTCTTGTACTTAAGTTGGCAATGTGCCTTTTGTATTAAATTCGGAAGCAATTTCTGTGTTTCATCGATAACAAGAGGGTCCAAGGGATATAGTAAACCTGAAGTGAAGCATCGGAATCTAAAACTGGACTCACAGGAGAGGTACAAAACATAGAAAAGTAGAGTGTCAGTCCACTTGTACATAAGTCGGCATTGTGCCTTTTGAATTTTTATTCCGATGCAATTACTGTGTTTCATCATCATTAAGAAGTTCCATGGTATACAGTAAACCTGTAGTGAAGCATCGGAATCTAAAACTTGACCCACAGGAGAGTTTCAAATCATAGAATGTTAGAGTGACAGTCCTCTTGTACTTAAGTCGGCATTGTGCCTTTTGAATTTTTATTCCGATGCAATTACTGTGTCTCATCGTCAATAAGAAGTTCCAAGGTATACAGCAAACCTGTAGTGAAGCATCGGAATCTAAAACTGGACTCACAGGAGAGATTCAAATCATAGAAAGGTAGAGTGTCAGTCCTCAAGTACTTAAGTCGCCATTGTTCATTTTGTACTAAACTCGGATGCAATTTCTGTGTTTCATCGTCAATAAGAAGGTCCAAGGTATACAGGAAACCTGAAGTGAAGCATCGGAATCTAAAACTGGACTCACAGGAGCGGTTCAAATGATAGAAACTGAGAGTTTCAGTCCTCTTGTACTTAAGTCGGCATTGTGCCTTTTGTATCAAATTCCGATGCAATTTCTGTGTTTCATCGTCAATAAGATGGTTCAAGGGATACAGTAAACCTGAAGTGAAGCATCGGAATCTAAACCTGGACCCACAGGAGAGGTTCAAATCATAGAAAGTAAGAGTGTCAGTCCTCTAGTACTTAAGTCGGCATTGTGCCTTTTGAATTAAATTCGAATGCAATTTCTGTGCTTCATCGTCATTAAGAAGGTCCAAGGTATACAGTAAACCTGAAGTGAAGCATCGGAATCTGGAACTAGACTCACAGGAGTGCTTCAAATCATTGAAAGTGAGAGTGTCAGTCCTCTTGTACTTAAGTCGGCATTGTGCCTTTTGTATCAAATTCGGATGTAATATCTGTGTTTCAGGATCAATAAGAAGGTCCAAGGGATACAGTAAACCTGAAGTGAAGCATCGGAATCTAAAACTGGGCTCACAGGAGAGGTTCAAATCATAGAAAGTTAGAGTGTCAGTCCTCTTGTACTTAAGTCGGCATTGTGCCTTTTGAATTTATATCGGATGCAATTTCTGTGTTTCATCGTCATTAAGAAGGTCCAAGGTATACAGGAAACCGGAAGTGAAGCATCGGAATCTAAAACTGGACTCACAGGAGAGGTTCAAATTATAGAAAGTTAGAGTGTCAGTCCTCTTGTACTGAAGTCGACATTGTGCCTTTTGAATTTAATTCCGATATAATTTCTGTGTTTCATCGTCAATAAGAAGGTCCAAGGTATACAGTAAACTTGAAGTGAAGCATCGGAATCCAAAACTGGACTTACAGGAGAGATTAAAATCATAGAGAGTTAGAGTGTCAGTCCTCTTGTACTTAATTCGGCATTGTGCCTTTTGTATTAAATTCGGATGCAATATCTGTGTTTCATCATCAATAAGAAGGTCCAAGGTATACTGTAAACTTGAAGTGAAGCATCGTAATCTAAAACTGGACTCACAGGAGAGATTCAAATCATAGAAAGATAGAGTGTCAGTCCTGTAGTACTTAAGTCGCCATTGTGCCTTTTGTATAAAATTCGGATGCAATTTCTGTGTTTCATCATCAATAAGAAGGTCCAAGGGATACAGTAAACCTGACGTGAAGCTTCATAATCCAAAACTAGGCTCACAGGAGAGGTTCAAATCATAGAAAGTTAGAGTGTCAGTCCTCTTGTACTTAAGTCGGCATTGTGCCTTTTGAATTTTTATTCCGATGCAATTACTGTGTCTCATCGTCAATAAGAAGTTCCAAGGTATACAGCAAACCGGTAGTGAAGCATCGGAATCTAAAACTGGATTTACAGGAGAGATTCAAATCATAGAAAGGTAGAGTGTCAGTCCTCTTGTACTTAAGTCGGCATTGTGCCTTTTGTATTAAATTCCGATGCAATTTCTGTGTTTCATCGTCAATAAGAAGGTTCAAGGGATACAGTAAACCTGAAGTGAAGCATTGGAATCTAAACCTGGACCCACACGAGGGGTTCAAATCATAGAAAGTGTAAGTGTCAGTCCTCTTGTACTTAAGTCGGCATTGTGCCTTTTGTATTAATTTCGGATGCAATTTCTGTGTTTCATCGTCAATAAGAAGGTCCAAGGTATACAGGAAACCTGAAGTGAAGCATCGGAATCTGAAACTAGACTCACAGGAGTGCTTCAAATCATAGAAAGTGAGAGTGTCAGTCCTCTTGTACTTAAGTCGGCATTGTGCCTTTTGTATCAAATTCGGATGCAATATCTGTGTTTCAGGATCAATAAGAAGGTCCAAGGGATAAAGTAAACCTGAAGTGAAGCATCGGAAACTAAAACTGGGCTCACAGGAGAGGTTCAAATCATAGAAAGTTAGAGTGTCAGTCCTCTTGTACTTAAGTCGGCATTGTTCCTTTTGAATTTATATCGAATGCAATTTCTGTGTTTCATCGTCATTAAGAAGGTCCAAGGTATACAGGAAACCGGAAGTGAAGCATCGGAATCTAAAACTGGACTCACAGGAGAGTTTCAAATCATAGAAAATGAGAGTGTCAGACCACTTGTACTTAAGTCGGCATTGTGCCTTTTGTATTAAATTCGGATGCAATTTCTGTGTTTCATCGTCAATAAGAAGGTCCAAGGGATACAGTAAATCCGAAGTGAGGCATCGGAATCGAAAACTGGACTCACAGGAGAGGTTCAAATCATAGAAAGTTGGAGTGTCAGTCTTCTCGTACTTAAGTGGCATTGTGCGTTTTGTATTAAATTCGGATGCAATTTCTGTGTTTCATCGTCGATAAGAAGATCCAAGGGATACAGTGAACCAGAAGTGAATCATCGAATTCTAAAACTGGACTCACATAACAGGTTCCAATCATAGAAAATTAGAGCGTCAGTCATTTTGTACTAAAGTCGGCATTGTGCCTTTTCAAATTCATTCCGATGCAATTTCTGTGCTTCATCGTCAATAAAAAGGTCCATGGTACACAGTAAACCTGAAGTGTAGAATCGGAATCTAAAACTGGACTCAAAGGAGAGGTTCAAATCATAGAAAGTTAGAGTGTCAGTCCTTTTGTACTGAAGTCGGCATTGTGCCTTTTGAATTTAATTCCGATGCAATTTCTGTGTTTCATCGTCAATAAGAAGGTCCAAGGTATACAGTAAATTTGAAGTGAAGCATCGGAATCTAAAACTGGGCTCACAGGAGAGATTCAAATCATAGAAAGTTAGAGTGTCAGTCCTTTTGTACTTAAGTCGTCATTGTTCCTTTTGTATTAAATTCGGATGCAATTTTTGTGTTTCCTCGTCAATAAGAAGGTCCAAGGGATACAGTATACCGGAAGTGAAGCGTCGGAATCTAAAACTGGACTCCCAGGAGAGGTTCAAATCGTAGAAAGTTAGAGTGTCAGTCCTCATGTACTTAAGTCGGCGTTGTGCATTTTGAACTTTTATTCAGATGCAATTACTGTGTTTCATTGTCAATTAGAATTTCCAAGGTATACAGTAAACCTGTAGTGAAGCATCGGAATCTAAATCTGGACTCACAGGAGAGGTTGAAATCATAGAAAAATAGAGTGTCTGTCCTCATGTACTTAAGTCAGCATTGTGCCTTATGAATATAATTCCGATGGAATTTCTGTGTTTTATCGTCAATACGAAGGTAAAAGGGATACAGTAAACCTGAAGTGAAGCTTCGGAATCTAAAACTGGACTCACAGGAGAGGTTCAAATCATAGAAAGTGAGAGTGTCAGTCCTCTTGTACTTAAGTCGGCATTGTGCCTTTTGTATTAAATTCGGATGCAATTTCTGTGTTTCATCGTCAATAAGAGGGTCCAAGGGATACAATAAACCTGAAGTGAAGCATCGGAATCTAAAAGTGGGCTCACAGGAGAGGTTCAAATCGTAGAAAGTTAGAGTCTCAGTCCTCTTGTACTTAAGTCGGCATTGTGACTTTTGAATTTAATTTCGATGCAATATATGTGTTTCATTGTCAACAAGAAGGTCCATGGGATACAGTAAACCTGAAGTAAAGCATCGGAATCTTAGACTGGACTCACAGGAGAGGTTCAAATCATAGAATGTTAGAGTGTCAGTCCTCTTGTAGTTAAGTCTGCATTGTGCCTTTTTAAGTTAATTCCGATGCAATTTCTGTGTTTCATTGTCAATAAGAAGGTCCAAGGGATACAGTAAACCTTAAGTGATGCATCGGAATCAAAAACTTGACTCACAGGAGAGGTTCAAATCATAGATAGTGAGAGTGTCAGTCCTCTTGTACTTAAGTCGGCATTGTGCCTTTTGTATTAAATTCGGATGCAATGTCGGTGTTTCATCGTCAATAAGAAGGTCCAAGGGATACAGTAAACCAGAAGTGAAGCATCGGAATCTAAAACTGGACTCACAGGAGGGGTTCAAATCATAGAAAGTTAAAGTGTCAGTCCTCTTGTACTTAAGTCGGAATGGTGCCTTTTGAATTATTATTCCGATTTAATTACTGTGTTTCATCGTCAATAAGAAGTTCCAAGGTATACAGTAAACCGGTAGTGAAGCATCGGAATCTAAAACTGGACTCACAGGAGAGTTTCAAATTATGGATAGTTAGAGTGTCCTTCCTCTTGTACTTAAGTCGGCATTGTGCCTTTTGTATTAAATTCGAATGCAATTTCTGTGTTTCATCATCAATAAGAAGGTCCAAGGGATACAGTAAACCTGAAGTGAAGCATCGGAATCTAAAACTGGACTCACAGGAGAGGTTCAAATCATAGAAAGTTGGAGTGTCAGTTATCTTGCACTTAAGTCGGCATTGTGCCTTTTGAATTTACTTGGGATGCAATTTCTGTGTTTCATCGTCAATAAGAAGGTCCTAGATATACAGAAAACCTGAAGTGAAGCGTCGGAATCTAAAACTGGGCTCACAGGAGAGGTTCAAATCATAGAAAGTGAGAGTATCAGTCCTCTTGTACTTAAGTCGGCATTATGACTTTTGTATTAAATTCGGATGCAATTTCTGTGTTTTCTAGTCAATAGGAAGGTCCAAGGGATACAGTAAACCAGAAGTGAAGCATCGGAATCTGAAACTGGACTCACAGGTGAGGTTCAAATCATAGAAAGTTAGAGTGTCAGTCCTCTTGTACTTAAGTCGGAATTGTGCCTTTTAAATTTTTATTCCGATGCAATTACTGTGTTTCATCGTCAATAAGAAGTTCCAAGGTATACAGTAAACCTGTAGTGAAGCATCGGAATCTAAAACTGGACTCACAGGAGAGTTTCAAATTATAGATAGTTGGAGTGTCAGTCCTCTTGTACTTAAGTCACATTGTGCCTTATGAATTTAATTCTGATGCAATTTCTGTGTTTCATTGTCAATAAGAAGGTCCTAGGTATTCAGGAAACCCGGCGTGAAGCATCAGAATCTAAAACTGGACTCACAGGAGAGGTTCAAATCATATAAAGCGAGAGTGTCAGTCCTCTTGTACCTAAGCCGGCATTGTTCCGTTTGTATTAAATTCTGATGCAATTTCTGTGTTTCATCATCAATAAGAAGGTACAAGGCATACAGTAAACCTGAAGTGAAGCATCGGAATCTAAAACTGGACTCACCGTAGAGGTTCAAATCATAGAAAGTTAGAGTGTCAGTCCTCTTGTACTTAAGTCGGCATTGCGCCTTTTGTATTAAATTCGGATGCTATTTCTGTGTTCCATCGTCAATAAGAACGTCCAAGATATACAGTAAACCTGAAGTGAGTTGTCGGATTCTAAAACTGGTCTCACAGGAGAGGTTCAAATCATAGAAAATTAGAGCGTCAGTCATCTTGTACTTAAGTCGGCATTGTGCCTTTTCATTTTCATTCCGATGCAATTTCTGTGCTTCATCGTCAATAAGAAGGTCTATGGTATACAGTAAACCTGAAGTGTAGCATCGTAATCTAAAACTGGACTCAAAGGAGAGGTTCAAATCATAGAAAATTAGAGTGTCAGTCCTCTTGTACTAAAGTCGGCATTGTGCCTTTTGAATTTAATTCCGATGCAATTTCTGTGTTTCATCGTCAATAAGAAGGTCCAAGGTATACAGTAAACTTGAAGTGAAGCATCCTGATCTAAAACTGGACTCACAGAGGAGGTTCAAATCATAGTAAGTTAGTGTCAGTCCTCTTGTACTTAATGCGGCATTGTGCCTTTTGAATTTAGTTCCGATGCAATTTCTGTGTTTCATCGTCAATAAGAAGGTCCAAGGTATACAGTAAACCTTAAGTGAAGCATCGGAATCTTAAACTGGACTCAAAGGAGACGTTCAAATCATAGTAAGTGAAAGTGTCAGTCCTCTTGTACTTAAGTCGGCATTGTTCCTTTTCAATTTCATTCCGATGCAATTTCTGAGCTTCATCGTCAATAAGAAGGTCCATGGTATACCGTAAACCTGAAGTGTAGCATCGGAATCTAAAACTGGACTCAAAGGAGAGGTTCAAATCATAGAAAGTTAGAGTGTCAGTCCTCTTGTACTTAAGTCGGCATTGTGCCTTTTGAATTTAAATCTGAAGGAACGTCTGTCCTCCATCGTCAATAAGAAGGTCCAAGGTATACAGTAAACCTGATGTGTAGCATCCGAATATAAAACTGGACACACAGGAGAGGTTCAAATCATAGAATGATAGAGTGTCAGTCCTCATCTACTTAAATCGGCATTGTGCCTTTTGAATTGAATTCCGATGCAATTACTGTGTTTCATCAACAATAAGAAGGTCCAAGGTATACAGTGAACCTGAAGTGAAGCATTGGAATCTAAAACTAGACTCACAGGCGAGGTTCAAATCATAGAAAGTTAGAGTGTTAGTCCTCATGTACTTAAGTCAGCATTGTGCATTTTGTATTAAATTGGGATACAATTTCTGTGCTTCATCGTCAATAAGAAGGTCCACGGGATACAGTAGACCTGAAGTGAAGCAACGGAATCTAAAACTGGACTCACACGAGAGGTTCAAATCATTGAAAGTGAGAGTGCCAGTCCTCTTGTACTTAAGTCGGCTTTGTGCCTTTTGTATTAAATTCGGATCCAATTTCTGTGTTTCATCGTCAATAAGAAGGTCCAAGGGATACAGTAAACCTGAAGTGAAGCATCGGAATCTAAAACTGGACTCACAGGAGAGGTTCAAATCATAGAAATTTAGAGTGTCACTCCTCTTGTAATTAAGTCGGCACTGTGCCTTTTTAATTTAATTCCGATATAATTTCTGTGTTTCATCGTCAATACGAAGGTAAAAGGGATACAGTCAACCTGAAGTTAAGCTTCGGAATCTAAAACTTGACTCACAGGAGAGGTTCAAATCATAGAAATTTAGAGCGTCAGTCCTCTTGTTGTTATGACGGCATTGTGCCTTTTGAATTTAATTCCGATGCAATTTCTGTGTTTCACTGTCAATAAGAAGGTCCAAGGGATACAGTAAACCTGAATAGAAGCATCGTAATCTAAAACTGGACTCACAGGAGAGGTTCAAATCATAGAAAGTTAGAGTGTCTGCCCTCCTGTACTTAAGTCGGCATTGTGCCTTTTGTATTTAATACCGATGCAATTTCTGTGTTTCATCGTCAATAAGAATGTCCAAGGGATACAGTAAACCTGTAGTGAAGCATCGGAATCTAAAACATGACTCACAGGAGAGATTCAAATCATAGGAAGTTAGAATGTCAGTCCTCTTGTACTTAACTCGGCATTGTGCCTTTCGTATTAAATTCGGATGCAATATCTGTGTTTCCTCGTCAAAAAGACGGTCCATGGGATACAGTATACCTGAAGTGAATCATCGGATTCTAAAACTGGACTCACTGGACAGGTTCAAATCATAGAAAATTAGAGCGTCAGTCATCTTGTACTTAAGTCGGCATTGTGCTTTTTCAATTTCATTCCGATGCAATTTCTGTTCTTCATCGTCAATAAGAATTTCCATGGTATACAGTATACCTGAAGTGTAGCATTGGAATCTAAAACTGGACTCAAAGGAGACGTTCAAATCATAGAAAGTTAGAGTGTCAATCCCCTTGTACTGAAGTCGTCATTGTGCCTTTTGAATTTAATTCCGATGCAATTTCTGTGTTTCATCGTCAATAAGAAGGTCCAAGGTATACAGTAAACTTGAAGTGAAGCATCGGAAATTAAAACTGGACTCACAGGAGAGGTTCAAATCATAGAAAATTAGAGTGTCAGTCCACTTGTAGTGAAGTCGGCATTGTGCCTTTTGAATGTAATTCCGATGCAATTACTGTGCTTCATCGTCAATAAGAAGGTCCCTGGGATACAGTAAACCTGAAGTGAAGCGTCAGAATCTAAAACTAGACTCACAGGAGACGTTCAAATCATAGAACGTTAGAGTGTCAGTCCACTTGTACTTAAGTCGGCATTGTGCCTTTTGAATTTAATTCCGATGCAATTTCTGTGCTTCATCGTCAACAAGAAGGTAAAAGGGATACAGTAAACGTGAAGTGAAGCATCGGAATCTAAAACTGGACTCACAGGAGTGGTTCAAATCATATAAAGTGTCAGTCCTGTTGTACTTAAGTAGGCATTGTGCCTTTTGAATTTAATTCCGATGCAATTTCTGTGCTTCATACGCAATAAGAAGGTCCAAGGGATACACTAAACCTGAAGTGAAGCATCGGAATCTAAAACTGGACTCACAGGAAAAGTTCAAATCATAGAAAGTTAGAGTGTCAGTCCTCTTGTATTTAAGTCGGCATTGTGTATTTTGAATTAAATTGCGAAGCAATTACTGTGCTTCATCGTCAATAAGAAGGTCCAAGGCTTACAGTATACCTGAAGTGAAGCATCCGAATCTAAAACTGGACTCACAGGAGAGGTACAAATCATAGAAAAGTTAGAGTGTCAGTCCTCTTGTACTTATGTCGGCCATAAGCCTTTTGAATTTAATTCCGATGCAATTTCTGTGTTTCATCGTCAATAAGAAGATCTGAGGGATACAGTGAACCTGAAGTGAAGCATCGGAATGTAAAACTGTACTCACAGGAGAGGTTCAAATCATAGAAAGTTAGAGTGTCAGTCCTCTTGTACTTAAGTCGGCATTGTGCCTTTTGAATTTAATTCCGATGCAATTTCTGTGTTTCATCGTCAATAAGAAGGTCCAAGGGATACAGTAAACCTAAAGTGAAGCATCGGAATCTGAAACTGGACTGACAGCAAAGGTTCAAATCATAGAAAGTTAGATTGTCAGTCCATCTGTGCTTAAGGCGGCATTGTGCCTTTTGAATATAATTTCGGTGCAATTTCTGTGTTTCATCGTCAATAAGAACGTCCAAGGGATACAGTAAACCTGTGGTGGAGAAGAGGAATCTAAAACTGGACTACAGGAGAGGTTCAAATCATAGAAAGTTTTAGTGTCTGTCCTCTTGTAATTAAGTCGGCAATGTGCCTTTTGAATTTAATTCCGATGCAATTTCTGTGCTTCATCGTCAATAAGAAGGTAAAAGGGATACAGTAAACCTGAAGTGAAGCATCGGAATCTAAAACTGGACTCACAGAAGAGGTTCAAATCATAGAAAGTTAGAGTGTCAGTCCACTTGTACTTAAGTCGTCATTGTGCCTTATGTATTAAATTCGGATGCAATTTCTGTGTTTAATCGTCAATATGAAGGTCCAAGGGATACAGTAAACCTGAAGTGAAGCATCGGAATCAAAACTGGACTCACAGGAGAGGCTCAAATCATAGAAAGTTAGAGTGTCGGTCCTTTTATACTGAAGTCTTTATTGTGCCTTGTGTATTATATTCAGATGCAATTTCTGTCTTTTATCGTCAATAAGAAGGTCCAAGGTATATGGTGAACCTGAAGTGAAGCATCGGATTCCAAAACTGGACTCACAGGAGAGGTTCAAATCACAGAAAGTTAGAGTGTCAGTCCTCTTGTACTCAAGTCGGCATTGTGCCTTTTAAGTTTAATTCCGATACAATTTCTGTGCTTCGTCGTCAATAAGAAGGTCCAAGGTATACAGTAAACCTGAAGTGAATCATCCGAAACTAAAACTGGAATCACACGAGAGGGTCAAGTCATAGAAAGTTAGAGTGTCAGTCCTCTTGTACTTAAGTCGGCATTGTGCCTTTTGAATTTAATTCCGATGCAATTTCTGTGTTTCATCGTCAATAAGAAGGTCCAAGGTATACAGTGAACCTGAAGTGAAGCATCGGAATCTAATACTGGACTCACAGGAGAGGTTCAAATCATAGAAAGTTAGAGTGTCAGTCCGCTTGTACTTAAGTCAGCATTGTGCCTTTTGTAATAAATTTGGATGCAATTTCTGTGCTCCATCGTCAATAAGAAGGTCCAAGGGATACAGTAGACCTGAAGTGAAGCATCGGAATCTAAAACTGTACTCACAGAAGAGGTTCAAATCATAGAAAGTGAGAGTGTCAGTGCTCTTGTACGTAAGTCGTTATTGTGCCTTTTGTATTAAATTCGGATGCAATTTCTGTGTTTCATCGTCAATAAGAAGGTCCAAGGGATACAGTAAACCTGAAGTGAAGCATCGGAATGTAAAACTGGACTCAGAGGAGAGGTTCAAATCAAAAAAAGTTAGAGTGTCAGTCCTCGTGTAGTTAAGTCGGCATTGTGCCTTTAGAATTTAATTCCGATGCAATTTCTGTGTTTCATCGTCATAAAGAAGGTCCCTGAGATACAGGAAACCTGAAGTGGGGCATCGGAATCAAAAACTGGTCTCACAGGAGAGGTTCAAATCATAGAAAGTTAGAGTGTCAGTCCTCATGTACTTAAGTCGGCATTGTGCCTTTCGAATTTAATTCCGAAGCAATTTCTGTGATTCATCGTCAATAAGAAGGTCCCAGGGATACAGTAAACCTGAAGTGAAGCATCGGAATCTAAAACTGGACTCACAGGAGAGAATAAAATCATAGAATGTTAGTGTGCCAGTCTTCCCGTACTTAAGTCGGCATTGTGACTTTTGAATTTAATTCCGATGCAGTTTCTGTGCTTCATCGTCAATAAGAAGTGTCCAAGGGATACAGTAAACCTGAAGTGAAGCATCGGAATCTAAAACAGGACTCACAGGAGAGGTTCAAATCATAGAAGGTTAGAGTGTCAGTCCTCTTGTACTTAAGTCGGCATTGTGCCTTTTGAATTTAATTCCGATGCACGTTCTGTGTTTCATCGTCAATAAGAAGGTCCGAGGTATACAGTAAACCTGAAGTGAAGAATCGGAATCTAAAACTGGACTCACAGGAGAGGTTCAAATCATAGAAAGTTAGAGTGGCAGTCCGCTTGTACTTAAGTCAGCATTGTGCCTTTTGTATTAAATTCGGATGCAATTTCTGTGCTCCATCGTCATTAAGAAGGTCCAAGGTATACAGTAGACCTGAAGTGAAGCATCGGAATCTAAAACTGTACTCACAGAGGAGTTTCAAATCATACAAAGTGAGAGTGTCAGTCCTCTTGTACTTAAGTCGGCACTGTGCCTTTTGAATTTAATTCCGATGCAATATCTGTGCTTCATCGTCAATAAGAAGGTCCAAGGGATACAGTAAACCTGAAGTGAAGCATCGAAATCTACAACTAGACTCACAGGAGAGGTTCAAATCATGGAAAGTTAGAGTGTCTGTCCCCTAGTACTTAAGTCGTCATTGTGCCTTTTGAATTTAATTCCGATGCAATTTCTGTGTTCCCTCGTCAATACGAAGGTCCAAGGGATACAGTAAACCTGAAGTGAAGCTTCGGATTCTATAACTGGACTCACAGTTGATGTTCAAATCATAGAAAGTTAGAGTGTCAGTCCTCTTGTACTTAAGTCATCATCGTGCCTTTTGTATTAAATTCGGATGCAATTTCAGTGTTTAATCGTCAATAAGAAGGTCATAGGGATACAGCAAACCTGAAGTGAAGCATCGGAATCTAAAACTGGACTCACAGGAGAGGTTCAAATCATAGAAAGTTAGAGTGTCAGTCCTCTTGTACTCAAGTCGGCATTGTGCCTTTTAAGTTTAATTCCGATACAATTTCTGTGCTTCATCGTCAATAAGAAGGTCCAAGGTATACAGTAAACCGGAAGTGAATCATCCGAAACTAAAACTGGAATCACAGGAGAGGGTCAAGTCATAGAAAGTTAGAGTGTCAGTCCTCTTGTACTTAAGTCGGCATTGTGCCTTTTGAATTTAATTCCGATGCAATTTCTGTGTTTCATCGTCAATAAGAAGGTCCAAGGTATACAGTGAACCTGAAGTGAAGCATCGGAATCTAATACTGGACTCACAGGAGAGGTTCAAATCATAGAAAGTTAGAGTGTCAGTCCGCTTGTACTTAAGTCAGCATTGTGCCTTTTGTAATAAATTTGGATGCAATTTCTGTGCTCCATCGTCAATAAGAAGGTCCAAGGGATACAGTAGACCTGAAGTGAAGCATCGGAATCTAAAACTGTACTCACAGAAGAGGTTCAAATCATAGAAAGTGAGAGTGTCAGTGCTCTTGTACGTAAGTCGTTATTGTGCCTTTTGTATTAAATTCGGATGCAATTTCTGTGTTTCATCGTCAATAAGAAGGTCCAAGGGATACAGTAAACCTGAAGTGAAGCATCGGAATGTAAAACTGGACTCAGAGGAGAGGTTCAAATCAAAAATAGTTAGAGTGTCAGTCCTCGAGTAGTTAAGTCGGCATTGTGCCTTTAGAATTTAATTCCGATGCAATTTCTGTGTTTCATCGTCATAAAGAAGGTCCCTGAGATACAGGAAACCTGAAGTGGGGCATCGGAATCAAAAACTGGTCTCACAGGAGAGGTTCAAATCATAGAAAGTTAGAGTGTCAGTCCTCATGTACTTAAGTCGGCATTGTGCCTTTCGAATTTAATTCCGAAGCAATTTCTGTGATTCATCGTCAATAAGAAGGTCCCAGGGATACAGTAAACCTGAAGTGAAGCATCGGAATCTAAAACTGGACTCACAGGAGAGAATAAAATCATAGAATGTTAGTGTGTCTGTCTTCCCGTACTTAAGTCGGCATTGTGACTTTTGAATTTAATTCCGATGCAGTTTCTGTGCTTCATCGTCAATAAGAAGTGTCCAAGGGATACAGTAAACCTGAAGTGAAGCATCGGAATCTAAAACAGGACTCACAGGAGAGGTTCAAATCATAGAAAGTTAGAGTGTCAGTCCTCATGTACTTAAGTCGGCATTGTGCCTTTCGAATTTAATTCCGAAGCAATTTCTGTGATTCATCGTCAATAAGAAGGTCCCAGGGATACAGTAAACCTGAAGTGAAGAATCGGAATCTAAAACTGGACTCACAGGAGAGGTTCAAATCATAGAAAGTTAGAGTGGCAGTCCGCTTGTACTTAAGTCAGCATTGTGCCTTTTGTATTAAATTCGGATGCAATTTCTGTGCTCCATCGTCATTAAGAAGGTCCAAGGTGTACAGTAGACCTGAAGTGAAGCATCGGAATCTAAAACTGTACTCACAGAGGAGTTTCAAATCATACAAAGTGAGAGTGTCAGTCCTCTTGTACTTAAGTCGGCACTGTGCCTTTTGAATTTAATTCCGATGCAATATCTGTGCTTCATCGTCAATAAGACGGTCCAAGGGATACAGTAAACCTGAAGTGAAGCATCGAAATCTACAACTAGACTCACAGGAGAGGTTCAAATCATGGAAAGTTAGAGTGTCTGTCCCCTAGTACTTAAGTCGTCATTGTGCCTTTTGAATTTAATTCCGATGCAATTTCTGTGTTCCCTCGTCAATACGAAGGTCCAAGGGATACAGTAAACCTGAAGTGAAGCTTCGGATTCTATAACTGGACTCACAGTTGATGTTCAAATCATAGAAAGTTAGAGTGTCAGTCCTCTTGTACTTAAGTCATCATCGTGCCTTTTGTATTAAATTCGGATGCAATTTCAGTGTTTAATCGTCAATAAGAAGGTCATAGGGATACAGTAAACCTGAAGTGAAGCATCGGAATCTAAAACTGGACTCACAGGAGAGGTTCAAATCATAGAAAGTTAGAGTGTCAGGCCTCTTGTACTTGAGTCGGCATTGTGCCTTCTGAATTTAATTCCGATGCAATTTCTGTGTTTCATCGTCAATTAGAAGATCCAAGGGATACAGTAAACCTGAAGAGAAGCATCGGAATCTAAAACTGGACTCACAGGAGAGGTTCAAAACATAAAAAGTTAGAGAGTCAGTCCTCCTGTACTTAAGTCGGAATTGTGCCTTTTGAATTTAATTCCGATGCAATTTCTGTGCTTCGTCGTCAATAAGAAGATAAAAGGGATACAGTAAACCTGAAGTGAAGCATCAGAATCTAAAACTGGACTCACAGGAGAGGTTCAAATCATAGAAAGTTAGAGTGTAAGTCCTGTTGTACTTAAGTCGGCATTGTGCCTTTTGAATTTAGTTCCGATGAATTTCTGTGTTTCATCGTCAATAAGAAGGTCATAGGGATACTGTAAACCCGTAGTGAAGCATCGGAATCTAAAACTGGACTCACAGGAGAGGTTCAAATCATAGAAAGTAAGAGTGTCAGTCCTTCTGTACTTAAGTCGGCATTGTGACTTTTGAATTTAATTCCCATGCTATTTCTGTGTTTCATCGTTAATAAGAATGTCCAAGGGATATAGTAAACCTGAAGTGAAGCATCGGAATCTAAAACTGGACTCACAGGAGAGGTTCAAATCATAGACAGTTACAGTGTCAGTCCTCTTGTACTTAAGTCAGCATTGTGCCTTTTGAAATTAATTCCGATGCAATTTCTGTGCTTCACCGTCAATAAGAAGGTCATAGGGATACAGTAAACCTGAAGTGAGGCATCGGAATCTAAACCTGGACTCACAGGAGGGGTTCAAATCATAGAAAGTAAGTGTGTCAGTCCTCTTGTAGTTATGTCGGCATTGTGCTTTTTGAATTTAATTCCGATGCAATTTCTGTGCTTCATCGTCAATAAGAAGGTCCCTGAGATACAGTAATCGTGAAGTGAGGCATCGGAATCTAAAACTGGACTCACAGGAGAGGTTCAAATCATAGAAAGTTAGTGTCAGTCCTCTTGTACTTAAGTCGGCATTGTGCTTTTTGAATTTAATTCCGATGCAATATTTGTGCTTCATCGTCAATAAGAAGGTCCAAGGGATACACTAAACCTGAAGTGAAGCATCGGAATCTAAAACTGGACTCACAGGAGAGGTTCAAATCATAGAAGGTTAGAGTGTCGGTTCTTTTGTACTTATGTCGTCAATGTGCCTTTTGTATTAAATTCGGATGCAATTTTTGTGTTTCATCGTCAATAAGAAGGTCCAAGGTATTTGGAGAACCTGAAGTGAATCATCGGATTCTAAAACTGGACTCACAGGAGAGGTTCAAATCACAGAAATTTAGAGTGTCAGTCCTCTTGTACTTAAGTCGGCATAGTGCCATTTGAGTTTAATTCCGATGCAATTTCTATGCTTCATCGTCAATAAGAAGGTCCAAGGTATACAGTAAACCTGAAGTGAATCATCCGAAACTAAAACTGGAATGACAGGAATGGTTCAAATCATAGAAAGTTAGAGTGTCAGTCCTCTTGTACTGAAATCGGCATTGTGCGTTTTGAATTTCATTCCGATGAAATTTCTGCGTTTCATCGTCAATAAGGAGGTCCAAGGTATACAGTGAACCTGAAGTGAAGCATCGGAATCTAAAACTGGACTCACAGGAGAGGTTCAAATGATAGAAAGTTAGAGTGTCAGTCCGCATGTAGATAAGTCAGCATTGTGCCATTTGTATTAAATTCGGATGCAATTTCTGTGCTTCATCGTCAATAAGAAGGTCCAAGGGATACAGTAGACCTGAAGTGAAGCATCGGGATCTAAAACTGTACTCACAGAAGAGGTTCAAATCATAGAAAGTGAGAGTGTCTGTGCTCTTGTACTTAAGTCGTTATTGTGCCTTTTGTATTAAATTCGGAGGCAATTTCTGTGTTTCATTCTCGAAAAGAAGGTCCAAGGGTTACAGTAAACCTGAAGTGAAGCATCGGAATCTAAAACGGGACTCAAAGGAGAGGTTCAAAACATAGAAAGTTAGAGTGTCTGATCCCTTGTACTTAAGTCGTCATTGTGCCTTTTGAATTTAATTCCGATGCAATTTCTGTGTTCCATCGTCATTACGAAAGTCCAAGGGATACAGTAAACCTGAAGTGAAGCTTCGGATTCTATAACTGGACTCACAGGAGAGGTTCAAATCATAGAAAGTTAGAGTGTCAGTCCTCTTGTACTTAAGTCGTCATTGTGCCTTTTGTATTAAATTCGGATGCAATTTCTGTGTTTCATTGTCAATATGAAATCCAGGGGATACAGTAAACCTGAAGTGAAGCATCTGAATCTAAAACTGGACTCACAGGAGAGGTTCAAATCATAGAAAGTTAGAGTGTAAGTCCTCTTGTACTTAAGTCGGCATTGTGCCTTTTGAATTTAATTCCGATGAATTTCTGTGTTTCATCTTCAATAAGAAGGTCATAGGGATACAGTAAACCTGTAGTGAAGCATCGGAATCTAAAACTGGACAAACAGGAGAGGTTCAAATCATAGAATGTTAGAGTGTAAGTCCTCTTGTAGTTAATTCGGGATTGTGCCTTTTGAATTTAATTCCAATGCAATTTCTGTGCTTCATCGTCAATAAGAAGGTCCCTGAGATACAGTAAACCGGAAGTGAGGCATCGGAATCTAAAACTGGTCTCACAGGAGATGTTCAAATCATAGAAAGTTAGAGTGTCAGTCCTCTTGTACTTAAGTCGGCATTGTGCCTTTTGAATTCAATTCCGATGCAATTTCTGTGCTTCATCGTCAATAAGAAGATAAAAGGAATACAGTAAACCTGAAGTGAAGCATCTGAATCTAAAACTGGTCTCACAGGAGAGATTCAAATCATAGAAAGTTAGAGTGTCGGTTCTTTTGTACTTATGTCGTCAATATGCCTTTTTATTAAATTCGGATGCAATTTCTGTGTTTGATCGTCAATAAGAAGGTCCAAGATATATGGTGAACCTGAAGTGAATCATCGGATTCTAAAACTGGACTCACAGGAAAGGTTCAAATGATAGAAAGTTAGAGTGTCAGTCCGCATGTAGATAAGTCAGCATTGTGCCATTTGTATTAAATTCGGATGCAATTTCTGTGCTTCATCGTCAATAAGAAGGTCCAAGGGATACAGTAGACCTGAAGTGAAGCATCGGGATCTAAAACTGTACTCACAGAAGAGGTTCAAATCATAGAAAGTGAGAGTGTCTGTGCTCTTGTACTTAAGTCGTTATTGTGCCTTTTTTATTAAATTCGGAGGCAATTTCTGTGTTTCATCCTCAATAAGAAGGTCCAAGGGATACAGTAAACCTGAAGTGAAGCTTCGGAATCTAAAACGGGACTCAAAGGAGAGGTTCAAAACATAGAAAATGAGAGTGTCTGTTCCCTTGTACTTAAGTCGTCATTGTGCCTTTTGAATTTAATTCCGATGCAATTTCTGTGTGCCATCGTCATTACGAAAGTCCAAGGGATACAGTAAACCCGAAGTGAAGCTTCGGATTCTATAACTGGACCCACAGGAGAGGTTCAAATCATAGAAAGTTAGAAGTGTCAGTCCCCTTGTACTTAAGTCGTCATTGTGCCTTTTGTATTAAATTCGGATGCAATTTCTGTGTCTCATTGTCAATATGAAGGTCCAAGGGATACAGTGAACCTGAAGTGAAGCATCGGAATCTAAAACTGGACTCACAGGAAAGGTTCAAATGATAGAAAGTTAGAGTGTCAGTCCGCATGTAGATAAGTCAGCATTGTGCCATTTGTATTAAATTCGGATGCAATTTCTGTGCTTCATCGTCAATAAGAAGGTCCAAGGGATACAGTAGACCTGAAGTGAAGCATCGGGATCTAAAACTGTACTCACAGAAGAGGTTCAAATCATAGAAAGTGAGCGTGTCTGTGCTCTTGTACTTAAGTCGTTATTGTGCTTTTTGTATTAAATTCGGAGGCAATGTCTGTGTTTCATCCTCAATAAGAAGGTCCAAGGGATACAGTAAACCTGAAGTGAAGCATCGGAATCTAAAACGGGACTCAAAGGAGAGGTTCAAAACATAGAAAATTAGAGTGTCTGTTCCCTTGTACTTAAGTCGTCATTGTGCCTTTTGAATTTAATTCCGATGCAATTTCTGTGTGCCATCGTCATTACGAAAGTCCAAGGGATACAGTAAACCCGAAGTGAAGCTTCGGATTCTATAGCTGGACTCACAGGAGAGGTTCAAATCATAGAAAGTTAGAGTGTCAGTCCTCTTGTACTTAAGTCGTCATTGTGCCTTTTGTATTAAATTCGGATGCAATTTCTGTGTTTCATTGTCAATATGAAGGTCCAAGGGATACAGTAAACGTGAAGTGAAGCACCTGAATCTAAAACTGGACTCACAGGAGAGGTTCAAATCGTACAAAGTTAGAGTGTCAGTCCTCTTGTACTTAAGTCGGCATTGTGCCTTTTGAATTTAATTCCGATGAATTTCTGTGTTTCATCGTCGATAAGAAGGTCATAGGGATACAGTAAACCTGTAGAGAAGCATCGGAATCTAAAACTGGACTCACAGGAGAGATTTAAATCATAGAAAGTAAGAGTGTCAGTCCTTCTGTACTTAAGTCGGCATTATGCTTTTTGAATTTAATTCCCATGCAATTTCTGTGTTTCATCGTTAATAAGAATGTCCAAGGGATACAGTAAACCTGAAGTGAAGCATCGGAATCTAAAACTGGACTCACAGGAGAGGTTCAAATCATAGACAGTTACAGTGTCAGTCCTCTTGTACTTAAGTCAGCATTGTGCCTTTTGAAATTAATTCCGATGCAATTTCTGTGCTTCATCGTCAATAAGAAGGTCATAGGGATACAGTAAACCTGAAGTGAGGCATCGGAATCTAAACCTGGACTCACAGGAGGGGTTCAAATCATAGAAAGTAAGTGTGTCAGTCCTCTTGTAGTTAAGTCGGCATTGTGCCTTTTGAATTTAATTCCGATGCAATTTCTGTGCTTCATCGTCAATAAGAAGGTCCCTGAGATACAGTAATCGTGAAGTGAGGCATCGGAATCTAAAACTGGTCTTACGGAAGAGGTTCAAATCATAGGAAGTTAGAGTGTCATTCCTCTTGTACTTAAGTCGGCATTGTGCCATTTGAATTTAATTCCGATGCAATTTCTGTGCTTCATCGTCAATAAGAAGATAAAAGGAATACAGTAAAATTGAAGTGAAGCATCGGAATGTAAAACTGGATTCACAGGAGAGGTTCAAATCATAGAAAGTTAGTGTCAGTCCTCTTGTACTTAAGTCGGCATTGTGCTTTTTGAATTTAATTCCGATGCAATTTCTGTGCTTCATCGTCAATAAGAAGGTCCAAGGGATACACTAAACCCTTAGTGAAGCATCGGAATCTAAAACAGGACTCACAGGAGAGGTTCAAATCATACAAAGTTAGAGATTCGGTTCTTTTGTACTTATGTCGTCAATGTGCTTTTTGTATTAAATTCGGGTGCAATTTCTGTGTTTCATCGTCAATAAGATGGTCCAAGGTATATGGTGAACCTGAAGTGAATCATCGGATTCTGAAACTGGACTCACATGAGAGGTTCAAATCACAGAAATTTAGAGTGTCAGTCCGCATGTAGATAAGTCAGCAGTGTGCCATTTGTATTAAATTCGGATGCAATTTCTGTGCTTCATCGTCAATAAGAAGGTCCAAGGGATACAGTAGACCTGAAGTGAAGCATCGGGATCTAAAACTGTACTCACAGAAGACGTTCAAATCATAGAAAGTGAGAGTGTCTGTGCTCTTGTACTTAAGTCGTTATTGTGCCTTTTGTATTAAATTCGGATGTAATTTCTGTGATTCGTTGTCAATTTGAAGTTCCAAGGGATACAGTAAACCTGAAGTGAAGCATCTGAATCTAAAACTGGAGTCACAGGAGAGGTTCAAATCATAGAAAGTTAGAGTGTCAGTCGTCTTGTACTTAAGTCGGCATTGTGCCTTTTGAATTCAATTCCGATGCAATTTCTGTGCTTCATCGTCAATAAGAAGATAAAAGGAATACAGTAAACCTGAAGTGAAGCATCTGAATCTAAAACTGGTCTCACAGGAGAGATTCAAATCATAGAAAGTTAGAGTGTCGGTTCTTTTGTACTTATGTCGCCAATATGCCTTTTTATTAAATTCGGATGCAATTTCTGTGTTTGATCGTCAATAAGAAGGTCCAAGGTATATGGTGAACCTGAAGTGAATCATCGGATTCTAAAACTGGACTCACAGGAAAGGTTCAAATGATAGAAAGGTAGAGTGTCAGTCCGCATGTAGATAAGTCAGCATTGTGCCATTTGTATTAAATTCGGATGCAATTTCTGTGCTTCATCGTCAATAAGAAGGTCCAAGGGATACAGTAGACCTGAAGTGAAGCATCGGGTTCTAAAACTGTACTCACAGAAGAGGTTCAAATCATAGAAAGTGAGAGTGTCTGTGCTCTTGTACTTAAGTCGTTATTGTGCCTTTTGTATTAAATTCGGAGGCAATTTCTGTGTTTCATCCTCAATAAGAAGGTCCAAGGGATACAGTAAACCTGAAGTGAAGCATCGGAATCTAATGCGGGACTCAAAGGAGATTTTCAAAACATAGAAAATGAGAGTGTCTGTTCCCTTGTACTTAAGTCGTCATTGTGCCTTTTGAATTTAATTCCGATGCAATTTCTGTGTGCCATCGTCATTACGAAAGTCCAAGGGATACAGTAAACCCGAAGTGAAGCTTCGGATTCTATAACTGGACCCACAGGAGAGGTTCAAATCATAGAAAGTTAGAAGTGTCAGTCCTCTTGTACTTAAGTCGTCATTGTGCCTTTTGTATTAAATTCGGATGCAATTTCTGCTTTTCATTGTCAATATGAAGGTCCAAGGGATACAGTGAACCTGAAGTGAAGCATCGGAATCTGAAACTGGACTCACAGGAAAGGTTCAAATGATAGAAAGTTACAGTGTCAGTCCGCATGTAGATAAGTCAGCATTGTGCCATTTGTATTAAATTCGGATGCAATTTCTGTGCTTCATCGTCAATAAGAAGGTCCAAGGGATACAGTAGCCCTGAAGTGAAGCATCGGGATCTAAAACTGTACTCACAGAAGAGATTCAAATCATAGAAAGTGAGAGTGTCTGTGCTCTTGTCCTTAAGTCGTTATTGTGCCTTTTGTATTAAATTCGGAGGCAATGTCTGTGTTTCATCCTCAATAAGAAGGTCCAAGGGATACAGTAAACCTGAAGTGAAGCATCGGAATCTAAAACGGGACTCAAAGGAGAGGTTCAAAACATAGAAAATTAGAGTGTATGTTCCCTTGTACTTAAGTCGTCATTGTGCCTGTTGAATTTAATTCCGATGCAATTTCTGTGTGCCATCGTCATTACGAAAGTCCAAGGGATACAGTAAACCCGAAGTGAAGCTTTGGATTCTATAACTGGACTCACAGGAGAGGTTCAAATCATAGAAAGTTAGAGCGCCAGTCCTCTTGTACTTAAGTCGTCATTGTGCCTTTTGTATTAAATTCGGATGCAATTTCTGTGTTTCATTGTCAATATGAAGGTCCAAGGGATACAGTAAACGTGAAGTGAAGCACCTGAATCTAAAACTGGACTCACAGGAGAGGTTCAAATCGTAGAAAGTTAGAGCGTCAGTCCTCTTGTACTTAAGTCGGCATTGTGCCTTTTGAATTTAATTCCGATGAATTTCTGTGTTTCATCGTCAATAAGAAGGTCATAGGGATACAGTAAACCTGTAGAGAAGCATCGGAATCTAAAACTGGACTCACAGGAGAGGTTTAAATCATAGAAAGTAAGAGTGTCAGTCCTTCTGTACTTAAGTCGGCATTATGCCTTTTGAATTTAATTCCCATGCAATTTCTGTGTTTCATCGTTAATAAGAATGTCCAAGGGATACAGTAAACCTGAAGTGAAGCATCGGAATCTAAAACTGGACTCACAGGAGAGGTTCAAATCATAGACAGTTACAGCGTCAGTCCTCTTGTACTTAAGTCAGCATTGTGCCTTTTGAAATTAATTCCGATGCAATTTCTGTGCTTCATCATCAAACAGAAGGTCATAGGGATACAGTAAACCTGAAGTGAGGCATCGGAATCTAAACCTGGACTCACAGGAGGGGTTCAAATCATAGAAAGTAAGTGTGTCAGTCCTCTTGTAGTTAAGTCGGCATTGTGCTTTTTGAATTTAATTCCGATGCAATTTCTGTGCTTCATCGTCAATAAGAAGGTCCCTGAGATACAGTAATCGTGAAGTGAGGCATCGGAATCTAAAACTGGTCTTACGGGAGAGGTTCAAATCATAGGAAGTTAGAGTATCATTCCTCTTGTACTTAAGTCCTCATTGTGCCTTTTGAATTTAATTCCGATGCAATTTCTGTGTTTCATCGTCAATAAGAAATTCCAAGGGATACAGTAAACCTGAAGTGAAGCATCGGAATCTAAAACTGGACTCACAGAAGAGCATCAAATCATAGAAAGTTAGAGTTTCAGTCCTCCTGTACTCAAGTCGGCGTTGTGCCATTTGAATTTAATTCCGATGCAATTTCTGTGCTTCATCGTCAATAAGAAGATAAAAGGAATACAGTAAAATTGAAGTGAAGCATCGGAATGTAAAACTGGACTCACAGGAGAGGTTCAAATCATAGAAAGTTATTGTCAGTCCTCTTGTACTTAAGTCGGCATTGTGCTTTTTGAATTTAATTCCGATGCAATTTCTGTGCTTCATCGTCAATAAGAAGGTCCAAGGGATACACTAAACCCTTAGTGAAGCATCGGAATCTAAAACAGGACTCACAGGAGAGGTTCAAATCATACAAAGTTAGAGTTTCGGTTCTTTTGTACTTATGTCGTCAATGTGCTTTTTGTATTAAATTCGGATGCAATTTCTGTGTTTCATCGTCAATAAGAAGGTCCAAGGGATAGAGTAAACCTGACGTGAAGCATCGGAATCGAAATCTGGACTCAAAGGAGAGGTTCAAATCATGGAAAGTTAGAATGTAAGTCCTCTTGTACTTAAGTCGGCATTGTGCTTTTTGAATTTAATTCCGATGCAATTTCTGTGTTTCATCGTCAATAAGAAGGTCCAAGGGATACAGTAAACCTAAAGTGAAGCATCGGAATCTAATACTGGACTCACAGGAGAGGTTCAAATCATAGAAATTTAGAGTGTCAGTCCTCTTGTACTTAAGTCGGCATTGTGCCTTTTGAATTTAATTCCGATGCAATTTCTGTGTTTCATCGTCAATAAGATGGTCCAAGGGATACAGTAAACCTGAAGTGAAGCATCGGAATCGAAGACTGGACTCACAGGAGAGGTTCAAATCATAGGATGTTAGAGTGTCAGTCCTTTTGTACTTAAGTCGTCATTGTGCCTTTTGTATTATATTCGGATGTAATTTCTGTGTTTCATCTTCAATAAGAAGGTCCAAGAGATACAGTAAACCTGAAGTGAAGCATCGGAATCTAAAACTGGAATCACAGGAGTGGTTCAAATCATAGACAGTTAGAGTGTCAGTCCTCTTGTACTTAAGTCGGCATTGTGCCTTCTGAGTTTAATTCTGATGCAATTTCTGTGGTTCATCGTCAATAAGAAGGTCCAAGGTATACAGTGAACCTGAAGTGAAGCATCGGAATCTAACACTGGTCTCACAGGAGAGGTTCAAATCACATAAAGTTAGAGTGTCTTTCCTCTTGTACTTAAGTTAGCATGTTGCCTTTTGTAGTGAATGCGAATGCAATTTCTGTGCTTCATCGTCAATAAGAAGGTCCAAGAGATACAGTAAACCTGAAGTGAAGCATCGGAATCTAAAACTGGAATCACGTGAGAGGTTCAAATCATAGACAGTTAGAGTGTCAGTCCTCTTGTACTTAAGTCGGCATTGTGCCTTTTGAATTTAATTCCGATGCAATTTTAGTGTCTCATCGTCAATAAGAAGGTCCAAGGTATCCAGTGAACCTGAAGTGAAGCAACGGAATCCAAAACTTGACTCACAGGAGAGGTTCAAATCATAGAACGTTAGAGTGTCTGTCCTCTTGTACTTAAGTCGGCACTGTGCCTTTTGAATTTAATTCCGATGCAATTTCTTTGTCTCATCGTCAATAAGAAGGTCCAAGGGGTACAGTAAACCTGAAGTGAAGCATCGGAATCTACAATTGGACTTACAGGAGATGTTCAAATCATAGGAAGTTAGAGTGTCAGTCCTCTTGTACTTAAGTCGGCATTGTGCCTTTTGAATTTAATTCCGAAGCAATTTCTGTGCTTCATCGTCAATAAGAAGGTCAAAGGTATACAGTAAACCTGAAGTGAAGCATCCGAATCTAAAACTGGACTCACAGGAGAGGTTCAAATCGTAGAATGTTGGAGTGACAGTCCTCTTGTACTTAAGTCGGCATTGTGCCATTTGAATTTAATTCCGATGCAATTCCTGTGTTTCATCGTCATTAAGAAAGTCCAGGGTATACAGTGAACCTAAAGTGAAGCATCGGAATATAAATCACGTCTCAAAGGAGAGGTTCAAATCATAGAAAGTTAGAGTGTCAGACCTCTTGTACTTAAGTCAGGATTGTGCCCTTTGTATTAAATTCGGATGCAATGTCAGTGCTTCATCGTCAATAAGAAGGTCCAAGGGAAATAGTAAACCTGAAGTGAAGCATCGGAATCTAAAACTGGACTCACAGGAGAGGTTCAAATCATAGAAAGTTAGAGTGTCAGTCCTCTTGTACTTTAGTCGGCATTGTGCCTTTTGAATTTAATTCCGATGCAATTTCTGTGTTTCATCGTCAATAAGAAGGTCCAAGGGATACAGTAAACCTGAAGTGAAGCATCGGAATCTAATACTGGACTCACAGGAGAGGTTCAAATCATAGAAAGTTAGAGTGTCAGTCCTCTTGTACTTAAGTCGGCATTGTGCCTTTTGAATGTAATTCCGATGCAATTTCTGTGTTTCATCGTCAATAAGATGGTCCAAGGGATACAGTAAACCTGAAGCGAAGCATCGGAATCGAAGACTGGACTCACAGGAGAGGTTCAAATCATAGGATGTTAGAGTGTCAGTCCTTTTGTACTTAAGTCATCATTGTGCCTTTTGTATTATATTCGGATGTAATTTCTGCGTTTCATCTACAATAAGAAGGTCCAAGAGATACAGTAAACCTGAAGTGAAGCATCGGAATCTAAAACTGGAATAACAGGAGAGGTTCAAATCATAGACAGTTAGAGTGTCAGTCCTCTTGTACTTAAGTCGGCATTGTGCCTTTTGAGTTTAATTCTGATGCAATTTCTGTGTTTCATCGTCAATAAGAAGGTCCAAGGTATACAGTGAACCTGAAGTGAAGCATCGGAATCTAAAACCGGACTCACAGGAGAGGTTAAAATCACATAAAGTTAGAGTGTCTTTCCTCTTGTACTCAAGTCAGAATGTTGCCTTTTGTAGTGAATTCAGATGCAATTTCTGTGCTTCATCGTCAATAAGAAGGTCCAAGAGATACAGTAAACCTGAAGTGAAGCATCGGAATCTAAAACTGGAATCACTGGAGAGGTTCAAATCATTGAAACTAAGAGTGTCAGTCTTCTTGTACTTAAGCCGGCATTGTGCCTTTTGCATTAAATTCGGATGCAATATCTGTATTTCATCGTCAATAAGAAGGTCCAAGGGGTACAGTAAACCTGAAGTGAAGCATTGGAATCTAAAACTGGACTTACAAGAGAGGTTCAAATAATAGAAAGTTAGAGTGTCAGTCCTTTTGTACTTAAGTCGGCATTGTGCATTTTGGAATAAATTCGGATGCAATTTCCGTGTTTCATCGTCAATAAGAAGGTCCAAGGGATACAGTAAACCTGAAGTGAAGCATCGGAATCTAAAACTGGACTCACAGGAGAGGTTCAAATCATAGAAAGTTAGATTATCAGTCATCTTGTACTTATGTCGGCATTGTGCCTTTTGAATTTAATTCCGAAGCAATTTCTGTGCTTCATCGTCAATAAGAAGGTCCCAGGTATACAGTGAAACTGAAGTGAAGCATCGGAATATAAAACTCGACTCACAGGAGAGGTTCAAATCACAGAAAGTTAGAGTGTCGGTCCTCTTTTACTTAAGTCGACATTGTGGTTTTAAATTTAAGTCCAATGCAATTTCAATGCTTCATCGTCAAAAAGAGGGTCCAAGGGATACAGTAGACCTGAAGTGAAACATTGGAATCTAAAACTGGACTCACAGGAGAGGTTCAATTCATAGAAAGTGAGAGTGTCAGTCCTCTTGTACCTAAGTCGGAATTGTGCCTTTTGTATTTAATTCGGATGCAATTTCTGTGTTTCATCGTCAATAAGAAGGTCCAAGGGATGCAGTAAAGCTGAAGTGAAGCATCGGGATCTAAAACTGGACTCACAGGAGAGGTTCAAATTATAGAAAGTTAGAGTGTCAGTCCTCTTGTACTTAAGTCGGCATTGAGCTTTTTGTATTAAATTCGGATGCAATTTCTGTGTTTCATCGTCAATTAGAAGGTCCAAGGTATATAGTGAACCTGAAGTGAAGCATCAGATTCTAAAACTGGACTCAAAGGAGTGGTTCAAATTACAGAAAGTTAGTGTGTCAGTCCTCCTGTACATATGTCGGCATTGCGCCTTTTGAATTTCATTCCGATGCAAATTCTGTGTTTCATCGTCAATACGAAGGTCCAAGGTATACAGTAAACCTGAAGTGAATCATCCGAAACTAAAACTGGACTCACAGGGAGGTTCAAATCATAGAAAGTTAGAGTGTCAGTCCTCTTGTACTTAGGTCGGCATTGTGCCTTTTGAATTTCATTCCGATGCAATTTCTGTGCTTCATCGTCAATAAGAAGGTCCAAGGGATACAGTAAAGCTGAAGTGAAGCATCGGAATCTAAAACTAGTCTCACAGGAGTGGTTCAAATGACAGAAAGTTAGAGTGTCAGTCCGCATGTACTTCAGTCAGCATTGTGCCTTTTGTATTAAATTCGGATGTAATTTCTGTGTTTCATCGTCAATAAGAAGGTCCAAGGGATACAGTAAACCTGAAGTGATGCATCGGAATTAAAAACTGAACTCACAGGAGAGGTTCAAATCATAGAAAGGTAGAGTGTCAGTCCTCTTGTACTTAAGTCGGCACTGTGCCTTTTGAATTTAATTTCAATGCAATTTCTGTGTTTCATCGTCAATACGAAGGTCCATGGGATACCGTAAACCTGAAGTGAAGCTTCGGAATCTAAAACGAGACTCAAAGGAGAGGTTCAAATTACAGAAAGTTAGAGCGTCTGTCCCCTTGTACTTAAGTCACCACTGTGCCTTTTGAACTTAATTCCGATGCAATTTCTGTGTTCCATCGTCAATACGAATGTCCATGGGATACCGTAAACCTGAAGTGAAGCTTCGGATTCTATAACTGGACTCACAGGAGAGGTTCAAATCATAGAAAGTTAGAGTGTCAGTCCTCTTGTACTTAAGTCGTCATTGTGCCATTTGTATTAAATTCGGATGCAATTTCTGTGCTTCATCGTCAATATGAAGGTCCAAGGGATACAGTAAACCTGAAGTGAAGCATCGGAATCTAAAACTGGACTCACAGGAGAGGTTCAAATCATAGAAAGTTAAAGTGTCAGACCTCTTGTACTTAAGTCGGCATTGTGCCTTTTGAATTTATTTCCGATGCAATATCTGTCCTTCACCGTCAATAAGAAGGTCCAAGGAATACAGTAAACCTGAAATGAAGCATCGGAATCAAAAACCGGACTCACAGGAGACGTTCAAATCATAGAAAGTTTGAGTGTCAGTCCTCTTGTACTTAAGTCGGCATTGTGCCTTTTGAATTTAATTTTGATGCAATTTCTGTGCTTCATCGTCAATAAGAAGGTCCCTGAGATACAGTAAACCTGAAGTGAGGCATCGGAATCTAAAACTGGTCTCATAGGAGAGGTTCAAATCATAGAAAGTTAGAGTGACAGTGCTTCTGTACTTAAGTCGGCATTGTGCCTTTTGAATTTATTTCCGATGCAATTTCTGTGTTTCATCGTCAATAAGAAGGTCCAAGGGATACCGTAAACCTGAAGTGAATCATCGGAATCTAAATCTGGTTTCACAGGAGACGTTCAATTTACAGAAAGTTAGAGTGTCAGTCCTCCTGTACTTAAGTCGGCATTGTGCCTTTTGAATTTAATTCCGATGCAATTTCTGTGTTTCATCAACAATAAGAAGGTCATAGGGATACAGTAAACCTGAAGTGAAGCTTCGGATTCTATAACTGGACTCACAGGAGGGATTCAAATCATAGAAATTTAGAGTGTCAGTCCCCTTGTAGTTAAGTCGGCAGTGTGCCTTTTGAATTTAATTCCCATGCAATTTCTGTGTTTCATCGTCAATACGAATGTCCAAGGGATACAGTAAACCTGAAGTGAAGCATCGGAATCTAAAACTGGACTCACAGGAGAGGTTCTAATCATAGAAAGTTAGAGTGTCAGTCCTCTTGTACTTAAGTCGGCATTGCGCCTTTTGAATTTAATTCCGATGCAATTTCTGTGCTTCATCGTCATTAAGAAGGTCCAAGGTATACAGTAAACCTGAATTGAAGCATCGGAATCTAAAACTAGACTCAAAGGAGAGGTTCAAATCATAGAAAGTTAGAGTGTGTGTCCTCTTTTACTTAAGTCGGCGTTGTGCCATTTGTATTGAGTTCGGATGCAATTTCCGTGTTTCATCGTCAATAAGAATGTCCAAGGGATACAGTAAACCTGAAGTGAATCATCGGAATCTAAAACTCGATCACAGGAGAGGCTGAAATCTTAGAAAGTTAGAGTGTCGGTCCTCTTTTACTTAAGTCGGCATTGTGCCTTTTAAATTTAATTCCGATGCAATTTCTATGCTTCATCGTCAACAAGAAGGTACAAGGGATACAGTAAACCTGAAGTGAAGCATTGGAATTTAAAACTGGACTCACAGGAGAGGTTCAATTCATAGAACGTGAGAGTGTCAGTCCTCTTGCACCTAAGTCGGAATTGTGCCCTTTGTATTAAATTCGGATGCAATTTCTGTGCGTCATCGTCAATAAGAAGGTCCCTGAGATACAGTATACCTGAAGTGTAGCATCGGCATCTAAAACTGGACCCACAGGAGAGGTTCAAATCATAGAAAGTTAGAGTGCCAGTCCTCTTGTACTTAAGTCGGCATTGTGCCTTTTGAATTTAATTCCGATGCAATTTCTTTGTCTCATCGTCAATAAGAAGGTCCAAGGGGTACAGTAAACCTGAAGTGAAGCATCGGAATCTACAATTGGACTTACAGGAGATGTTCAAATCATAGGAAGTTAGAGTGTCAGTCCTCTTGTACTTAAGTCGGCATTGTGCCTTTTGAATTTAATTCCGAAGCAATTTCTGTGCTTCATCGTCAATAAGAAGGTCAAAGGTATACAGTAAACCTGAAGTGAAGCATCCGAATCTAAAACTGGACTCACAGGAGAGGTTCAAATCGTAGAATGTTGGAGTGACAGTCCTCTTGTACTTAAGTCGGCATTGTGCCATTTGAATTTAATTCCGATGCAATTCCTGTGTTTCATCGTCATTAAGAAAGTCCAGGGTATACAGTGAACCTAAAGTGAAGCATCGGAATATAAATCACGTCTCAAAGGAGAGGTTCAAATCATAGAAAGTTAGAGTGTCAGACCTCTTGTACTTAAGTCAGGATTGTGCCCTTTGTATTAAATTCGGATGCAATGTCAGTGCTTCATCGTCAATAAGAAGGTCCAAGGGAAATAGTAAACCTGAAGTGAAGCATCGGAATCTAAAACTGGACTCACAGGAGAGGTTCAAATCATAGAAAGTTAGAGTGTCAGTCCTCTTGTACTTTAGTCGGCATTGTGCCTTTTGAATTTAATTCCGATGCAATTTCTGTGTTTCATCGTCAATAAGAAGGTCCAAGGGATACAGTAAACCTGAAGTGAAGCATCGGAATCTAATACTGGACTCACAGGAGAGGTTCAAATCATAGAAAGTTAGAGTGTCAGTCCTCTTGTACTTAAGTCGGCATTGTGCCTTTTGAATGTAATTCCGATGCAATTTCTGTGTTTCATCGTCAATAAGATGGTCCAAGGGATACAGTAAACCTGAAGCGAAGCATCGGAATCGAAGACTGGACTCACAGGAGAGGTTCAAATCATAGGATGTTAGAGTGTCAGTCCTTTTGTACTTAAGTCATCATTGTGCCTTTTGTATTATATTCGGATGTAATTTCTGCGTTTCATCTACAATAAGAAGGTCCAAGAGATACAGTAAACCTGAAGTGAAGCATCGGAATCTAAAACTGGAATAACAGGAGAGGTTCAAATCATAGACAGTTAGAGTGTCAGTCCTCTTGTACTTAAGTCGGCATTGTGCCTTTTGAGTTTAATTCTGATGCAATTTCTGTGTTTCATCGTCAATAAGAAGGTCCAAGGTATACAGTGAACCTGAAGTGAAGCATCGGAATCTAAAACCGGACTCACAGGAGAGGTTAAAATCACATAAAGTTAGAGTGTCTTTCCTCTTGTACTCAAGTCAGAATGTTGCCTTTTGTAGTGAATTCAGATGCAATTTCTGTGCTTCATCGTCAATAAGAAGGTCCAAGAGATACAGTAAACCTGAAGTGAAGCATCGGAATCTAAAACTGGAATCACTGGAGAGGTTCAAATCATTGAAACTAAGAGTGTCAGTCTTCTTGTACTTAAGCCGGCATTGTGCCTTTTGCATTAAATTCGGATGCAATATCTGTATTTCATCGTCAATAAGAAGGTCCAAGGGGTACAGTAAACCTGAAGTGAAGCATTGGAATCTAAAACTGGACTTACAAGAGAGGTTCAAATAATAGAAAGTTAGAGTGTCAGTCCTTTTGTACTTAAGTCGGCATTGTGCATTTTGGAATAAATTCGGATGCAATTTCCGTGTTTCATCGTCAATAAGAAGGTCCAAGGGATACAGTAAACCTGAAGTGAAGCATCGGAATCTAAAACTGGACTCACAGGAGAGGTTCAAATCATAGAAAGTTAGATTATCAGTCATCTTGTACTTATGTCGGCATTGTGCCTTTTGAATTTAATTCCGAAGCAATTTCTGTGCTTCATCGTCAATAAGAAGGTCCCAGGTATACAGTGAAACTGAAGTGAAGCATCGGAATATAAAACTCGACTCACAGGAGAGGTTCAAATCACAGAAAGTTAGAGTGTCGGTCCTCTTTTACTTAAGTCGACATTGTGGTTTTAAATTTAAGTCCAATGCAATTTCAATGCTTCATCGTCAAAAAGAGGGTCCAAGGGATACAGTAGACCTGAAGTGAAACATTGGAATCTAAAACTGGACTCACAGGAGAGGTTCAATTCATAGAAAGTGAGAGTGTCAGTCCTCTTGTACCTAAGTCGGAATTGTGCCTTTTGTATTTAATTCGGATGCAATTTCTGTGTTTCATCGTCAATAAGAAGGTCCAAGGGATGCAGTAAAGCTGAAGTGAAGCATCGGGATCTAAAACTGGACTCACAGGAGAGGTTCAAATTATAGAAAGTTAGAGTGTCAGTCCTCTTGTACTTAAGTCGGCATTGAGCTTTTTGTATTAAATTCGGATGCAATTTCTGTGTTTCATCGTCAATTAGAAGGTCCAAGGTATATAGTGAACCTGAAGTGAAGCATCAGATTCTAAAACTGGACTCAAAGGAGTGGTTCAAATTACAGAAAGTTAGTGTGTCAGTCCTCCTGTACATATGTCGGCATTGCGCCTTTTGAATTTCATTCCGATGCAAATTCTGTGTTTCATCGTCAATACGAAGGTCCAAGGTATACAGTAAACCTGAAGTGAATCATCCGAAACTAAAACTGGACTCACAGGGAGGTTCAAATCATAGAAAGTTAGAGTGTCAGTCCTCTTGTACTTAGGTCGGCATTGTGCCTTTTGAATTTCATTCCGATGCAATTTCTGTGCTTCATCGTCAATAAGAAGGTCCAAGGGATACAGTAAAGCTGAAGTGAAGCATCGGAATCTAAAACTAGTCTCACAGGAGTGGTTCAAATGACAGAAAGTTAGAGTGTCAGTCCGCATGTACTTCAGTCAGCATTGTGCCTTTTGTATTAAATTCGGATGTAATTTCTGTGTTTCATCGTCAATAAGAAGGTCCAAGGGATACAGTAAACCTGAAGTGATGCATCGGAATTAAAAACTGAACTCACAGGAGAGGTTCAAATCATAGAAAGGTAGAGTGTCAGTCCTCTTGTACTTAAGTCGGCACTGTGCCTTTTGAATTTAATTTCAATGCAATTTCTGTGTTTCATCGTCAATACGAAGGTCCATGGGATACCGTAAACCTGAAGTGAAGCTTCGGAATCTAAAACGAGACTCAAAGGAGAGGTTCAAATTACAGAAAGTTAGAGCGTCTGTCCCCTTGTACTTAAGTCACCACTGTGCCTTTTGAACTTAATTCCGATGCAATTTCTGTGTTCCATCGTCAATACGAATGTCCATGGGATACCGTAAACCTGAAGTGAAGCTTCGGATTCTATAACTGGACTCACAGGAGAGGTTCAAATCATAGAAAGTTAGAGTGTCAGTCCTCTTGTACTTAAGTCGTCATTGTGCCATTTGTATTAAATTCGGATGCAATTTCTGTGCTTCATCGTCAATATGAAGGTCCAAGGGATACAGTAAACCTGAAGTGAAGCATCGGAATCTAAAACTGGACTCACAGGAGAGGTTCAAATCATAGAAAGTTAAAGTGTCAGACCTCTTGTACTTAAGTCGGCATTGTGCCTTTTGAATTTATTTCCGATGCAATATCTGTCCTTCACCGTCAATAAGAAGGTCCAAGGAATACAGTAAACCTGAAATGAAGCATCGGAATCAAAAACCGGACTCACAGGAGACGTTCAAATCATAGAAAGTTTGAGTGTCAGTCCTCTTGTACTTAAGTCGGCATTGTGCCTTTTGAATTTAATTTTGATGCAATTTCTGTGCTTCATCGTCAATAAGAAGGTCCCTGAGATACAGTAAACCTGAAGTGAGGCATCGGAATCTAAAACTGGTCTCATAGGAGAGGTTCAAATCATAGAAAGTTAGAGTGACAGTGCTTCTGTACTTAAGTCGGCATTGTGCCTTTTGAATTTATTTCCGATGCAATTTCTGTGTTTCATCGTCAATAAGAAGGTCCAAGGGATACCGTAAACCTGAAGTGAATCATCGGAATCTAAATCTGGTTTCACAGGAGACGTTCAATTTACAGAAAGTTAGAGTGTCAGTCCTCCTGTACTTAAGTCGGCATTGTGCCTTTTGAATTTAATTCCGATGCAATTTCTGTGTTTCATCAACAATAAGAAGGTCATAGGGATACAGT
The DNA here is from genome assembly GCF_021461395.2 of Schistocerca americana. NCBI lineage: Eukaryota > Metazoa > Arthropoda > Insecta > Orthoptera > Acrididae > Schistocerca > Schistocerca americana. The sequence goes on along the minus strand of NW_025725917.1, from coordinate 4,171,539 downwards.
AAACCTGAAGTGAAGCTTCGGATTCTATAACTGGACTCACAGGAGGGATTCAAATCATAGAAATTTAGAGTGTCAGTCCCCTTGTAGTTAAGTCGGCAGTGTGCCTTTTGAATTTAATTCCCATGCAATTTCTGTGTTTCATCGTCAATACGAATGTCCAAGGGATACAGTAAACCTGAAGTGAAGCATCGGAATCTAAAACTGGACTCACAGGAGAGGTTCTAATCATAGAAAGTTAGAGTGTCAGTCCTCTTGTACTTAAGTCGGCATTGCGCCTTTTGAATTTAATTCCGATGCAATTTCTGTGCTTCATCGTCATTAAGAAGGTCCAAGGTATACAGTAAACCTGAATTGAAGCATCGGAATCTAAAACTAGACTCAAAGGAGAGGTTCAAATCATAGAAAGTTAGAGTGTGTGTCCTCTTTTACTTAAGTCGGCGTTGTGCCATTTGTATTGAGTTCGGATGCAATTTCCGTGTTTCATCGTCAATAAGAATGTCCAAGGGATACAGTAAACCTGAAGTGAATCATCGGAATCTAAAACTCGATCACAGGAGAGGCTGAAATCTTAGAAAGTTAGAGTGTCGGTCCTCTTTTACTTAAGTCGGCATTGTGCCTTTTAAATTTAATTCCGATGCAATTTCTATGCTTCATCGTCAACAAGAAGGTACAAGGGATACAGTAAACCTGAAGTGAAGCATTGGAATTTAAAACTGGACTCACAGGAGAGGTTCAATTCATAGAACGTGAGAGTGTCAGTCCTCTTGCACCTAAGTCGGAATTGTGCCCTTTGTATTAAATTCGGATGCAATTTCTGTGCGTCATCGTCAATAAGAAGGTCCCTGAGATACAGTATACCTGAAGTGTAGCATCGGCATCTAAAACTGGACCCACAGGAGAGGTTCAAATCATAGAAAGTTAGAGTGCCAGTCCTCTTGTACTTAAGTCGGCATTGTGCCTTTTGAATTTAATTCCGATGCAATTTCTGTGTTTTATCATCAATAAGAAGGTCCAAGGGATACAGTGAACCTGAAGTGAAGCATCGGAATCGAAAACTAGACTCACAGGAGAGGTTCAATTCATAGAAAGTTAGAGTGTCGGTCCTCTTTTACTTAAGTCGGCATAGTGAATTTTAAAATTAATTCGTTTGCAATTTCTATGCTTCATCGTCAAAAAGAAGGTACAAGGGATACAGTAAACCTGAAGTGAAGCATTGGAATTTAAAACTGGACTCACAGGAGAGGTTCAATTCATAGAACGTGAGAGTGTCAGTCCTCTTGTACCTAAGTCGGAATTGTGCCTTTTGTATTAAATTCGGATGCAATTTCTGTGTTTCATCGTCAATAAGAAGGTCCAAGGGATACAGTAAAGCTGAAGTGACGCATCGGAATCTAAAACTGGACTCACAGGAGAGGTTCAAATCATAGAAAGTTAAAGTGTCAGTCCTCTTGTACTTAAGTCGGCATTGTGCCTTTTGTATTTAATTCGGATGCAATTTCTGTGTTTCATCGTCAATAAGAAGTTCCAAGGTATATAGTGAACCTGAAGTGAAGCATCGGATTCTAAAACTGGACTCACAGGAGAGGTTCACATTACAGGAATTTAGAGTGTCAGTCCTCTTGTACGTAAGTCGGCATTGTGCCTTTTGAGTTTAATTCCGATGCAATTTCTGTGCTTCATCGTCAATACGAAGGTCCAAGGTATACAGTAAAGCTGAAGGGAATCATCCGAAACTAAAACTGGAATCATAGGAGTGGTTCAAATCATTGAAAGTTAGAGTGTCAGTCCTCTTGTACTTAAGTCGGCATTGTGCCTTTTGAATTTCATTCCGTTGCAATTTCTGTGTTTCATCGTCAATAAGAAGGTCCAAGGTATACAGTGAACCTGAAGTGAAGGAACGGAATCTAAAATTGGACTCACAGGAGAGGTTCAAATGATAGAAAGTTAAAGTGTCAGTCCGCATGTACTTCAGTCAGCATTGTGCCTTTTGTATTAAATTCGGATGCAATTTATGTGCTTCATCGGCAATAAGAAGGTCCAAGGGATACAGTAGACCTGAAGTGAAGCATCGGATTCTAAAACTGTACTCACAGAAGAGGTTCAAATCACAGAAAGTGAGAGTATCTGTGCTCTTGTACTTAAGTCGTTATTGTGCCTATTGTATTAAATTCGGATGCAATTTCTGTGTTTCATCGTCAATAAGAAGGTCCAAGGGATACAGTAAACCGGAAGTGAAGCATCGGAATTTAAAACTGGACCCACAGGAGAGGTTCAAATCATAGAAACTTAGAGTGTCAGTCCTCTGGTACTTAAGTCGGCACTGTGCCTTTTGAATTTAATTCCGATGCAATTTCTGTGCTTCATCGTCAATACCAAGGTCCAAGGGATACAGTAAACCTGAAGTGAAGCATCGGAATCTAAAACGGGACTCAAAGGAGAGGTTCAAATCATTGAAAGTTAGAGTGTCTGTCCCCTTGTACTTAGGTCGTAACTGTGCCTTTTGAATTTAATTCCGATGCAATTTCTGTGTTCCATCGCCAATACGAAGGTCCATGGGAAACAGTAAACCTGAAGTGAAACTTCGGATTCTATAACTGGACTCACATTAGAGGTTCAAATCATATCATGTTAGAGAGTCAGTCCACTTGTACTTAAGTCGGCATTGCGCCTTTTGAATTTAATTCCGATGCAATTTCTGTGCTTCATCGTCAATAAGAAGGTCCCTGAGATACAATAAACCTGAAGTGAGGCATCGTAATCTAAAAATGGTCTCAAAGGAGAGGTTCTAATCATAGAAAGTTAGAGTGTCAGTCCTCCTGTACTTAAGTCGGCATTGTGCCTTTTGAATTTAATTCCCACGAAATTTCTGTGTTTCATCGTCAATAACAAGGTCCAAGGGATACAGTAAACCTGAAGATAAGCATCGGAATCCAAAACTGGACTCACAGGAGAGGTTCAAATCATAGAAAGTTAGAGGGTCAGTCCTCTTGTACTTAAGTCGGCATTGCGCCTTTTGAATTTTATTCCGATGCAATTTCTGTGCTTCATCGTCAATAAGAAGGTAAAAGGTATACAGTAAAACCTGAAGTGAAGCATCGGAATCTAAAACTGGACTCACAGGTGAGGTTCAAATCATAGAAAGTTAGAGTGTCAGTCCTCATGTACTTAAGTCGGCATTGTGCTTTTTGAATTTAATTCCGAAGCAATTTCTGTGCTTCATCGTCAATAAGAAGGTCCCAGGGATGCAGTAAACCTGAAGTGAAGCATCGGAATCTAAAACTCGACTCAAAGGAGCGGTTCAAAGCATAGAAAGTTAGAGTGTCAGTCCTTTTGTACTTAAGTCGGCAATGTGCCTTTTAAATTTAATTCCGATGCAATTTCTGTGTTTCATCGTCAATAAGATGGTCCAAGGGATACAGTAAACCTGAAGTGAAGCATCGGAATCTAAAACTGGACTCACAGGAGAGGTTCAAAAAATAGAATGTTAGAGTGTCATTCCTCCTGTACTTAAGTCGGCATTGTGCCTTTTGAATTTAATTCCGATGCAATTTCTGTGTTTCATCGTCAATAAGAAGGTTCAAGGGATACAGTAAACCTGAAGTGAAGCATCTGAATCTGAAACTGGACTCATAGGAGGGGTTCAAATCATAGAAAGTTAGAGTGTCAGTCCTCTTGTACTTAAGTCGCTATTGTGCATTTGAATTTAATTCCGAAGCAATTTCTGTGCTTCATCGTCAATAAGAAGGTCCAAGGGATACACTACACCTGAAGTGAAGCATCGGAATCTAAAACTGTACTCACAGGAGAGGTTCAAATCATAGAAAGTTAGAGTGTCAGTCCTTTTGTACTTAAGTCGTCATTGTGCCTTTTGTATTAAATTCGGATGCAATATCTGTGTTTCATCGTCAATAAGAAGGTCCAAGGGATACAGTAAAAAAGAAGTGAAGCATCGGAATCTGAAACTGGACTCACAGGAGAGGTTCAAATAATAGAAATTTAGAGTGTCAGTCCTCTCCTACTTAAATCGGCATTGTGCCTTTTGAATTTAATTCCGAAGCCATTTCTGAGCTTCATCGTCAATAAGACGGTCCAAGCTATACAGTAAACCTGAAGCGAAGCATCCGAATCTAAAACTGGCCTCACAGGAGAGGTTCAAATCATAGAAAGTTAGAATGTCAGTCCTCTTGTGCCTTTTGAATTTAAATCCGATACAATTTCTGTGTTTCATCGTCAACAAGAAGGTCCAAGGTATACAGTGAACCTGAAGTGAAGCATCGTAATCTAAAACTGGACTTACAGGAGAGGTTCAAATCACATAAAGTTAGAGTGTCTTTCCTCTTGTACTTAAGTCAGCATGTTGCCTTTTGTATTAAATTCGGATGCAATTTCTGTGTTTCATCGTCAGTAAGAAGGTCCATGGAATAGAGTAAACCTGAAGTGAAGCATCGGAATCTAAAACTGGATTCACAGGAGAGGTTCAAATCATAGAAAGTTAGTGTGTCAGTCCTCTCCTACTTAAGTCGGCATTGTGCATTTTGAATTTAATTCCGAAGCCATTTCTGTGCTTCATCGTCAATAAGATGGTACAAGGTATACAGAAAACCTGAAGTGAAGCATCCGAATCTAAAACTGGACTCACAGGGAGGTTCAAATCATAGAAAGTTTGAGTGTCAGTCCTCTTGTACCTAAGTCGGCATTGTGCTTTTTGAATTAAATCCAATGCAATTTCTGTGTTTCATCGTCAGTTAGAGTGTCCAAGGGATACAGTAAACTTGAAGTGAAGCATCGGAATCCAATACTGGATTCACAGGAGTGGGTCATATCATTGAAAGTTAGAGTTTCAGTCCTCTTGTACTTTAGTCGGCATTGTGCTTTTTTTAATTTAATTCCGATGCAATTTCTGTGTTTCATCGTCAATAAGACGGTCCAAGGTATACAGTAAACCTGAAATGAAGCATCGGGATCTAAAACTTGACTCACAGGAGAGGTACAAATCATAGAAAGTTACAGTGTCCGTCCTCTTGTACTTAAGTCGGCACTGTGCCATTTGAATTTAATTCCGATGCAATTTCTGTGCTCCATCGTCAAAAAGAAGGTCCAAGGGATACATTAAACCTGAAGTGAAGCATCAGAATCTAAAACTGGACTTACAGGAGAGGTTCAATTCATAGAAAGTTAGAGAGGCAGTCCTCTTGTACTTACGCCGGCATTGTGCCTTTTGAATTTAATTCCGATGCAATTTCTTTGCTTCATTGTCAATAAGAACGTCCATGGTATACAGTAAACCTGAAGTATAGTATCTGAAACTGAAACTGGACTCACAGGAGAGGTTCAAATCATAGAAAGTTAGAGTATCAGTCCCCTTTTGCTTAAGTCGGCATTGTGCCTTTTGATTTTAATTCGGATGAATTTTCTGTGTTTCATCGTCAATAAGATGGTCCAAGGGATACAGTAAACCTGAAGTGAAGCATTGGAATCTAAAACGGGACTCACAGGAGGGGTTCAAATCGTAGGAAGTTAGAGTGTCAGTCCTCTTGTACTTAAGTCTGCATTGTGCCTTTTGTATTAATTTCGGATGCAATTTCTGTGTTTCATCGTCAATAAGAAGGTCCAAGGTATACAGTAAACTTGAAGTGAAGCATCAGCATCTAAAACTGGACTCACAAGAGAGGTTCAAATCATATAAAGTTAGAGTTTCAGTCCTCTTGTACTTAAGCCGGCATTGTGCCTTTTGTATTAAATTCGGATGCAATTTCTGTGTTTCATTGTCAATAAGAAAGTCCAAGGTATATAGTAAACCTGAAGTGAAACATCGGAATCTAAGACTGGACTCACAGGTGAGGTTCAAATCATAGAAAGTTAGAGTGTCAGTCCTCATGTACTTAAGTCGGCATTGTGCCTTTTGAATTTAATGCCGATGCAATTTCTGTGCTCCATCGTCAAAAAGATGGTCCAAGGGATACAGTAAACCTGAAGTGAAGCATCAGAATCTTACAGGAGAGGTTGAAATCATAGAAAGTTAGAGTGTCAGTCTTCTTGTACTTAAGCCGGCATTGTGCCTTTTGAATTTAAATCCGATGCAATTTCTGTGTTTCATCGTCAATAAGTAGGTCCAAGGTATACAGTGAACCTGAAGTGAAGCATCGGAATCTAAAACTGGACATACAGGAGAGGTTCAAACCACATTAAGTTAGAGTGTCTTTCGGCTTGTACCTAAGTCAGCATGATGCCTTTTGTATTAAATTCGGATGCAATATCTGTATTTATTCGTCAATAAGAAGGTCCAAGGGGTACCGTTAACCTGAAGTGAAGCATCGGAATCTCAAACTGGACTCACAGGAGAGGTTGAAATCATAGAAAGTTAGAGTGTCAATCCACTCCTACTTAAGTCGGCATTGTGAGCTTTGAATTTAATTCCGAAGCCATTTCTGTGCATCATCGTCAATAAGACGGTCCAAGGTATACGGAAAAACCTGGAGCGAAGCATTCGAATCTAAAACTGGCCTCACAGGAGAGGTTCAAATCATAGAAAGTTAGAGTGTCAGTCCTCTTGTATTTAAGTCGGCATTGTGCCTTTTGAATTTAAATCCGATGCAATTTCTGTGTTTCATCGTCAATAAGTAGGTCCAAGGTATACAGTGAACCTGAAGTGAAGCATCGGAATCTAAAACTGGACATACAGGAGAGGTTCAAAACACATTAAGTTAGAGTGTCTTTCGGCTTGTACCTAAGTCAGCATGATGCCTTTTGTATTAAATTCGGATGCAATATCAGTGCTTCATCGTCATTTAGTAGGTCAAAGGGATACAGTAATCCTGAAGTGAAGCATCGGAATACTATACTGGACTCACAGGAGTGGGTCATATCATAGAAAGTTAGAGTGTCAGTCCTCTTGTACTTTAATCGGCATTGTGCTTTTTTTAATCTCATTCCGATGCAATTTCTGTGTTTCATCGTCAATAAGAAGGTCCAAGGTATACAATAAACCTTAAGTGAAGCATCGGAATCTAATACTTGACTCACAGGAGAGGTTCAAATCTTAGAAAGTTAGAGTGTGAGTTCTCTTGTACTTCAGGCGGCATTGTGCCTCTTGTATTAAATTCGGATGCAATTTCTGTGTTTCATGGTCAATAAGAAGGACCAAGGGATACAGTAAACCTGAAGTGAAACATCGGAATCTAAAACTCGACTCACAGGAGAGGTTCAAATCATAGAAAGTTAGAGTGTCGGTCATCTTTTATTTAAGTCGGCATTTTGCCTTTTAAATTTAATTCCGATGCAATTTCTATGCTTCATCGTCAAAAAGAAGGTCCTAGGCATACAGTAAACCTGAAGTGAAGCATTGGAATCTAAAACTGGACTCACAGGAGAGGTTCAATCCATAGAAAGTGAGAGTGTCAGTCCTCATGTACCTAAGTCGGAATTGTGCCTTTTGTATTAAATTCGGATGCAATTTCTGTGTTTCATCGTCAATAAGACGGTCCAAGGGATACAGTAAACCGGAAGTGAAGCATCGGAATCTAAAACTGGACTCACAGGAGAGGTTCAAATCATAGAAAGTTAGAGTATCAGTCCTCTTGTACTTAAGTCGGCATTGTGCCTTTTGAATTTAATTGGGATGAATTTTCTGTGTTTCATCGTCAATAAGAAGGTCCAAGGGATACAGTAAACCTGAAGTGAAGCATCGGAATCTAAAACGGGACTCACAGGAGGGGTTCAAATCATAGGAAGTTAGAGTGTCAGTCCTCTTGTACTTAAGTCTGCATTGTGCCTTTTGTATTAAATTCGGATGCAATTTCTGTGTTTCATCGTCAATAAGAAGGTCCAAGGTATACAGTAAACCTGAAGTGAAGCATCAGAATCTAAAACTGGACTCACAGGAGAGGTTTAAATCATAGAAAGTTAGAGTTTCAGTCCTCCTGTACTTAAGTCGGCATTGTGCCTTTTGTATTAAATTCGGATGCAATTTCTGTGTTTCATCGTCAATAAGAAAGTCCAAGGTATACAGTAAACCTGAAGTGAAGCATCGGAATCTAAAACTGGACTCACAGAAATGTTAAAATCATAGATAGTTTGAGTATCAGTCCTCTTGTACTTAAGTCGGCATTGTGCCTTTTGTATTAAATTCGGATGCAATTTCTGTGTTTCATCGTCAATAAGAAGGTCCAAGGTATACAGTAAACCTGAAGTGAAGCATCGGAATCTAAAACTGGACTCACAGGAGAGGTTCGGATCATAGGAAGTTAGAGTGTCAGTCCTCTTGTACTTAGGTCGGCAATGTGCCTTTTGAATTTAATTCCGCTGCAGTTTCTGTGCTTCATCGTCAATAAGAAGGTCCAAGGGACACAGGAAACCTGAAGTGAAGCATCGGAATCTAAAACTGGACTCACAGGAGAGGTTCAGATCACAGAGAGTTAGAGTGTCAGTCCCCTTGTACTTAAGTCGGCATTGTGCCTTTTGTATTAAATTCGGATGCAATTACTGTGTTTCATCGTCGACAAGAAGGTCCAGGGTATACAGTAAACCTGAAGTGAAGCATCGGAATCTAAAACTGGACTCACAGGAGAGGTTCAAATCATAGAAGGTTAGAGGTTCAGTCCTCTTGTACTTATGTCGGCATTGTGCCTTTTGTATTAAATTCGGATGCAATTTCTGTGTTCCATCGTCAATAAGAAGGTGCAAGGGATACAGTAAACCTGAAGTGAAGCATCGGAATCTAACACTGGACTCACAGGTTAGGTTTAAATCATAGAAAGTTAGAGTTTCAGTCCTCTTGTACTTAAGTCGGCATTGTGCCTTTTGTATTAAATTCGGATGCAATTTCTGTGTATCATCGTCAATAAGAAAGTCCAAGGTATACAGTAAACCTGAAGTGAAGCATCGGAATCTAAAACTGGACTCACAGAGAGGTTAAAGTCATAGATAGTTTGAGTATCAGTCCTCTTGTACTTAAGTCGGCATTGTGCCTTTTGTATTAAATTCGGATGAAAATTCTGTGTTTCATCGTCAACAAGAAGCTGCAAGGGATACAGTAAACCAGAAGTGAAGCTTCGGAAATGTAATATCTTCTTATATTCGATGAATTATTCAGATACAATTCTACCCTTGAATGACGTTTACTAATTTTCTATCTTCATACTCGCAGAATCCATGCGAAAAGTAGTTCATACAATAGCTATGCCATGAGCGCATAAGTATTCTTTGTAGTACTCTCTCTGGTGGTTGTTAGAAAAAAAAAGAAAGGGGGCTTCCGAGATCGTCTTCGTGCCGATTAGCCTGTGCTTGGTTTGGAAGAACTGTAATCTGATTATTGAGATTTATTACAGAAGATAACCGATATGAACTGTACGATTAAATGGAAATATATATAGATGGCTTCTTCAAATAAAAGAACGAGAGGTAACTAATCTGAAGAGAGATTCGGTGCCCATACTAAAAGATTGCTGATACCAAGAAACGATTTCAACTATTGGACAACACTGAGACTACAGAACAAGGCCAGAGAAATCAAATTTTTTGTCATCCTGTAGTTAAAATAGTTTGAAATCAATTTAGAAAGAACTTTTTTCCAGATAGTAGTTAGATTGTAGAACTGTATATTGTGTGATTTTCCTATCTGAGCAGTGAACTTTATACCATCTGTGAAGTAATTAGAAAGGTAAATGTGTCTACGACAGTAAATTTGAAACTGTATTTAGTGACTGGAACCTGATATTGACAGTTATTTAATGGTATTGACTAGAGCGGCATTTAAAATGTCATTGAATCAGCAACGAGACGTGCAACAGCCTTCAGCTGTTTGCACAGAAGCAGAGGCCACGGATAGTAATTCTGAGACTGTTGTGGCTAGCGGTAGCTATATAAATAATCCCGCTGGTTCAGAAAACATTCATACAACAGCTGATCAGACTGTTGTTGATACATTAGTTGTTATTATGCAACAGTTGTCTCTATTAGCCGAAGGCCAAGCGGAAGTGAAACGAGACTTATCCGTTATACAAAATGAATTCAAAAATCAACTAGCCGAAAATGAAACAGAATTACAAAATCAGTTAAGAGCAACCTTTACGGAATTAGATCAGAGATTAATACTTAGACACAGGAAATAAAGGAACAGGCAGAAAGGACCGAACAGAATCTTATTGCTCGAATTGAGCAGGTCCGCCAACAATGCCAAGAAAACAATAGTAAATTAAAAGCGGAACTAACCGAATATGTATCCGTCAAAATTGACACGATACAAAAACAAGTAGAACTGTTTCCTCAAGTAATACAAGCTCAAGAGGACATACAGTGTTCCGGAGCTATGATACCAGAAGTAACAGAATCCCAAGATAATCTAAAGAAGCAATTTGACGAAGTGAAGGAAAAACAGGAGACAGTGGAACACAGAATGAATGTACTTGCGGGAAAGTTTTCAGAAATGACATTAGAGCGGCAAAATTCTCATTCGGAAACCATAGAAGATACTGTGAAAGTAGCTTTACAGTCCATTTCAGAGAGTTCCGAGGATAATTTTTTTTAACAAAGAGTTAAAGGAAGTTCGAGAACAACTTGGCGAAGATTTCTCGCGTTGGAAAGAAAATATCGAAAGATCACTAAATCTCTCGCAGGAGGATTTAGAAACACCGAGAAGTAGGAAACAAAACTCTCAATCTGCGCGTGACATTCCGTCCACGTCAAGATCCGATGTAGACAGAACTGGAACGTCACAAGTAAGGTTCGATATAACGGATAGCCACAGGGAAAAGTACGAACAGGATGATTTTTGGAATCGTAGTAGCGTTGAGGAGAAGATGATTAAAGAGAGACAATTTCAAATCTTTAACCCTGACAAAAGGAATGTTCATCCTGTAGTCTTTATTCGAAGTTTCAGAGGTCTATTTCCACGATCTTGGACAGAATGGCAAAAGATTAATTTTGTATCTGGATATATACAAGGAACAGGAGCATTGTGGGCATCCGAACAAACATCTTCTTGTAAATGTTACAAAGAATTTGAGCAGGCTTTTCTAGCAAAATATTGGTCTGCTGGAATACAAGAAAGACTTAGGCAGGAAGTATTATATCCTGAGCCTTTCTCATTTTCTAGAGGATCTCTAAAGAGATATTTTGAGAAATACATTGATAAATCTTTGTATTGGGATGTACCGATTCCTTTGCCGGATATACTTAGAATACTCAAGTCTAGACTACCCACCAGTATAAGGAATCAGCTGTTGTATATAAATGATAAGGATATAGACTCATTTATGACTACGCTTGATCATATTGATATAATTGAGGAGGACAATAAAAGGGCAAGAGAAATGTCATATCAAAGAAGAGTAACAGAAGCGAATCCGAGCTGCAACTCGAATGGGAATGGCAGTAATAGTAGCAGTAACAATAATCATAACCAACTACACTCTCCGAGGAGACTTAGAAATGGACAAAATGCAAATAATAATTATTACCATAATGGAAACTTTGGTAATGGTGCAGCGAGGGACTATTTTAGAAACAGTAGGAATTTTAATCGATATGATCCAATGTATGGCAACATAGGACAGTTCTACCAACACCAGCAGAACAACAACAATAATTACACAAATCAAGCAAGACAATATAGACCGAATTCACCACAACAACCGATAATCACTGAAGTAGCTGAAGAGATAAATACCAATCGGACCAATAATCAGTCAAACTAAACATGACCGCATCGTGCCCCAGAGGAGCGGTCAGGGGATCTGTTAGGGGCGAAACAGTAAAATTACAATTGTTAAGATATAATGATGGTGAGCTGTTGACTGAAGAGTTAACAAAGGATTTAATAACTTGTCATAATGACAGATCGAGTGTTCCGGTATCGGAAGTATTTGTTGAAATAGAGGAAGTTCCAACGAATGTGATATTAGACACCGCCGCTTCCGCCAATGTCATCTCAGGCGCTCTTTTTCGGAGAATTATTAGGAAGAAGAAGGTACCAATTTTGCCAGTACAGAACGGCAAAGTCATCGGAGCTGTTGGAGCACGCTCTCCCAATGTCAAAATACAAACACAATTAGAGATGAAAATGGGAAATGTAGCAATAAAATGCACGTTCCTTGTAGTGGAGAAGTTATTAGTGGACTGTATTCTTGGTATTGGGAGTATGCAGGAGTACGATTGTCAGATAGATTTTTTGGAAGGAATAGTTAAATTTAGATTAAATGGAGAAGAGATAGCACTGGATTTAAATAGAAAGGAAACGGTGCATGAGAAATATTGTCGCGGTGCCATAATTCAATTAATTGACACTACAAACGGTCGTTGGAAGGAGCTTTTAAAGGATTTGATACAACAGGAGGACTTTAACGAAACAACAATGATAAAAGCTAGTGAATCAAATCAGCTTACCGGAGAACAAAGGCAGCAGCTTCATTATTTGTTAGAGGCATATGAAGAGATTTTTGATGAGAAACCAGGAATTATTAAAGGGTATATTTGTCACCTACAAGTGAAGCCACATCAGACTTACTGTTACACGCACTACCCGATCCCCTGGCGTTTAAAACAATCTGTTCAAAGGGAGATAAATAGAATGTTAGAATGGAACTTGATTGAGCCATCAACTAGTCCATATTGTTCTCCGCTCGTAGTCGTTCAAAAACCTGGAGGCAACGGACGTAAAGTATGAAGACCAGGATTTAAAATGGGAGGAAAAGATTCGACTCGCACTTGTCAATTTAACTAAAAAGGCAATACAACGGAAATTGACATATGATAAACGGATTCACCGGATTCACCGGATTCAGACGTTTCATCTTGGAGAAAAGGTTTTATTGAGGCGACACATCCATTCCTCGAAACTGATGAAGAACATAAAGAAATGGAATCTTATTTATACCGGACCATATGTTATTGTAAATATACCCAATCCTGGATCATACTTGTTGGCATATCCCGAATCGAAAAGAAGAAAGGGATTATTCCCGCATAATGATATTAAGAAATTTTTTGAAGGATCATAGATCTGTGATACCAAATGTGGAGAAGAATTTAGAGTGGAATTTGACTATGAGTCAAATGTGTACATAAATATCAAGAAGTTAATGTTGTCTAGAGGTTAAGAGACAGTGAGATTATTCCTGTGATAGGTTAAGAGACAGTGAGATTACTCCTGTGATAGGTTAAGAGACAGTGAGATTACTCCTGTGATAGTTTAGCACAAAATTTTTAAGATAGGTAGAAGAATTTGTTAATTACTAGTGTTTGTAAGTGTGGACTATGAGCAGAAGCCACAGTGATATACAATGAAAGTGCATCTACATTTCCTCAAGACACGGCACTTATGTGAGAATTGCGTGTGAAACTTGAACAGTGTGGGATATGTAGGTAAATACGCTGTGTGTATGATGTGCGCTGTTCGCGCAAGAAAACAAATGAACTGTGAAATGAAGCAACAGTCGATAATGTCACTGTTGCAAACAATTGAAGAAACTCTCTCGTTGCGCGAGAGAAAATTATTATAATTTTGAGATTTTTCATTATGCCTTCTTGACCAGGAGAATTAATTTAAGAATTTTAACTAACATTTTAAGAATAGCAGTTTGTGTGTTTCATATTATGGACATAATTGTTGAAATATATTTCCATAAACGTTCATGAGAGGATGAAGAAGATTCTACGAGTGGATGATTTGTTAAATGAACATACGTCATCATTAGTGATATTTATTTGCAAGTGGATCTATAAATCAATTAATTATAAGAATAATGGATTTTTTTCAAATTATTCCTTTTGTGAAGTCAGTGTCATGTGCCTATGTTTAAAATTTTTCATC